>NW_028295725.1:1269708-1667208 GCF_964341445.2 Mesoplodon mirus
TGTTGAGTAGTCCTCTCTTGGTATTCTGTAGGTCTTTGGTGATTATATATGTCACCTGTGTTTGTAGATGTCTGTTAACCCCGATATCGTAATGAAACCAATCCTCACACCTTTCCTTTGGTGAACCATAAGTGTGTTTAATGAATCTCTGATTGCCCTTCTCCGTGGAAATATCTGCCCTGGTATCCATTTTTAGGTAACACCTATAAGTGATATGATATGATATGTGTCTTTCACTTTCTGACTTACTACAAGTCACGTGATTACTTCTAGACTCATCTACGGTGCTGCAAATGGCATTGTGTCCTTTTTTCCCTTGGCTTCTCTTCTGCCTTAGCGGGGTCCATTTTCAACAATGTGATTCCCTGAGGGTTGTGGATTAGCTGACCTGGGCAGCCTTACCCTGCCGGCCCGCCCTCCCCAGGTGTGCCTCGTTGAGGTCAATATAAACAGCGCTCCAGGCAGCAATAGCCCCTGAAGCTGTGCCTGACTCCATATTCTCTGCCCCGTCAGCAGTCTCGGGGCTGTGCTGGTGGGAGGGAGTGAGGGGCCACAGCTTTATGGGTGGCCCGGTGTGAGTGGGGTTCTGCTGGCCTTTCTGCAGGAGTTGCCAGGCTGCCGCCTGCAAAGAAGTGGTTGTGTCACCCATACCTTCCGCTGGAATTTCTCTCCGGACAGAGGTGAGGAAGGAAAAAAGCAGTGGGGGCCGGGACAGGAGGGGTATCTCAGGCAGGGCAATGGAAAGCTTCTGGAAGAGCGCCCGGGGCCAGGACCACCCTGGCTGGCCTGCAGGCACCAAGTTGGCCTGCGTGCTGTCGCTGGTGTGGCTCCACGGTCCTTCCTCTAGGCTTTCAAGCCCTTGTACATATTCAGGTGTTTTACCTGGAAAGGGTGGGAACAGTTCAGCAGCAGCTGGCCTGGGGCTCAGCTCACGTTTACTCAGAGATGCCTCGGCACGGTCCCCCAGCTTTGCAATGAGGACGCTCCTTGCGTGGGGGGTGGGTTGATGGCTGTATGGGAGATGGTTCCCCACCTCTGACCAATTTCAGAATTGTTTACCACTGGAGCAAGTGCCCTGATAGGGTTTTCCTCTGTATAACTCGTGGGTTCAGGTTTTTTTTTTCTTTTATGGTTCAAGTTAGATTTTATTCCTCTTTTATGTATTTATAGATATAAGCATGGAAATAATTCATTCCTATAAATACATCTGTGTGACGGGAAGAACTTTTTTCTGTTTTATTTTTAAATTTTATTTTTTAAAATTTTGAAATTTAATTTTATTTATTTTTTTATATAGCACGTTATTATTAGTTATGTATTTTATGCATATACACGTACACAGGTCAATCCCAAACTCCCAACTCATCCCACCACCACCACCCCATGGCTTCCCACACTTGGTGTCCATACGTTTGTTCTCTACCTCTGTGTCTCTATTTCTTCCCTGCAAACCAGTTCATCTGTACCATTTCTAGGCTCCACATATATGCATTAATATACAATATTTGTTTTCCTCTTTCTGACTTACTTCATTCTGTATGACAGTCTCTCGATCCATCGATGTCTCTACAAATGACCCAGTTTCATTCCTTTTTATGGCCGAGTAATATTCCATTTCATATATGTACCACATCTTTATCCATTCATCTGTCTGTGGGCATTTAGGTTGCTTCCATTACCTGGCTATTGTAAATAGTGCTGCAATGAACATTGTGGTGAATGTGCCTTTTTGATGTACGGTTTTCTCTGGGTATATGCCCAGAAGTGGGATTGCTGGATCAGATGGTAATTCTATTTCTAGTTTTTTTAAGGAAACTCCATACTGTTCTCCATAGTGACTGTATCAATTTACATTCCCACCAATAGTGGAAGAGGGCTCCTTTTGTCCACACCCTCCCCAGAATTGGTTGTTTGTAGATTTTCTGATGATGCCGATTCTAACAGGTGTGAGGTGAAACCTCATTGTAGTTTTGATTTGCATTTCTCTGATAATTAGTGCTGTTGAGCAGCTTTTCATGTGCGTCTTGGCCATCTCTGTGTCTCCTTTGAAGAAACGTCTCTTTAGATCTTCTGCCCATTTTTTTTGCGTTGTTTGTTTTTTTAATATTAAGCTGCATGAGCTGTTTATATATATTGGAGATTAAACCTCTGTCCATTGATTCGTCTGCAACGATTTTCGCCCATTCTGAGGGATGCCTTTTTCCATTCCCGTGTTTTTTAACAAAAAAGGAAAGAAAGGAAAAGAAGCAGAACACTAATGTGCGTAAAATATGCCTTTTGAAACGGTCGTTTTGAAATATGGACGTCCTTTGAATTTTTTGGTCGATATGTGACCCCAGGATTTGTTTTCAGGGCAGGTGTCATTTACAGGCCTGCAATGGTTTTGAATATCAACTGACCATTAGCGTTGGGATTAAAGCTGCTGTTGTGTGAAACGGCCACAAGGTGGCAGCAGTTCACCCTTACCAAATCTGGTTACTAGGGCAAGAGAGCCTCAGTGGAAGTGGTGTTCTAGATTGGAGTTTAGAATGGAATGTGCCAGGAGAAAGCCCCTCACGTTTGTCTCACTACTTCTTGTTCGTGTTTTTAATTTAATTTTTTATTTTTTCTTACAGCAAGTTTGATTACAATGTTTGGCTTGTTGTAGGTGTGGAAGATGTGGTTCTTTTACACATATACACATGTCTGTTCTTCCTGGGATCCTTTTCCCATGTACGTTATGGCAGAATGTTGAGTAGTCCTCTCTTGGTATTCTGTAGGTCTTTGGTGATTATATATGTCACCTGTGTTTGTAGATGTCTGTTAACCCCGATATCGTAATGAAACCAATCCTCACACCTTTCCTTTGGTGAACCATAAGTGTGTTTAATGAATCTCTGATTGCCCTTCTCCGTGGAAATATCTGCCCTGGTATCCATTTTTAGGTAACACCTATAAGTGATATGATATGATATGTGTCTTTCACTTTCTGACTTACTACAAGTCACGTGATTACTTCTAGACTCATCTACGGTGCTGCAAATGGCATTGTGTCCTTTTTTCCCTTGGCTTCTCTTCTGCCTTAGCGGGGTCCATTTTCAACAATGTGATTCCCTGAGGGTTGTGGATTAGCTGACCTGGGCAGCCTTACCCTGCCGGCCCGCCCTCCCCAGGTGTGCCTCGTTGAGGTCAATATAAACAGCGCTCCAGGCAGCAATAGCCCCTGAAGCTGTGCCTGACTCCATATTCTCTGCCCGGTCAGCAGTCTCGGGGCTGTGCTGGTGGGAGGGAGTGAGGGGCCACAGCTTTGTGGGTGGCCCGGTGTGAGTGGGTTTCTGCTGGCCTTTCTGCAGGAGTTGCCAGGCTGCCGCCTGCAAAGAAGTGGTTGTGTCACCCATACCTTCCGCTGGAATTTCTCTCCGGACAGAGGTGAGGAAGGAAAAAAGCAGTGGGGGCCGGGACAGGAGGGGTATCTCAGGCAGGGCAATGGAAAGCTTCTGGAAGAGCGCCCGGGGCCAGGACCACCCTGGCTGGCCTGCAGGCACCAAGTTGGCCTGCGTGCTGTCGCTGGTGTGGCTCCACGGTCCTTCCTCTAGGCTTTCAAGCCCTTGTACATATTCAGGTGTTTTACCTGGAAAGGGTGGGAACAGTTCAGCAGCAGCTGGCCTGGGGCTCAGCTCACGTTTACTCAGAGATGCCTCGGCACGATCCCCCAGCTTTGCAATGAGGACGCTCCTTGCGTGGGGGGTGGGTTGATGGCTGTATGGGAGATGGTTCCCCACCTCTGACCAATTTCAGAATTGTTTACCACTGGAGCAAGTGCCCTGATAGGGTTTTCCTCTGTATAACTCGTGGGTTCAGGTTTTTTTTTTCTTTTATGGTTCAAGTTAGATTTTATTCCTCTTTTATGTATTTATAGATATAAGCATGGAAATAATTCATTCCTATAAATACATCTGTGTGACGGGAAGAACTTTTTTCTGTTTTATTTTTAAATTTTATGTTTTAAAATTTTGAAATTTAATTTTATTTATTTTTTTATACAGCACGTTATTATTAGTTATGTATTTTATGCATATACACGTACACAGGTCAATCCCAAACTCCCAACTCATCCCACCACCACCACCCCATGGCTTCCCACACTTGGTGTCCATACGTTTGTTCTCTACCTCTGTGTCTCTATTTCTTCCCTGCAAACCAGTTCATCTGTACCATTTCTAGGCTCCACATATATGCATTAATATACAATATTTGTTTTCCTCTTTCTGACTTACTTCATTCTGTATGACAGTCTCTCGATCCATCGATGTCTCTACAAATGACCCAGTTTCATTCCTTTTTATGGCCGAGTAATATTCCATTTCATATATGTACCACATCTTTATCCATTCATCTGTCTGTGGGCATTTAGGTTGCTTCCATTACCTGGCTATTGTAAATAGTGCTGCAATGAACATTGTGGTGAATGTGCCTTTTTGATGTACGGTTTTCTCTGGGTATATGCCCAGAAGTGGGATTGCTGGATCAGATGGTAATTCTATTTCTAGTTTTTTTAAGGAAACTCCATACTGTTCTCCATAGTGACTGTATCAATTTACATTCCCACCAATAGTGGAAGAGGGCTCCTTTTGTCCACACCCTCCCCAGAATTGGTTGTTTGTAGATTTTCTGATGATGCCGATTCTAACAGGTGTGAGGTGAAACCTCATTGTAGTTTTGATTTGCATTTCTCTGATAATTAGTGCTGTTGAGCAGCTTTTCATGTGCGTCTTGGCCATCTCTGTGTCTCCTTTGAAGAAACGTCTCTTTAGATCTTCTGCCCATTTTTTTTGCGTTGTTTGTTTTTTTAATATTAAGCTGCATGAGCTGTTTATATATATTGGAGATTAAACCTCTGTCCATTGATTCGTCTGCAACGATTTTCGCCCATTCTGAGGGATGCCTTTTTCCATTCCCGTGTTTTTTAACAAAAAAGGAAAGAAAGGAAAAGAAGCAGAACACTAATGTGCGTAAAATATGCCTTTTGAAACGGTCGTTTTGAAATATGGACGTCCTTTGAATTTTTTGGTCGATATGTGACCCCAGGATTTGTTTTCAGGGCAGGTGTCATTTACAGGCCTGCAATGGTTTTGAATATCAACTGACCATTAGCGTTGGGATTAAAGCTGCTGTTGTGTGAAACGGCCACAAGGTGGCAGCAGTTCACCCTTACCAAATCTGGTTACTAGGGCAAGAGAGCCTCAGTGGAAGTGGTGTTCTAGATTGGAGTTTAGAATGGAATGTGCCAGGAGAAAGCCCCTCACGTTTGTCTCACTACTTCTTGTTCGTGTTTTTAATTTAATTTTTTATTTTTTCTTACAGCAAGTTTGATTACAATGTTTGGCTTGTTGTAGGTGTGGAAGATGTGGTTCTTTTACACATATACACATGTCTGTTCTTCCTGGGATCCTTTTCCCATGTACGTTATGGCAGAATGTTGAGTAGTCCTCTCTTGGTATTCTGTAGGTCTTTGGTGATTATATATGTCACCTGTGTTTGTAGATGTCTGTTAACCCCGATATCGTAATGAAACCAATCCTCACACCTTTCCTTTGGTGAACCATAAGTGTGTTTAATGAATCTGTGATTGCCCTTCTCCGTGGAAATATCTGCCCTGGTATCCATTTTTAGGTAACACCTATAAGTGATATGATATGATATGTGTCTTTCACTTTCTGACTTACTACAAGTCACGTGATTACTTCTAGACTCATCTACGGTGCTGCAAATGGCATTGTGTCCTTTTTTCCCTTGGCTTCTCTTCTGCCTTAGCGGGGTCCATTTTCAACAATGTGATTCCCTGAGGGTTGTGGATTAGCTGACCTGGGCAGCCTTACCCTGCCGGCCCGCCCTCCCCAGGTGTGCCTCGTTGAGGTCAATATAAACAGCGCTCCAGGCAGCAATAGCCCCTGAAGCTGTGCCTGACTCCATATTCTCTGCCCCGTCAGCAGTCTCGGGGCTGTGCTGGTGGGAGGGAGTGAGGGGCCACAGCTTTGTGGGTGGCCCGGTGTGAGTGGGGTTCTGCTGGCCTTTCTGCAGGAGTTGCCAGGCTGCCGCCTGCAAAGAAGTGGTTGTGTCACCCATACCTTCCGCTGGAATTTCTCTCCGGACAGAGGTGAGGAAGGAAAAAAGCAGTGGGGGCCGGGACAGGAGGGGTATCTCAGGCAGGGCAATGGAAAGCTTCTGGAAGAGCGCCCGGGGCCAGGACCACCCTGGCTGGCCTGCAGGCACCAAGTTGGCCTGCGTGCTGTCGCTGGTGTGGCTCCACGGTCCTTCCTCTAGGCTTTCAAGCCCTTGTACATATTCAGGTGTTTTACCTGGAAAGGGTGGGAACAGTTCAGCAGCAGCTGGCCTGGGGCTCAGCTCACGTTTACTCACAGATGCCTCGGCACGGTCCCCCAGCTTTGCAATGAGGACGCTCCTTGCGTGGGGGGTGGGTTGATGGCTGTATGGGAGATGGTTCCCCACCTCTGACCAATTTCAGAATTGTTTACCACTGGAGCAAGTGCCCTGATAGGGTTTTCCTCTGTATAACTCGTGGGTTCAGGTTTTTTTTTTTCTTTTATGGTTCAAGTTAGATTTTATTCCTCTTTTATGTATTTATAGATATAAGCATGGAAATAATTCATTCCTATAAATACATCTGTGTGACGGGAAGAACTTTTTTCTGTTTTATTTTTAAATTTTATGTTTTAAAATTTTGAAATTTAATTTTATTTATTTTTTTATACAGCACGTTATTATTAGTTATGTATTTTATGCATATACATGTACACAGGTCAATCCCAAACTCCCAACTCATCCCACCACCACCACCCCATGGCTTCCCACACTTGGTGTCCATACGTTTGTTCTCTACCTCTGTGTCTCTATTTCTTCCCTGCAAACCAGTTCATCTGTACCATTTCTAGGCTCCACATATATGCATTAATATACAATATTTGTTTTCCTCTTTCTGACTTACTTCATTCTGTATGACAGTCTCTCGATCCATCGATGTCTCTACAAATGACCCAGTTTCATTCCTTTTTATGGCCGAGTAATATTCCATTTCATATATGTACCACATCTTTATCCATTCATCTGTCTGTGGGCATTTAGGTTGCTTCCATTACCTGGCTATTGTAAATAGTGCTGCAATGAACATTGTGGTGAATGTGCCTTTTTGATGTACGGTTTTCTCTGGGTATATGCCCAGAAGTGGGATTGCTGGATCAGATGGTAATTCTATTTCTAGTTTTTTTAAGGAAACTCCATACTGTTCTCCATAGTGACTGTATCAATTTACATTCCCACCAATAGTGGAAGAGGGCTCCTTTTGTCCACACCCTCCCCAGAATTGGTTGTTTGTAGATTTTCTGATGATGCCGATTCTAACAGGTGTGAGGTGAAACCTCATTGTAGTTTTGATTTGCATTTCTCTGATAATTAGTGCTGTTGAGCAGCTTTTCATGTGCGTCTTGGCCATCTCTGTGTCTCCTTTGAAGAAACGTCTCTTTAGATCTTCTGCCCATTTTTTTTGCGTTGTTTGTTTTTTTAATATTAAGCTGCATGAGCTGTTTATATATATTGGAGATTAAACCTCTGTCCATTGATTCGTCTGCAACGATTTTCGCCCATTCTGAGGGATGCCTTTTTCCATTCCCGTGTTTTTTAACAAAAAAGGAAAGAAAGGAAAAGAAGCAGAACACTAATGTGCGTAAAATATGCCTTTTGAAACGGTCGTTTTGAAATATGGACGTCCTTTGAATTTTTTGGTCGATATGTGACCCCAGGATTTGTTTTCAGGGCAGGTGTCATTTACAGGCCTGCAATGGTTTTGAATATCAACTGACCATTAGCGTTGGGATTAAAGCTGCTGTTGTGTGAAACGGCCACAAGGTGGCAGCAGTTCACCCTTACCAAATCTGGTTACTAGGGCAAGAGAGCCTCAGTGGAAGTGGTGTTCTAGATTGGAGTTTAGAATGGAATGTGCCAGGAGAAAGCCCCTCACGTTTGTCTCACTACTTCTTGTTCGTGTTTTTAATTTAATTTTTTATTTTTTCTTACAGCAAGTTTGATTACAATGTTTGGCTTGTTGTAGGTGTGGAAGATGTGGTTCTTTTACACATATACACATGTCTGTTCTTCCTGGGATCCTTTTCCCATGTACGTTATGGCAGAATGTTGAGTAGTCCTCTCTTGGTATTCTGTAGGTCTTTGGTGATTATATATGTCACCTGTGTTTGTAGATGTCTGTTAACCCCGATATCGTAATGAAACCAATCCTCACACCTTTCCTTTGGTGAACCATAAGTGTGTTTAATGAATCTGTGATTGCCCTTCTCCGTGGAAATATCTGCCCTGGTATCCATTTTTAGGTAACACCTATAAGTGATATGATATGATATGTGTCTTTCACTTTCTGACTTACTACAAGTCACGTGATTACTTCTAGACTCATCTACGGTGCTGCAAATGGCATTGTGTCCTTTTTTCCCTTGGCTTCTCTTCTGCCTTAGCGGGGTCCATTTTCAACAATGTGATTCCCTGAGGGTTGTGGATTAGCTGACCTGGGCAGCCTTACCCTGCCGGCCCGCCCTCCCCAGGTGTGCCTCGTTGAGGTCAATATAAACAGCGCTCCAGGCAGCAATAGCCCCTGAAGCTGTGCCTGACTCCATATTCTCTGCCCCGTCAGCAGTCTCGGGGCTGTGCTGGTGGGAGGGAGTGAGGGGCCACAGCTTTATGGGTGGCCCGGTGTGAGTGGGGTTCTGCTGGCCTTTCTGCAGGAGTTGCCAGGCTGCCGCCTGCAAAGAAGTGGTTGTGTCACCCATACCTTCCGCTGGAATTTCTCTCCGGACAGAGGTGAGGAAGGAAAAAAGCAGTGGGGGCCGGGACAGGAGGGGTATCTCAGGCAGGGCAATGGAAAGCTTCTGGAAGAGCGCCCGGGGCCAGGACCACCCTGGCTGGCCTGCAGGCACCAATTTGGCCTGCGTGCTGTCGCTGGTGTGGCTCCACGGTCCTTCTTCTAGGCTTTCAAGCCCTTGTACATATTCAGGTGTTTTACCTGGAAAGGGTGGGAACAGTTCAGCAGCAGCTGGCCTGGGGCTCAGCTCACGTTTACTCACAGATGCCTCGGCACGGTCCCCCAGCTTTGCAATGAGGACGCTCCTTGCGTGGGGGGTGGGTTGATGGCTGTATGGGAGATGGTTCCCCACCTCTGACCAATTTCAGAATTGTTTACCACTGGAGCAAGTGCCCTGATAGGGTTTTCCTCTGTATAACTCGTGGGTTCAGGTTTTTTTTTTCTTTTATGGTTCAAGTTAGATTTTATTCCTCTTTTATGTATTTATAGATATAAGCATGGAAATAATTCATTCCTATAAATACATCTGTGTGACGGGAAGAACTTTTTTCTGTTTTATTTTTAAATTTTATTTTTTAAAATTTTGAAATTTAATTTTATTTATTTTTTTATATAGCACGTTATTATTAGTTATGTATTTTATGCATATACACGTACACAGGTCAATCCCAAACTCCCAACTCATCCCACCACCACCACCCCATGGCTTCCCACACTTGGTGTCCATACGTTTGTTCTCTACCTCTGTGTCTCTATTTCTTCCCTGCAAACCAGTTCATCTGTACCATTTCTAGGCTCCACATATATGCATTAATATACAATATTTGTTTTCCTCTTTCTGACTTACTTCATTCTGTATGACAGTCTCTCGATCCATCGATGTCTCTACAAATGACCCAGTTTCATTCCTTTTTATGGCCGAGTAATATTCCATTTCATATATGTACCACATCTTTATCCATTCATCTGTCTGTGGGCATTTAGGTTGCTTCCATTACCTGGCTATTGTAAATAGTGCTGCAATGAACATTGTGGTGAATGTGCCTTTTTGATGTACGGTTTTCTCTGGGTATATGCCCAGAAGTGGGATTGCTGGATCAGATGGTAATTCTATTTCTAGTTTTTTTAAGGAAACTCCATACTGTTCTCCATAGTGACTGTATCAATTTACATTCCCACCAATAGTGGAAGAGGGCTCCTTTTGTCCACACCCTCCCCAGAATTGGTTGTTTGTAGATTTTCTGATGATGCCGATTCTAACAGGTGTGAGGTGAAACCTCATTGTAGTTTTGATTTGCATTTCTCTGATAATTAGTGCTGTTGAGCAGCTTTTCATGTGCGTCTTGGCCATCTCTGTGTCTCCTTTGAAGAAACGTCTCTTTAGATCTTCTGCCCATTTTTTTTGCGTTGTTTGTTTTTTTAATATTAAGCTGCATGAGCTGTTTATATATATTGGAGATTAAACCTCTGTCCATTGATTCGTCTGCAACGATTTTCGCCCATTCTGAGGGATGCCTTTTTCCATTCCCGTGTTTTTTAACAAAAAAGGAAAGAAAGGAAAAGAAGCAGAACACTAATGTGCGTAAAATATGCCTTTTGAAACGGTCGTTTTGAAATATGGACGTCCTTTGAATTTTTTGGTCGATATGTGACCCCAGGATTTGTTTTCAGGGCAGGTGTCATTTACAGGCCTGCAATGGTTTTGAATATCAACTGACCATTAGCGTTGGGATTAAAGCTGCTGTTGTGTGAAACGGCCACAAGGTGGCAGCAGTTCACCCTTACCAAATCTGGTTACTAGGGCAAGAGAGCCTCAGTGGAAGTGGTGTTCTAGATTGGAGTTTAGAATGGAATGTGCCAGGAGAAAGCCCCTCACGTTTGTCTCACTACTTCTTGTTCGTGTTTTTAATTTAATTTTTTATTTTTTCTTACAGCAAGTTTGATTACAATGTTTGGCTTGTTGTAGGTGTGGAAGATGTGGTTCTTTTACACATATACACATGTCTGTTCTTCCTGGGATCCTTTTCCCATGTACGTTATGGCAGAATGTTGAGTAGTCCTCTCTTGGTATTCTGTAGGTCTTTGGTGATTATATATGTCACCTGTGTTTGTAGATGTCTGTTAACCCCGATATCATAATGAAACCAATCCTCACACCTTTCCTTTGGTGAACCATAAGTGTGTTTAATGAATCTGTGATTGCCCTTCTCCGTGGAAATATCTGCCCTGGTATCCATTTTTAGGTAACACCTATAAGTGATATGATATGATATGTGTCTTTCACTTTCTGACTTACTACAAGTCACGTGATTACTTCTAGACTCATCTACGGTGCTGCAAATGGCATTGTGTCCTTTTTTCCCTTGGCTTCTCTTCTGCCTTAGCGGGGTCCATTTTCAACAATGTGATTCCCTGAGGGTTGTGGATTAGCTGACCTGGGCAGCCTTACCCTGCCGGCCCGCCCTCCCCAGGTGTGCCTCGTTGAGGTCAATATAAACAGCGCTCCAGGCAGCAATAGCCCCTGAAGCTGTGCCTGACTCCATATTCTCTGCCCCGTCAGCAGTCTCGGGGCTGTGCTGGTGGGAGGGAGTGAGGGGCCACAGCTTTGTGGGTGGCCCGGTGTGAGTGGGGTTCTGCTGGCCTTTCTGCAGGAGTTGCCAGGCTGCCGCCTGTAAAGAAGAGGTTGTGTCACCCATACCTTCCGCTGGAATTTCTCTCCGGACAGAGGTGAGGAAGGAAAAAAGCAGTGGGGGCCGGGACAGGAGGGGTATCTCAGGCAGGGCAATGGAAAGCTTCTGGAAGAGCGCCCGGGGCCAGGACCACCCTGGCTGGCCTGCAGGCACCAAGTTGGCCTGCGTGCTGTCGCTGGTGTGGCTCCACGGTCCTTCCTCTAGGCTTTCAAGCCCTTGTACATATTCAGGTGTATTACCTGGAAAGGGTGGGAACAGTTCAGCAGCAGCTGGCCTGGGGCTCAGCTCACGTTTACTCAGAGATGCCTCGGCACGATCCCCCAGCTTTGCAATGAGGACGCTCCTTGCGTGGGGGGTGGGTTGATGGCTGTATGGGAGATGGTTCCCCACCTCTGACCAATTTCAGAATTGTTTACCACTGGAGCAAGTGCCCTGATAGGGTTTTCCTCTGTATAACTCGTGGGTTCAGGTTTTCTTTTCTTTTATGGTTCAAGTTAGATTTTATTCCTCTTTTATGTATTTATAGATATAAGCATGGAAATAATTCATTCCTATAAATACATCTGTGTGACGGGAAGAACTTTTTTCTGTTTTATTTTAAATTTTATTTTTTAAAATTTTGAAATTTAATTTTATTTATTTTTTTATATAGCACGTTATTATTAGTTATGTATTTTATGCATATACATGTACACAGGTCAATCCCAAACTCCCAACTCATCCCACCACCACCACCCCATGGCTTCCCACACTTGGTGTCCATACGTTTGTTCTCTACCTCTGTGTCTCTATTTCTTCCCTGCAAACCAGTTCATCTGTACCATTTCTAGGCTCCACATATATGCATTAATATACAATATTTGTTTTCCTCTTTCTGACTTACTTCATTCTGTATGACAGTCTCTCGATCCATCGATGTCTCTACAAATGACCCAGTTTCATTCCTTTTTATGGCCGAGTAATATTCCATTTCATATATGTACCACATCTTTATCCATTCATCTGTCTGTGGGCATTTAGGTTGCTTCCATTACCTGGCTATTGTAAATAGTGCTGCAATGAACATTGTGGTGAATGTGCCTTTTTGATGTACGGTTTTCTCTGGGTATATGCCCAGAAGTGGGATTGCTGGATCAGATGGTAATTCTATTTCTAGTTTTTTTAAGGAAACTCCATACTGTTCTCCATAGTGACTGTATCAATTTACATTCCCACCAATAGTGGAAGAGGGCTCCTTTTGTCCACACCCTCCCCAGAATTGGTTGTTTGTAGATTTTCTGATGATGCCGATTCTAACAGGTGTGAGGTGAAACCTCATTGTAGTTTTGATTTGCATTTCTCTGATAATTAGTGCTGTTGAGCAGCTTTTCATGTGCGTCTTGGCCATCTCTGTGTCTCCTTTGAAGAAACGTCTCTTTAGATCTTCTGCCCATTTTTTTTTGCGTTGTTTGTTTTTTTAATATTAAGCTGCATGAGCTGTTTATATATATTGGAGATTAAACCTCTGTCCATTGATTCGTCTGCAACGATTTTCGCCCATTCTGAGGGATGCCTTTTTCCATTCCCGTGTTTTTTAACAAAAAAGGAAAGAAAGGAAAAGAAGCAGAACACTAATGTGCGTAAAATATGCCTTTTGAAACGGTCGTTTTGAAATATGGACGTCCTTTGAATTTTTTGGTCGATATGTGACCCCAGGATTTGTTTTCAGGGCAGGTGTCATTTAGAGGCCTGCAATGGTTTTGAATATCAACTGACCATTAGCGTTGGGATTAAAGCTGCTGTTGTGTGAAACGGCCACAAGGTGTCAGCAGTTCACTCTTACCAAATCTGGTTACTAGGGCAAGAGAGCCTCAGTGGAAGTGGTGTTCTAGATTGGAGTTTAGAATGGAATGTGCCAGGAGAAAGCCCCTCACGTTTGTCTCACTACTTCTTGTTCGTGTTTTTAATTTAATATTTTATTTTTTCTTACAGCAAGTTTGATTACAATGTTTGGCTTGTTGTAGGTGTGGAAGATGTGGTTCTTTTACACATATACACATGTCTGTTCTTCCTGGAATCCTTTTCCCATGTACGTTATGACAGAATGTTTAGTAGTCCTCTCTTGGTATTCTGTAGGTCTTTGGTGATTATATATGTCACCTGTGTTTGTAGATGTCTGTTAACCCCGATATCGTAATGAAACCAATCCTCACACCTTTCCTTTGGTGAACCATAAGTTTGTTTAATGAATCTGTGATTGCCCTTCTCCGTGGAAATATCTGCCCTGGTATCCATTTTTAGGTAACACCTATAAGTGATATGATATGATATGTGTCTTTCACTTTCTGACTTACTACAAGTCACGTGATTACTTCTAGACTCATCTACGGTGCTGCAAATGGCATTGTGTCCTTTTTTCCCTTGGCTTCTCTTCTGCCTTAGCGGGGTCCATTTTCAACAATGTGATTCCCTGAGGGTTGTGGATTAGCTGACCTGGGCAGCCTTACCCTGCCGGCCCGCCCTCCCCAGCTGTGCCTCGTTGAGGTCAATATAAACAGCGCTCCAGGCAGCAATAGCCCCTGAAGCTGTGCCTGACTCCATATTCTCTGCCCCGTCAGCAGTCTCGGGGCTGTGCTGGTGGGAGGGAGTGAGGGGCCACAGCTTTATGGGTGGCCCGGTGTGAGTGGGGTTCTGCTGGCCTTTCTGCAGGAGTTGCCAGGCTGCCGCCTGCAAAGAAGTGGTTGTGTCACCCATACCTTCCGCTGGAATTTCTCTCCGGACAGAGGTGAGGAAGGAAAAAAGCAGTGGGGGCCGGGACAGGAGGGGTATCTCAGGCAGGGCAATGGAAAGCTTCTGGAAGAGCGCCCGGGGCCAGGACCACCCTGGCTGGCCTGCAGGCACCAAGTTGGCCTGCGTGCTGTCGCTGGTGTGGCTCCACGGTCCTTCTTCTAGGCTTTCAAGCCCTTGTACATATTCAGGTGTTTTACCTGGAAAGGGTGGGAACAGTTCAGCAGCAGCTGGCCTGGGGCTCAGCTCACGTTTACTCACAGATGCCTCGGCACGGTCCCCCAGCTTTGCAATGAGGACGCTCCTTGCGTGGGGGGTGGGTTGATGGCTGTATGGGAGATGGTTCCCCACCTCTGACCAATTTCAGAATTGTTTACCACTGGAGCAAGTGCCCTGATAGGGTTTTCCTCTGTATAACTCGTGGGTTCAGGTTTTTTTTTTCTTTTATGGTTCAAGTTAGATTTTATTCCTCTTTTATGTATTTATAGATATAAGCATGGAAATAATTCATTCCTATAAATACATCTGTGTGACGGGAAGAACTTTTTTCTGTTTTATTTTTAAATTTTATTTTTTAAAATTTTGAAATTTAATTTTATTTATTTTTTTATATAGCACGTTATTATTAGTTATGTATTTTATGCATATACACGTACACAGGTCAATCCCAAACTCCCAACTCATCCCACCACCACCACCCCATGGCTTCCCACACTTGGTGTCCATACGTTTGTTCTCTACCTCTGTGTCTCTATTTCTTCCCTGCAAACCAGTTCATCTGTACCATTTCTAGGCTCCACATATATGCATTAATATACAATATTTGTTTTCCTCTTTCTGACTTACTTCATTCTGTATGACAGTCTCTCGATCCATCGATGTCTCTACAAATGACCCAGTTTCATTCCTTTTTATGGCCGAGTAATATTCCATTTCATATATGTACCACATCTTTATCCATTCATCTGTCTGTGGGCATTTAGGTTGCTTCCATTACCTGGCTATTGTAAATAGTGCTGCAATGAACATTGTGGTGAATGTGCCTTTTTGATGTACGGTTTTCTCTGGGTATATGCCCAGAAGTGGGATTGCTGGATCAGATGGTAATTCTATTTCTAGTTTTTTTAAGGAAACTCCATACTGTTCTCCATAGTGACTGTATCAATTTACATTCCCACCAATAGTGGAAGAGGGCTCCTTTTGTCCACACCCTCCCCAGAATTGGTTGTTTGTAGATTTTCTGATGATGCCGATTCTAACAGGTGTGAGGTGAAACCTCATTGTAGTTTTGATTTGCATTTCTCTGATAATTAGTGCTGTTGAGCAGCTTTTCATGTGCGTCTTGGCCATCTCTGTGTCTCCTTTGAAGAAACGTCTCTTTAGATCTTCTGCCCATTTTTTTTGCGTTGTTTGTTTTTTTAATATTAAGCTGCATGAGCTGTTTATATATATTGGAGATTAAACCTCTGTCCATTGATTCGTCTGCAACGATTTTCGCCCATTCTGAGGGATGCCTTTTTCCATTCCCGTGTTTTTTAACAAAAAAGGAAAGAAAGGAAAAGAAGCAGAACACTAATGTGCGTAAAATATGCCTTTTGAAACGGTCGTTTTGAAATATGGACGTCCTTTGAATTTTTTGGTCGATATGTGACCCCAGGATTTGTTTTCAGGGCAGGTGTCATTTACAGGCCTGCAATGGTTTTGAATATCAACTGACCATTAGCGTTGGGATTAAAGCTGCTGTTGTGTGAAACGGCCACAAGGTGGCAGCAGTTCACCCTTACCAAATCTGGTTACTAGGGCAAGAGAGCCTCAGTGGAAGTGGTGTTCTAGATTGGAGTTTAGAATGGAATGTGCCAGGAGAAAGCCCCTCACGTTTGTCTCACTACTTCTTGTTCGTGTTTTTAATTTAATTTTTTATTTTTTCTTACAGCAAGTTTGATTACAATGTTTGGCTTGTTGTAGGTGTGGAAGATGTGGTTCTTTTACACATATACACATGTCTGTTCTTCCTGGGATCCTTTTCCCATGTACGTTATGGCAGAATGTTGAGTAGTCCTCTCTTGGTATTCTGTAGGTCTTTGGTGATTATATATGTCACCTGTGTTTGTAGATGTCTGTTAACCCCGATATCATAATGAAACCAATCCTCACACCTTTCCTTTGGTGAACCATAAGTGTGTTTAATGAATCTGTGATTGCCCTTCTCCGTGGAAATATCTGCCCTGGTATCCATTTTTAGGTAACACCTATAAGTGATATGATATGATATGTGTCTTTCACTTTCTGACTTACTACAAGTCACGTGATTACTTCTAGACTCATCTACGGTGCTGCAAATGGCATTGTGTCCTTTTTTCCCTTGGCTTCTCTTCTGCCTTAGCGGGGTCCATTTTCAACAATGTGATTCCCTGAGGGTTGTGGATTAGCTGACCTGGGCAGCCTTACCCTGCCGGCCCGCCCTCCCCAGGTGTGCCTCGTTGAGGTCAATATAAACAGCGCTCCAGGCAGCAATAGCCCCTGAAGCTGTGCCTGACTCCATATTCTCTGCCCGGTCAGCAGTCTCGGGGCTGTGCTGGTGGGAGGGAGTGAGGGGCCACAGCTTTGTGGGTGGCCCGGTGTGAGTGGGGTTCTGCTGGCCTTTCTGCAGGAGTTGCCAGGCTGCCGCCTGTAAAGAAGAGGTTGTGTCACCCATACCTTCCGCTGGAATTTCTCTCCGGACAGAGGTGAGGAAGGAAAAAAGCAGTGGGGGCCGGGACAGGAGGGGTATCTCAGGCAGGGCAATGGAAAGCTTCTGGAAGAGCGCCCGGGGCCAGGACCACCCTGGCTGGCCTGCAGGCACCAAGTTGGCCTGCGTGCTGTCGCTGGTGTGGCTCCACGGTCCTTCCTCTAGGCTTTCAAGCCCTTGTACATATTCAGGTGTATTACCTGGAAAGGGTGGGAACAGTTCAGCAGCAGCTGGCCTGGGGATCAGCTCACGTTTACTCACAGATGCCTCAGCACGGTCCCCCAGCTTTGCAATGAGGACGCTCCTTGCATGGGGGGTGGGTTGATGGCTGTATGGGAGATGGTTCCCCACCTCTGACCAATTTCAGAATTGTTTACCACTGGAGCAAGTGCCCTGATAGGGTTTTCCTCTGTATAACTCGTGGGTTCAGGTTTTTTTTTTCTTTTATGGTTCAAGTTAGATTTTATTCCTCTTTTATGTATTTATAGATATAAGCATGGAAATAATTCATTCCTATAAATACATCTGTGTGACGGGAAAAACTTTTTTCTGTTTTATTTTTAAATTTTATTTTTTAAAATTTTGAAATTTAATTTTATTTATTTTTTTATACAGCACGTTATTATTAGTTATGTATTTTATGCATATACATGTACACAGGTCAATCCCAAACTCCCAACTCATCCCACCACCACCACCCCATGGCTTCCCACACTTGGTGTCCATACGTTTGTTCTCTACCTCTGTGTCTCTATTTCTTCCCTGCAAACCAGTTCATCTGTACCATTTTTAGGCTCCACATATATGCATTAATATACAATATTTGTTTTCCTCTTTCTGACTTACTTCATTCTGTATGACAGTCTCTCGATCCATCGATGTCTCTACAAATGACCCAGTTTCATTCCTTTTTATGGCCGAGTAATATTCCATTTCATATATGTACCACATCTTTATCCATTCATCTGTCTGTGGGCATTTAGGTTGCTTCCATTACCTGGCTATTGTAAATAGTGCTGCAATGAACATTGTGGTGAATGTGCCTTTTTGATGTACGGTTTTCTCTGGGTATATGCCCAGAAGTGGGATTGCTGGATCAGATGGTAATTCTATTTCTAATTTTTTTAAGGAAACTCCATACTGTTCTCCATAGTGACTGTATCAATTTACATTCCCACCAATAGTGGAAGAGGGCTCCTTTTGTCCACACCCTCCCCAGAATTGGTTGTTTGTAGATTTTCTGATGATGCCGATTCTAACAGGTGTGAGGTGAAACCTCATTGTAGTTTTGATTTGCATTTCTCTGATAATTAGTGCTGTTGAGCAGCTTTTCATGTGCGTCTTGGCCATCTCTGTGTCTCCTTTGAAGAAACGTCTCTTTAGATCTTCTGCCCATTTTTTTTTGCGTTGTTTGTTTTTTTAATATTAAGCTGCATGAGCTGTTTATATATATTGGAGATTAAACCTCTGTCCATTGATTCGTCTGCAACGATTTTCGCCCATTCTGAGGGATGCCTTTTTCCATTCCCGTGTTTTTTAACAAAAAAGGAAAGAAAGGAAAAGAAGCAGAACACTAATGTGCGTAAAATATGCCTTTTGAAACGGTCGTTTTGAAATATGGACGTCCTTTGAATTTTTTGGTCGATATGTGACCCCAGGATTTGTTTTCAGGGCAGGTGTCATTTACAGGCCTGCAATGGTTTTGAATATCAACTGACCATTAGCGTTGGGATTAAAGCTGCTGTTGTGTGAAACGGCCACAAGGTGGCAGCAGTTCACTCTTACCAAATCTGGTTACTAGGGCAAGAGAGCCTCAGTGGAAGTGGTGTTCTAGATTGGAGTTTAGAATGGAATGTGCCAGGAGAAAGCCCCTCACGTTTGTCTCACTACTTCTTGTTCGTGTTTTTAATTTAATATTTTATTTTTTCTTACAGCAAGTTTGATTACAATGTTTGGCTTGTTGTAGGTGTGGAAGATGTGGTTCTTTTACACATATACACATGTCTGTTCTTCCTGGAATCCTTTTCCCATGTACGTTATGACAGAATGTTGAGTAGTCCTCTCTTGGTATTCTGTAGGTCTTTGGTGATTATATATGTCACCTGTGTTTGTAGATGTCTGTTAACCCCGATATCGTAATGAAACCAATCCTCACACCTTTCCTTTGGTGAACCATAAGTTTGTTTAATGAATCTGTGATTGCCCTTCTCCGTGGAAATATCTGCCCTGGTATCCATTTTTAGGTAACACCTATAAGTGATATGATATGATATGTGTCTTTCACTTTCTGACTTACTACAAGTCACGTGATTACTTCTAGACTCATCTACGGTGCTGCAAATGGCATTGTGTCCTTTTTTCCCTTGGCTTCTCTTCTGCCTTAGCGGGGTCCATTTTCAACAATGTGATTCCCTGAGGGTTGTGGATTAGCTGACCTGGGCAGCCTTACCCTGCCGGCCCGCCCTCCCAAGCTGTGCCTCGTTGAGGTCAATATAAACAGCGCTCCAGGCAGCAATAGCCCCTGAAGCTGTGCCTGACTCCATATTCTCTGCCCCGTCAGCAGTCTCGGGGCCGTGCTGGTGGGAGGGAGTGAGGGGCCACAGCTTTGTGGGTGGCCCGGTGTGAGTGGGGTTCTGCTGGCCTTTCTGCAGGAGTTGCCAGGCTGCCGCCTGCAAAGAAGTGGTTGTGTCACCCATACCTTCCGCTGGAATTTCTCTCCGGACAGAGGTGAGGAAGGAAAAAAGCAGTGGGGGCCGGGACAGGAGGGGTATCTCAGGCAGGGCAATGGAAAGCTTCTGGAAGAGCGCCCGGGGCCAGGACCACCCTGGCTGGCCTGCAGGCACCAAGTTGGCCTGCGTGCTGTCGCTGGTGTGGCTCCACGGTCCTTCCTCTAGGCTTTCAAGCCCTTGTACATATTCAGGTGTTTTACCTGGAAAGGGTGGGAACAGTTCAGCAGCAGCTGGCCTGGGGCTCAGCTCACGTTTACTCACAGATGCCTCGGCACGGTCCCCCAGCTTTGCAATGAGGACGCTCCTTGCGTGGGGGGTGGGTTGATGGCTGTATGGGAGATGGTTCCCCACCTCTGACCAATTTCAGAATTGTTTACCACTGGAGCAAGTGCCCTGATAGGGTTTTCCTCTGTATAACTCGTGGGTTCAGGTTTTTTTTTTCTTTTATGGTTCAAGTTAGATTTTATTCCTCTTTTATGTATTTATAGATATAAGCATGGAAATAATTCATTCCTATAAATACATCTGTGTGACGGGAAGAACTTTTTTCTGTTTTATTTTTAAATTTTATTTTTTAAAATTTTGAAATTTAATTTTATTTATTTTTTTATATAGCACGTTATTATTAGTTATGTATTTTATGCATATACACGTACACAGGTCAATCCCAAACTCCCAACTCATCCCACCACCACCACCCCATGGCTTCCCACACTTGGTGTCCATACGTTTGTTCTCTACCTCTGTGTCTCTATTTCTTCCCTGCAAACCAGTTCATCTGTACCATTTCTAGGCTCCACATATATGCATTAATATACAATATTTGTTTTCCTCTTTCTGACTTACTTCATTCTGTATGACAGTCTCTCGATCCATCGATGTCTCTACAAATGACCCAGTTTCATTCCTTTTTATGGCCGAGTAATATTCCATTTCATATATGTACCACATCTTTATCCATTCATCTGTCTGTGGGCATTTAGGTTGCTTCCATTACCTGGCTATTGTAAATAGTGCTGCAATGAACATTGTGGTGAATGTGCCTTTTTGATGTACGGTTTTCTCTGGGTATATGCCCAGAAGTGGGATTGCTGGATCAGATGGTAATTCTATTTCTAGTTTTTTTAAGGAAACTCCATACTGTTCTCCATAGTGACTGTATCAATTTACATTCCCACCAATAGTGGAAGAGGGCTCCTTTTGTCCACACCCTCCCCAGAATTGGTTGTTTGTAGATTTTCTGATGATGCCGATTCTAACAGGTGTGAGGTGAAACCTCATTGTAGTTTTGATTTGCATTTCTCTGATAATTAGTGCTGTTGAGCAGCTTTTCATGTGCGTCTTGGCCATCTCTGTGTCTCCTTTGAAGAAACGTCTCTTTAGATCTTCTGCCCATTTTTTTTTGCGTTGTTTGTTTTTATAATATTAAGCTGCATGAGCTGTTTATATATATTGGAGATTAAACCTCTGTCCATTGATTCGTCTGCAACGATTTTCGCCCATTCTGAGGGATGCCTTTTTCCATTCCCGTGTTTTTTAACAAAAAAGGAAAGAAAGGAAAAGAAGCAGAACACTAATGTGCGTAAAATATGCCTTTTGAAACGGTCGTTTTGAAATATGGACGTCCTTTGAATTTTTTGGTCGATATGTGACCCCAGGATTTGTTTTCAGGGCAGGTGTCATTTACAGGCCTGCAATGGTTTTGAATATCAACTGACCATTAGCGTTGGGATTAAAGCTGCTGTTGTGTGAAACGGCCACAAGGTGGCAGCAGTTCACTCTTACCAAATCTGGTTACTAGGGCAAGAGAGCCTCAGTGGAAGTGGTGTTCTAGATTGGAGTTTAGAATGGAATGTGCCAGGAGAAAGCCCCTCACGTTTGTCTCACTACTTCTTGTTCGTGTTTTTAATTTAATATTTTATTTTTTCTTACAGCAAGTTTGATTACAATGTTTGGCTTGTTGTAGGTGTGGAAGATGTGGTTCTTTTACACATATACACATGTCTGTTCTTCCTGGAATCCTTTTCCCATGTACGTTATGACAGAATGTTGAGTAGTCCTCTCTTGGTATTCTGTAGGTCTTTGGTGATTATATATGTCACCTGTGTTTGTAGATGTCTGTTAACCCCGATATCGTAATGAAACCAATCCTCACACCTTTCCTTTGGTGAACCATAAGTTTGTTTAATGAATCTGTGATTGCCCTTCTCCGTGGAAATATCTGCCCTGGTATCCATTTTTAGGTAACACCTATAAGTGATATGATATGATATGTGTCTTTCACTTTCTGACTTACTACAAGTCACGTGATTACTTCTAGACTCATCTACGGTGCTGCAAATGGCATTGTGTCCTTTTTTCCCTTGGCTTCTCTTCTGCCTTAGCGGGGTCCATTTTCAACAATGTGATTCCCTGAGGGTTGTGGATTAGCTGACCTGGGCAGCCTAACCCTGCCGGCCCGCCCTCCCCAGCTGTGCCTCGTTGAGGTCAATATAAACAGCGCTCCAGGCAGCAATAGCCCCTGAAGCTGTGCCTGACTCCATATTCTCTGCCCCGTCAGCAGTCTCGGGGCTGTGCTGGTGGGAGGGAGTGAGGGGCCACAGCTTTATGGGTGGCCCGGTGTGAGTGGGGTTCTGCTGGCCTTTCTGCAGGAGTTGCCAGGCTGCCGCCTGCAAAGAAGTGGTTGTGTCACCCATACCTTCCGCTGGAATTTCTCTCCGGACAGAGGTGAGGAAGGAAAAAAGCAGTGGGGGCCGGGACAGGAGGGGTATCTCAGGCAGGGCAATGGAAAGCTTCTGGAAGAGCGCCCGTGGCCAGGACCACCCTGGCTGGCCTGCAGGCACCAAGTTGGCCTGCGTGCTGTCGCTGGTGTGGCTCCACAGTCCTTCCTCTAGGCTTTCAAGCCCTTGTACATATTCAGGTGTTTTACCTGGAAAGGGTGGGAACAGTTCAGCAGCAGCTGGCCTGGGGCTCAGCTCACGTTTACTCACAGATGCCTCGGCACGGTCCCCCAGCTTTGCAATGAGGACGCTCCTTGCGTGGGGGGTGGGTTGATGGCTGTATGGGAGATGGTTCCCCACCTCTGACCAATTTCAGAATTGTTTACCACTGGAGCAAGTGCCCTGATAGGGTTTTCCTCTGTATAACTCGTGGGTTCAGGTTTTCTTTTCTTTTATGGTTCAAGTTAGATTTTATTCCTCTTTTATGTATTTATAGATATAAGCATGGAAATAATTCATTCCTATAAATACATCTGTGTGACGGGAAGAACTTTTTTCTGTTTTATTTTTAAATTTTATTTTTTAAAATTTTGAAATTTAATTTTATTTATTTTTTTATATAGCACGTTATTATTAGTTATGTATTTTATGCATATACACGTACACAGGTCAATCCCAAACTCCCAACTCATCCCACCACCACCACCCCATGGCTTCCCACACTTGGTGTCCATACGTTTGTTCTCAACCTCTGTGTCTCTATTTCTTCCCTGCAAACCAGTTCATCTGTACCATTTCTAGGCTCCACATATATGCATTAATATACAATATTTGTTTTCCTCTTTCTGACTTACTTCATTCTGTATGACAGTCTCTCGATCCATCGATGTCTCTACAAATGACCCAGTTTCATTCCTTTTTATGGCCGAGTAATATTCCATTTCATATATGTACCACATCTTTATCCATTCATCTGTCTGTGGGCATTTAGGTTGCTTCCATTACCTGGCTATTGTAAATAGTGCTGCAATGAACATTGTGGTGAATGTGCCTTTTTGATGTACGGTTTTCTCTGGGTATATGCCCAGAAGTGGGATTGCTGGATCAGATGGTAATTCTATTTCTAGTTTTTTTAAGGAAACTCCATACTGTTCTCCATAGTGACTGTATCAATTTACATTCCCACCAATAGTGGAAGAGGGCTCCTTTTGTCCACACCCTCCCCAGAATTGGTTGTTTGTAGATTTTCTGATGATGCCGATTCTAACAGGTGTGAGGTGAAACCTCATTGTAGTTTTGATTTGCATTTCTCTGATAATTAGTGCTGTTGAGCAGCTTTTCATGTGCGTCTTGGCCATCTCTGTGTCTCCTTTGAAGAAACGTCTCTTTAGATCTTCTGCCCATTTTTTTTGCGTTGTTTGTTTTTTTAATATTAAGCTGCATGAGCTGTTTATATATATTGGAGATTAAACCTCTGTCCATTGATTCGTCTGCAACGATTTTCGCCCATTCTGAGGGATGCCTTTTTCCATTCCCGTGTTTTTTAACAAAAAAGGAAAGAAAGGAAAAGAAGCAGAACACTAATGTGCGTAAAATATGCCTTTTGAAACGGTCGTTTTGAAATATGGACGTCCTTTGAATTTTTTGGTCGATATGTGACCCCAGGATTTGTTTTCAGGGCAGGTGTCATTTACAGGCCTGCAATGATTTTGAATATCAACTAACCATTAGCATTGGGATTAAAGCTGCTGTTGTGTGAAACGGCCACAAGGTGGCAGCAGTTCACCCTTACCAAATCTGGTTACTAGGGCAAGAGAGCCTCAGTGGAAGTGGTGTTCTAGATTGGAGTTTAGAATGGAATGTGCCAGGAGAAAGCCCCTCACGTTTGTCTCACTACTTCTTGTTCGTGTTTTTAATTTAATTTTTTATTTTTTCTTACAGCAAGTTTGATTACAATGTTTGGCTTGTTGTAGGTGTGGAAGATGTGGTTCTTTTACACATATACACATGTCTGTTCTTCCTGGGATCCTTTTCCCATGTACGTTATGACAGAATGTTGAGTAGTCCTCTCTTGGTATTCTGTAGGTCTTTGGTGATTATATATGTCACCTGTGTTTGTAGATGTCTGTTAACCCCGATATCGTAATGAAACCAATCCTCACACCTTTCCTTTGGTGAACCATAAGTTTGTTTAATGAATCTGTGATTGCCCTTTTCCGTGGAAATATCTGCCCTGGTATCCACTTTTAGGTAACACCTATAAGTGATATGATATGATATGTGTCTTTCACTTTCTGACTTACTACAAGTCACGTGATTACTTCTAGACTCATCTACGGTGCTGCAAATGGCATTGTGTCCTTTTTTCCCTTGGCTTCTCTTCTGCCTTAGCGGGGTCCATTTTCAACAATGTGATTCCCTGAGGGTTGTGGATTAGCTGACCTGGGCAGCCTTACCCTGCCGGCCTGCCCTCCCCAGGTGTGCCTCGTTGAGGTCAATATAAACAGCGCTCCAGGCAGCAATAGCCCCTGAAGCTGTGCCTGACTCCATATTCTCTGCCCCGTCAGCAGTCTCGGGGCTGTGCTGGTGGGAGGGAGTGAGGGGCCACAGCTTTGTGGGTGGCCCGGTGTGAGTGGGGTTCTGCTGGCCTTTCTGCAGGAGTTGCCAGGCTGCCGCCTGTAAAGAAGAGGTTGTGTCACCCATACCTTCCGCTGGAATTTCTCTCCGGACAGAGGTGAGGAAGGAAAAAAAGCAGTGGGGGCCGGGACAGGAGGGGTATCTCAGGCAGGGCAATGGAAAGCTTCTGGAAGAGCGCCCGGGGCCAGGACCACCCTGGCTGGCCTGCAGGCACCAAGTTGGCCTGCGTGCTGTCGCTGGTGTGGCTCCACAGTCCTTCCTCTAGGCTTTCAAGCCCTTGTACATATTCAGGTGTTTTACCTGGAAAGGGTGGGAACAGTTCAGCAGCAGCTGGCCTGGGGCTCAGCTCACGTTTACTCAGAGATGCCTCGGCACGGTCCCCCAGCTTTGCAATGAGGACGCTCCTTGCGTGGGGGGTGGGTTGATGGCTGTATGGGAGATGGTTCCCCACCTCTGACCAATTTCAGAATTGTTTACCACTGGAGCAAGTGTCCTGATAGGGTTTTCCTCTGTATAACTCGTGGGTTCAGGTTTTCTTTTCTTTTATGGTTCAAGTTAGATTTTATTCCTCTTTTATGTATTTATAGATATAAGCATGGAAATAATTCATTCCTATAAATACATCTGTGTGACGGGAAGAACTTTTTTCTGTTTTATTTTAAATTTTATTTTTTAAAATTTTGAAATTTAATTTTATTTATTTTTTTATATAGCACGTTATTATTAGTTATGTATTTTATGCATATACATGTACACAGGTCAATCCCAAACTCCCAACTCATCCCACCACCACCACCCCATGGCTTCCCACACTTGGTGTCCATACGTTTGTTCTCTACCTCTGTGTCTCTATTTCTTCCCTGCAAACCAGTTCATCTGTACCATTTCTAGGCTCCACATATATGCATTAATATACAATATTTGTTTTCCTCTTTCTGACTTACTTCATTCTGTATGACAGTCTCTCGATCCATCGATGTCTCTACAAATGACCCAGTTTCATTCCTTTTTATGGCCGAGTAATATTCCATTTCATATATGTACCACATCTTTATCCATTCATCTGTCTGTGGGCATTTAGGTTGCTTCCATTACCTGGCTATTGTAAATAGTGCTGCAATGAACATTGTGGTGAATGTGCCTTTTTGATGTACGGTTTTCTCTGGGTATATGCCCAGAAGTGGGATTGCTGGATCAGATGGTAATTCTATTTCTAGTTTTTTAAGGAAACTCCATACTGTTCTCCATAGTGACTGTATCAATTTACATTCCTACCAATAGTGGAAGAGGGCTCCTTTTGTCCACACCCTCCCCAGAATTGGTTGTTTGTAGATTTTCTGATGATGCCGATTCTAACAGGTGTGAGGTGAAACCTCATTGTAGTTTTGATTTGCATTTCTCTGATAATTAGTGCTGTTGAGCAGCTTTTCATGTGCGTCTTGGCCATCTCTGTGTCTCCTTTGAAGAAACGTCTCTTTAGATCTTCTGGCCATTTTTTGGGGTTGTTTGTTTTTTTTTAATATTAAGCTGCATGAGCTGTTTATATATATTGGAGATTAAACCTCTGTCCATTGATTCGTCTGCAACGATTTTCGCCCATTCTGAGGGATGCCTTTTTCCATTCCCGTGTTTTTTGAACAAAAAAGGAAAGAAAGGAAAAGAAGCAGAACACTAATGTGCGTAAAATATGCCTTTTGAAACGGTCGTTTTGAAATATGGACGTCCTTTGAATATTTTGGTCGATATGTGACCCCAGGATTTGTTTTCAGGGCAGGTGTCATTTACAGGCCTGCAATGATTTTGAATATCAACTGACCATTAGCGTTGGGATTAAAGCTGCTGTTGTGTGAAACGGCCACAAGGTGGCAGCCGTTCACCCTTACCAAATCTGGTTACTAGGGCAAGAGAGCCTCAGTGGAAGTGGTGTTCTAGATTGGAGTTTAGAATGGAATGTGCCAGGAGAAAGCCCCTCACGTTTGTCTCACTACTTCTTGTTCGTGTTTTTAATTTAATTTTTTATTTTTTCTTACAGCAAGTTTGATTACAATGTTTGGCTTGTTGTAGGTGTGGAAGATGTGGTTCTTTTACACATATACACATGTCTGTTCTTCCTGGGATCCTTTTCCCATGTACGTTATGACAGAATGTTGAGTAGTCCTCTCTTGGTATTCTGTAGGTCTTTGGTGATTATATATGTCACCTGTGTTTGTAGATGTCTGTTAACCCCGATATCGTAATGAAACCAATCCTCACACCTTTCCTTTGGTGAACCATAAGTTTGTTTAATGAATCTGTGATTGCCCTTTTCCGTGGAAATATCTGCCCTGGTATCCATTTTTAGGTAACACCTATAAGTGATATGATATGATATGTGTCTTTCACTTTCTGACTTACTACAAGTCACGTGATTACTTCTAGACTCATCTACGGTGCTGCAAATGGCATTGTGTCCTTTTTTCCCTTGGCTTCTCTTCTGCCTTAGCGGGGTCCATTTTCAACAATGTGATTCCCTGAGGGTTGTGGATTAGCTGACCTGGGCAACCTTACCCTGCCGGCCCGCCCTCCCCAGGTGTGCCTCGTTGAGGTCAATATAAACAGCGCTCCAGGCAGCAATAGCCCCTGAAGCTGTGCCTGACTCCATATTCTCTGCCCCGTCAGCAGTCTCGGGGCTGTGCTGGTGGGAGGGAGTGAGGGGCCACAGCTTTGTGGGTGGCCCGGTGTGAGTGGGGTTCTGCTGGCCTTTCTGCAGGAGTTGCCAGGCTGCCGCCTGTAAAGAAGAGGTTGTGTCACCCATACCTTCCGCTGGAATTTCTCTCCGGACAGAGGTGAGGAAGGAAAAAAAGCAGTGGGGGCCGGGACAGGAGGGGTATCTCAGGCAGGGCAATGGAAAGCTTCTGGAAGAGCGCCCGGGGCCAGGACCACCCTGGCTGGCCTGCAGGCACCAAGTTGGCCTGCGTGCTGTCGCTGGTGTGGCTCCACAGTCCTTCCTCTAGGCTTTCAAGCCCTTGTACATATTCAGGTGTTTTACCTGGAAAGGGTGGGAACAGTTCAGCAGCAGCTGGCCTGGGGCTCAGCTCACGTTTACTCAGAGATGCCTCGGCACGGTCCCCCAGCTTTGCAATGAGGACGCTCCTTGCGTGGGGGGTGGGTTGATGGCTGTATGGGAGATGGTTCCCCACCTCTGACCAATTTCAGAATTGTTTACCACTGGAGCAAGTGCCCTGATAGGGTTTTCCTCTGTATAACTCGTGGGTTCAGGTTTTCTTTTCTTTTATGGTTCAAGTTAGATTTTATTCCTCTTTTATGTATTTATAGATATAAGCATGGAAATAATTCATTCCTATAAATACATCTGTGTGACGGGAAGAACTTTTTTCTGTTTTATTTTAAATTTTATTTTTTAAAATTTTGAAATTTAATTTTATTTATTTTTTTATATAGCACGTTATTATTAGTTATGTATTTTATGCATATACATGTACACAGGTCAATCCCAAACTCCCAACTCATCCCACCACCACCACCCCATGGCTTCCCACACTTGGTGTCCATACGTTTGTTCTCTACCTCTGTGTCTCTATTTCTTCCCTGCAAACCAGTTCATCTGTACCATTTCTAGGCTCCACATATATGCATTAATATACAATATTTGTTTTCCTCTTTCTGACTTACTTCATTCTGTATGACAGTCTCTCGATCCATCGATGTCTCTACAAATGACCCAGTTTCATTCCTTTTTATGGCCGAGTAATATTCCATTTCATATATGTACCACATCTTTATCCATTCATCTGTCTGTGGGCATTTAGGTTGCTTCCATTACCTGGCTATTGTAAATAGTGCTGCAATGAACATTGTGGTGAATGTGCCTTTTTGATGTACGGTTTTCTCTGGGTATATGCCCAGAAGTGGGATTGCTGGATCAGATGGTAATTCTATTTCTAGTTTTTTTAAGGAAACTCCATACTGTTCTCCATAGTGACTGTATCAATTTACATTCCCACCAATAGTGGAAGAGGGCTCCTTTTGTCCACACCCTCCCCAGAATTGGTTGTTTGTAGATTTTCTGATGATGCCGATTCTAACAGGTGTGAGGTGAAACCTCATTGTAGTTTTGATTTGCATTTCTCTGATAATTAGTGCTGTTGAGCAGCTTTTCATGTGCGTCTTGGCCATCTCTGTGTCTCCTTTGAAGAAACGTCTCTTTAGATCTTCTGGCCATTTTTTGGGGTTGTTTGTTTTTTTTTAATATTAAGCTGCATGAGCTGCTTATATATATTGGAGATTAAACCTCTGTCCATTGATTCGTCTGCAACGATTTTCGCCCATTCTGAGGGATGCCTTTTTCCATTCCCGTGTTTTTTGAACAAAAAAGGAAAGAAAGGAAAAGAAGCAGAACACTAATGTGCGTAAAATATGCCTTTTGAAACGGTCGTTTTGAAATATGGACGTCCTTTGAATATTTTGGTCGATATGTTACCCCAGGATTTGTTTTCAGGGCAGGTGTCATTTACAGGCCTGCAATGATTTTGAATATCAACTGACCATTAGCGTTGGGATTAAAGCTGCTGTTGTGTGAAACGGCCACAAGGTGGCAGCCGTTCACCCTTACCAAATCTGGTTACTAGGGCAAGAGAGCCTCAGTGGAAGTGGTGTTCTAGATTGGAGTTTAGAATGGAATGTGCCAGGAGAAAGCCCCTCACGTTTGTCTCACTACTTCTTGTTCGTGTTTTTAATTTAATTTTTTATTTTTTCTTACAGCAAGTTTGATTACAATGTTTGGCTTGTTGTAGGTGTGGAAGATGTGGTTCTTTTACACATATACACATGTCTGTTCTTCCTGGGATCCTTTTCCCATGTACGTTATGACAGAATGTTGAGTAGTCCTCTCTTGGTATTCTGTAGGTCTTTGGTGATTATATATGTCACCTGTGTTTGTAGATGTCTGTTAACCCCGATATCGTAATGAAACCAATCCTCACACCTTTCCTTTGGTGAACCATAAGTTTGTTTAATGAATCTGTGATTGCCCTTTTCCGTGGAAATATCTGCCCTGGTATCCATTTTTAGGTAACACCTATAAGTGATATGATATGATATGTGTCTTTCACTTTCTGACTTACTACAAGTCACGTGATTACTTCTAGACTCATCTACGGTGCTGCAAATGGCATTGTGTCCTTTTTTCCCTTGGCTTCTCTTCTGCCTTAGCGGGGTCCATTTTCAACAATGTGATTCCCTGAGGGTTGTGGATTAGCTGACCTGGGCAGCCTTACCCTGCCGGCCCGCCCTCCCCAGGTGTGCCTCGTTGAGGTCAATATAAACAGCGCTCCAGGCAGCAATAGCCCCTGAAGCTGTGCCTGACTCCATATTCTCTGCCCGGTCAGCAGTCTCGGGGCTGTGCTGGTGGGAGGGAGTGAGGGGCCACAGCTTTGTGGGTGGCCCGGTGTGAGTGGGGTTCTGCTGGCCTTTCTGCAGGAGTTGCCAGGCTGCCGCCTGTAAAGAAGAGGTTGTGTCACCCATACCTTCCGCTGGAATTTCTCTCCGGACAGAGGTGAGGAAGGAAAAAAAGCAGTGGGGGCCGGGACAGGAGGGGTATCTCAGGCAGGGCAATGGAAAGCTTCTGGAAGAGCGCCCGGGGCCAGGACCACCCTGGCTGGCCTGCAGGCACCAAGTTGGCCTGCGTGCTGTCGCTGGTGTGGCTCCACAGTCCTTCCTCTAGGCTTTCAAGCCCTTGTACATATTCAGGTGTTTTACCTGGAAAGGGTGGGAACAGTTCAGCAGCAGCTGGCCTGGGGCTCAGCTCACGTTTACTCAGAGATGCCTCGGCACGGTCCCCCAGCTTTGCAATGAGGACGCTCCTTGCGTGGGGGGTGGGTTGATGGCTGAATGGGAGATGGTTCCCCACCTCTGACCAATTTCAGAATTGTTTACCACTGGAGCAAGTGCCCTGATAGGGTTTTCCTCTGTATAACTCGTGGGTTCAGGTTTTCTTTTCTTTTATGGTTCAAGTTAGATTTTATTCCTCTTTTATGTATTTATAGATATAAGCATGGAAATAATTCATTCCTATAAATACATCTGTGTGACGGGAAGAACTTTTTTCTGTTTTATTTTAAATTTTATTTTTTAAAATTTTGAAATTTAATTTTATTTATTTTTTTATATAGCACGTTATTATTAGTTATGTATTTTATGCATATACATGTACACAGGTCAATCCCAAACTCCCAACTCATCCCACCACCACCACCCCATGGCTTCCCACACTTGGTGTCCATACGTTTGTTCTCTACCTCTGTGTCTCTATTTCTTCCCTGCAAACCAGTTCATCTGTACCATTTCTAGGCTCCACATATATGCATTAATATACAATATTTGTTTTCTTCTTTCTGACTTACTTCATTCTGTATGACAGTCTCTCGATCCATCGATGTCTCTACAAATGACCCAGTTTCATTCCTTTTTATGGCCGAGTAATATTCCATTTCATATATGTACCACATCTTTATCCATTCATCTGTCTGTGGGCATTTAGGTTGCTTCCATTACCTGGCTATTGTAAATAGTGCTGCAATGAACATTGTGGTGAATGTGCCTTTTTGATGTACGGTTTTCTCTGGGTATATGCCCAGAAGTGGGATTGCTGGATCAGATGGTAATTCTATTTCTAGTTTTTTTAAGGAAACTCCATACTGTTCTCCATAGTGACTGTATCAATTTACATTCCCACCAATAGTGGAAGAGGGCTCCTTTTGTCCACACCCTCCCCAGAATTGGTTGTTTGTAGATTTTCTGATGATGCCGATTCTAACAGGTGTGAGGTGAAACCTCATTGTAGTTTTGATTTGCATTTCTCTGATAATTAGTGCTGTTGAGCAGCTTTTCATGTGCGTCTTGGCCATCTCTGTGTCTCCTTTGAAGAAACGTCTCTTTAGATCTTCTGGCCATTTTTTGGGGTTGTTTGTTTTTTTTTAATATTAAGCTGCATGAGCTGCTTATATATATTGGAGATTAAACCTCTGTCCATTGATTCGTCTGCAACGATTTTCGCCCATTCTGAGGGATGCCTTTTTCCATTCCCGTGTTTTTTTAACAAAAAAGGAAAGAAAGGAAAAGAAGCAGAACACTAATGTGCGTAAAATATGCCTTTTGAAACGGTCGTTTTGAAATATGGACGTCCTTTGAATATTTTGGTCGATATGTGACCCCAGGATTTGTTTTCAGGGCAGGTGTCATTTACAGGCCTGCAATGATTTTGAATATCAACTGACCATTAGCGTTGGGATTAAAGCTGCTGTTGTGTGAAACGGCCACAAGGTGGCAGCAGTTCACCCTTACCAAATCTGGTTACTAGGGCAAGAGAGCCTCAGTGGAAGTGGTGTTCTAGATTGGAGTTTAGAATGGAATGTGCCAGGAGAAAGCCCCTCACGTTTGTCTCACTACTTCTTGTTCGTGTTTTTAATTTAATTTTTTATTTTTTCTTACAGCAAGTTTGATTACAATGTTTGGCTTGTTGTAGGTGTGGAAGATGTGGTTCTTTTACACATATACACATGTCTGTTCTTCCTGGGATCCTTTTCCCATGTACGTTATGACAGAATGTTGAGTAGTCCTCTCTTGGTATTCTGTAGGTCTTTGGTGATTATATATGTCACCTGTGTTTGTAGATGTCTGTTAACCCCGATATCGTAATGAAACCAATCCTCACACCTTTCCTTTGGTGAACCATAAGTTTGTTTAATGAATCTGTGATTGCCCTTTTCCGTGGAAATATCTGCCCTGGTATCCACTTTTAGGTAACACCTATAAGTGATATGATATGATATGTGTCTTTCACTTTCTGACTTACTACAAGTCACGTGATTACTTCTAGACTCATCTACGGTGCTGCAAATGGCATTGTGTCCTTTTTTCCCTTGGCTTCTCTTCTGCCTTAGCGGGGTCCATTTTCAACAATGTGATTCCCTGAGGGTTGTGGATTAGCTGACCTGGGCAGCCTTACCCTGCCGGCCTGCCCTCCCCAGGTGTGCCTCGTTGAGGTCAATATAAACAGCGCTCCAGGCAGCAATAGACCCTGAAGCTGTGCGTGACTCCATATTCTCTGCCCCGTCAGCAGTCTCGGGGCTGTGCTGGTGGGAGGGAGTGAGGGGCCACAGCTTTGTGGGTGGCCCGGTGTGAGTGGGGTTCTGCTGGCCTTTCTGCAGGAGTTGCCAGGCTGCCGCCTGTAAAGAAGAGGTTGTGTCACCCATACCTTCCGCTGGAATTTCTCTCCGGACAGAGGTGAGGAAGGAAAAAAAGCAGTGGGGGCCGGGACAGGAGGGGTATCTCAGGCAGGGCAATGGAAAGCTTCTGGAAGAGCGCCCGGGGCCAGGACCACCCTGGCTGGCCTGCAGGCACCAAGTTGGCCTGCGTGCTGTCGCTGGTGTGGCTCCACGGTCCTTCCTCTAGGCTTTCAAGCCCTTGTACATATTCAGGTGTTTTACCTGGAAAGGGTGGGAACAGTTCAGCAGCAGCTGGCCTGGGGCTCAGCTCACGTTTACTCAGAGATGCCTCGGCACGGTCCCCCAGCTTTGCAATGAGGACGCTCCTTGCGTGGGGGGTGGGTTGATGGCTGTATGGGAGATGGTTCCCCACCTCTGACCAATTTCAGAATTGTTTACCACTGGAGCAAGTGCCCTGATAGGGTTTTCCTCTGTATAACTCGTGGGTTCAGGTTTTCTTTTCTTTTATGGTTCAAGTTAGATTTTATTCCTCTTTTATGTATTTATAGATATAAGCATGGAAATAATTCATTCCTATAAATACATCTGTGTGACGGGAAGAACTTTTTTCTGTTTTATTTTAAATTTTATTTTTTAAAATTTTGAAATTTAATTTTATTTATTTTTTTATATAGCACGTTATTATTAGTTATGTATTTTATGCATATACATGTACACAGGTCAATCCCAAACTCCCAACTCATCCCACCACCACCACCCCATGGCTTCCCACACTTGGTGTCCATACGTTTGTTCTCTACCTCTGTGTCTCTATTTCTTCCCTGCAAACCAGTTCATCTGTACCATTTCTAGGCTCCACATATATGCATTAATATACAATATTTGTTTTCCTCTTTCTGACTTACTTCATTCTGTATGACAGTCTCTCGATCCATCGATGTCTCTACAAATGACCCAGTTTCATTCCTTTTTATGGCCGAGTAATATTCCATTTCATATATGTACCACATCTTTATCCATTCATCTGTCTGTGGGCATTTAGGTTGCTTCCATTACCTGGCTATTGTAAATAGTGCTGCAATGAACATTGTGGTGAATGTGCCTTTTTGATGTACGGTTTTCTCTGGGTATATGCCCAGAAGTGGGATTGCTGGATCAGATGGTAATTCTATTTCTAGTTTTTTAAGGAAACTCCATACTGTTCTCCATAGTGACTGTATCAATTTACATTCCCACCAATAGTGGAAGAGGGCTCCTTTTGTCCACACCCTCCCCAGAATTGGTTGTTTGTAGATTTTCTGATGATGCCGATTCTAACAGGTGTGAGGTGAAACCTCATTGTAGTTTTGATTTGCATTTCTCTGATAATTAGTGCTGTTGAGCAGCTTTTCATGTGCGTCTTGGCCATCTCTGTGTCTCCTTTGAAGAAACGTCTCTTTAGATCTTCTGGCCATTTTTTGGGGTTGTTTGTTTTTTTTTAATATTAAGCTGCATGAGCTGTTTATATATATTGGAGATTAAACCTCTGTCCATTGATTCGTCTGCAACGATTTTCGCCCATTCTGAGGGATGCCTTTTTCCATTCCCGTGTTTTTTGAACAAAAAAGGAAAGAAAGGAAAAGAAGCAGAACACTAATGTGCGTAAAATATGCCTTTTGAAACGGTCGTTTTGAAATATGGACGTCCTTTGAATATTTTGGTCGATATGTGACCCCAGGATTTGTTTTCAGGGCAGGTGTCATTTACAGGCCTGCAATGATTTTGAATATCAACTGACCATTAGCGTTGGGATTAAAGCTGCTGTTGTGTGAAACGGCCACAAGGTGGCAGCAGTTCACCCTTACCAAATCTGGTTACTAGGGCAAGAGAGCCTCAGTGGAAGTGGTGTTCTAGATTGGAGTTTAGAATGGAATGTGCCAGGAGAAAGCCCCTCACGTTTGTCTCACTACTTCTTGTTCGTGTTTTTAATTTAATTTTTTATTTTTTCTTACAGCAAGTTTGATTACAATGTTTGGCTTGTTGTAGGTGTGGAAGATGTGGTTCTTTTACACATATACACATGTCTGTTCTTCCTGGGATCCTTTTCCCATGTACGTTATGACAGAATGTTGAGTAGTCCTCTCTTGGTATTCTGTAGGTCTTTGGTGATTATATATGTCACCTGTGTTTGTAGATGTCTGTTAACCCCGATATCGTAATGAAACCAATCCTCACACCTTTCCTTTGGTGAACCATAAGTTTGTTTAATGAATCTGTGATTGCCCTTTTCCGTGGAAATATCTGCCCTGGTATCCACTTTTAGGTAACACCTATAAGTGATATGATATGATATGTGTCTTTCACTTTCTGACTTACTACAAGTCACGTGATTACTTCTAGACTCATCTACGGTGCTGCAAATGGCATTGTGTCCTTTTTTCCCTTGGCTTCTCTTCTGCCTTAGCGGGGTCCATTTTCAACAATGTGATTCCCTGAGGGTTGTGGATTAGCTGACCTGGGCAGCCTTACCCTGCCGGCCTGCCCTCCCCAGGTGTGCCTCGTTGAGGTCAATATAAACAGCGCTCCAGGCAGCAATAGACCCTGAAGCTGTGCGTGACTCCATATTCTCTGCCCCGTCAGCAGTCTCGGGGCTGTGCTGGTGGGAGGGAGTGAGGGGCCACAGCTTTGTGGGTGGCCCGGTGTGAGTGGGGTTCTGCTGGCCTTTCTGCAGGAGTTGCCAGGCTGCCGCCTGTAAAGAAGAGGTTGTGTCACCCATACCTTCCGCTGGAATTTCTCTCCGGACAGAGGTGAGGAAGGAAAAAAAGCAGTGGGGGCCGGGACAGGAGGGGTATCTCAGGCAGGGCAATGGAAAGCTTCTGGAAGAGCGCCCGGGGCCAGGACCACCCTGGCTGGCCTGCAGGCACCAAGTTGGCCTGCGTGCTGTCGCTGGTGTGGCTCCACGGTCCTTCCTCTAGGCTTTCAAGCCCTTGTACATATTCAGGTGTTTTACCTGGAAAGGGTGGGAACAGTTCAGCAGCAGCTGGCCTGGGGCTCAGCTCACGTTTACTCAGAGATGCCTCGGCACGGTCCCCCAGCTTTGCAATGAGGACGCTCCTTGCGTGGGGGGTGGGTTGATGGCTGTATGGGAGATGGTTCCCCACCTCTGACCAATTTCAGAATTGTTTACCACTGGAGCAAGTGCCCTGATAGGGTTTTCCTCTGTATAACTCGTGGGTTCAGGTTTTCTTTTCTTTTATGGTTCAAGTTAGATTTTATTCCTCTTTTATGTATTTATAGATATAAGCATGGAAATAATTCATTCCTATAAATACATCTGTGTGACGGGAAGAACTTTTTTCTGTTTTATTTTAAATTTTATTTTTTAAAATTTTGAAATTTAATTTTATTTATTTTTTTATATAGCACGTTATTATTAGTTATGTATTTTATGCATATACATGTACACAGGTCAATCCCAAACTCCCAACTCATCCCACCACCACCACCCCATGGCTTCCCACACTTGGTGTCCATACGTTTGTTCTCTACCTCTGTGTCTCTATTTCTTCCCTGCAAACCAGTTCATCTGTACCATTTCTAGGCTCCACATATATGCATTAATATACAATATTTGTTTTCCTCTTTCTGACTTACTTCCTTCTGTATGACAGTCTCTCGATCCATCGATGTCTCTACAAATGACCCAGTTTCATTCCTTTTTATGGCCGAGTAATATTCCATTTCATATATGTACCACATCTTTATCCATTCATCTGTCTGTGGGCATTTAGGTTGCTTCCATTACCTGGCTATTGTAAATAGTGCTGCAATGAACATTGTGGTGAATGTGCCTTTTTGATGTACGGTTTTCTCTGGGTATATGCCCAGAAGTGGGATTGCTGGATCAGATGGTAATTCTATTTCTAGTTTTTTTAAGGAAACTCCATACTGTTCTCCATAGTGACTGTATCAATTTACATTCCCACCAATAGTGGAAGAGGGCTCCTTTTGTCCACACCCTCCCCAGAATTGGTTGTTTGTAGATTTTCTGATGATGCCGATTCTAACAGGTGTGAGGTGAAACCTCATTGTAGTTTTGATTTGCATTTCTCTGATAATTAGTGCTGTTGAGCAGCTTTTCATGTGCGTCTTGGCCATCTCTGTGTCTCCTTTGAAGAAACGTCTCTTTAGATCTTCTGGCCATTTTTTTGGGTTGTTTGTTTTTTTTAATATTAAGCTGCATGAGCTGTTTATATATATTGGAGATTAAACCTCTGTCCATTGATTCGTCTGCAACGATTTTCGCCCAATCTGAGGGATGCCTTTTTCCATTCCCGTGTTTTTTTAACAAAAAAGGAAAGAAAGGAAAAGAAGCAGAACACTAATGTGCGTAAAATATGCCTTTTGAAACGGTCGTTTTGAAATATGGACGTCCTTTGAATTTTTTGGTCGATATGTGACCCCAGGATTTGTTTTCAGGGCAGGTGTCATTTACAGGCCTGCAATGATTTTGAATATCAACTGACCATTAGCGTTGGGATTAAAGCTGCTGTTGTGTGAAACGGCCACAAGGTGGCAGCAGTTCACCCTTACCAAATCTGGTTACTAGGGCAAGAGAGCCTCAGTGGAAGTGGTGTTCTAGATTGGAGTTTAGAATGGAATGTGCCAGGAGAAAGCCCCTCACGTTTGTCTCACTACTTCTTGTTCGTGTTTTTAATTTAATTTTTTATTTTTTCTTACAGCAAGTGTGATTACAATGTTTGGCTTGTTGTAGGTGTGGAAGATGTGGTTCTTTTACACTTATACACATGTCTATTCTTCCTGGGATCCTTTTCCCATGTACGTTATGACAGAATGTTGAGTAGTCCTCTCTTGGTATTCTGTAGGTCTTTGGTGATTATATATGTCACCTGTGTTTGTAGATGTCTGTTAACCCCGATATCGTAATGAAACCAATCCTCACACCTTTCCTTTGGTGAACCATAAGTTTGTTTAATGAATCTGTGATTGCCCTTTTCCGTGGAAATATCTGCCCTGGTATCCATTTTTAGGTAACACCTATAAGTGATATGATATGATATGTGTCTTTCACTTTCTGACTTACTACAAGTCACGTGATTACTTCTAGACTCATCTACGGTGCTGCAAATGGCATTGTGTCCTTTTTTCCCTTGGCTTCTCTTCTGCCTTAGCGGGGTCCATTTTCAACAATGTGATTCCCTGAGGGTTGTGGATTAGCTGACCTGGGCAGCCTTACCCTGCCGGCCTGCCCTCCCCAGGTGTGCCTCGTTGAGGTCAATATAAACAGCGCTCCAGGCAGCAATAGACCCTGAAGCTGTGCGTGACTCCATATTCTCTGCCCCGTCAGCAGTCTCGGGGCTGTGCTGGTGGGAGGGAGTGAGGGGCCACAGCTTTGTGGGTGGCCCGGTGTGAGTGGGGTTCTGCTGGCCTTTCTGCAGGAGTTGCCAGGCTGCCGCCTGTAAAGAAGAGGTTGTGTCACCCATACCTTCCGCTGGAATTTCTCTCCGCACAGAGGTGAGGAAGGAAAAAAAGCAGTGGGGGCCGGGACAGGAGGGGTATCTCAGGCAGGGCAATGGAAAGCTTCTGGAAGAGCGCCCGGGGCCAGGACCACCCTGGCTGGCCTGCAGGCACCAAGTTGGCCTGCGTGCTGTCGCTGGTGTGGCTCCACGGTCCTTCCTCTAGGCTTTCAAGCCCTTGTACATATTCAGGTGTTTTACCTGGAAAGGGTGGGAACAGTTCAGCAGCAGCTGGCCTGGGGCTCAGCTCACGTTTACTCAGAGATGCCTCGGCACGGTCCCCCAGCTTTGCAATGAGGACGCTCCTTGCGTGGGGGGTGGGTTGATGGCTGTATGGGAGATGGTTCCCCACCTCTGACCAATTTCAGAATTGTTTACCACTGGAGCAAGTGCCCTGATAGGGTTTTCCTCTGTATAACTCGTGGGTTCAGGTTTTCTTTTCTTTTATGGTTCAAGTTAGATTTTATTCCTCTTTTATGTATTTATAGATATAAGCATGGAAATAATTCATTCCTATAAATACATCTGTGTGACGGGAAGAACTTTTTTCTGTTTTATTTTAAATTTTATTTTTTAAAATTTTGAAATTTAATTTTATTTATTTTTTTATATAGCACGTTATTATTAGTTATGTATTTTATGCATATACATGTACACAGGTCAATCCCAAACTCCCAACTCATCCCACCACCACCACCCCATGGCTTCCCACACTTGGTGTCCATACGTTTGTTCTCTACCTCTGTGTCTCTATTTCTTCCCTGCAAACCAGTTCATCTGTACCATTTCTAGGCTCCACATATATGCATTAATATACAATATTTGTTTTCCTCTTTCTGACTTACTTCCTTCTGTATGACAGTCTCTCGATCCATCGATGTCTCTACAAATGACCCAGTTTCATTCCTTTTTATGGCCGAGTAATATTCCATTTCATATATGTACCACATCTTTATCCATTCATCTGTCTGTGGGCATTTAGGTTGCTTCCATTACCTGGCTATTGTAAATAGTGCTGCAATGAACATTGTGGTGAATGTGCCTTTTTGATGTACGGTTTTCTCTGGGTATATGCCCAGAAGTGGGATTGCTGGATCAGATGGTAATTCTATTTCTAGTTTTTTTAAGGAAACTCCATACTGTTCTCCATAGTGACTGTATCAATTTACATTCCCACCAATAGTGGAAGAGGGCTCCTTTTGTCCACACCCTCCCCAGAATTGGTTGTTTGTAGATTTTCTGATGATGCCGATTCTAACAGGTGTGAGGTGAAACCTCATTGTAGTTTTGATTTGCATTTCTCTGATAATTAGTGCTGTTGAGCAGCTTTTCATGTGCGTCTTGGCCATCTCTGTGTCTCCTTTGAAGAAACGTCTCTTTAGATCTTCTGGCCATTTTTTTGGGTTGTTTGTTTTTTTTAATATTAAGCTGCATGAGCTGTTTATATATATTGGAGATTAAACCTCTGTCCATTGATTCGTCTGCAACGATTTTCGCCCAATCTGAGGGATGCCTTTTTCCATTCCCGTGTTTTTTTAACAAAAAAGGAAAGAAAGGAAAAGAAGCAGAACACTAATGTGCGTAAAATATGCCTTTTGAAACGGTCGTTTTGAAATATGGACGTCCTTTGAATATTTTGGTCGATATGTGACCCCAGGATTTGTTTTCAGGGCAGGTGTCATTTACAGGCCTGCAATGATTTTGAATATCAACTGACCATTAGCGTTGGGATTAAAGCTGCTGTTGTGTGAAACGGCCACAAGGTGGCAGCAGTTCACCCTTACCAAATCTGGTTACTAGGGCAAGAGAGCCTCAGTGGAAGTGGTGTTCTAGATTGGAGTTTAGAATGGAATGTGCCAGGAGAAAGCCCCTCACGTTTGTCTCACTACTTCTTGTTCGTGTTTTTAATTTAATTTTTTTTTTTTTCTTACAGCAAGTTTGATTACAATGTTTGGCTTGTTGTAGGTGTGGAAGATGTGGTTCTTTTACACATATACACATGTCTGTTCTTCCTGGGATCCTTTTCCCATGTACGTTATGACAGAATGTTGAGTAGTCCTCTCTTGGTATTCTGTAGGTCTTTGGTGATTATATATGTCACCTGTGTTTGTAGATGTCTGTTAACCCCGATATCGTAATGAAACCAATCCTCACACCTTTCCTTTGGTGAACCATAAGTTTGTTTAATGAATCTGTGATTGCCCTTTTCCGTGGAAATATCTGCCCTGGTATCCACTTTTAGGTAACACCTATAAGTGATATGATATGATATGTGTCTTTCACTTTCTGACTTACTACAAGTCACGTGATTACTTCTAGACTCATCTACGGTGCTGCAAATGGCATTGTGTCCTTTTTTCCCTTGGCTTCTCTTCTGCCTTAGCGGGGTCCATTTTCAACAATGTGATTCCCTGAGGGTTGTGGATTAGCTGACCTGGGCAGCCTTACCCTGCCGGCCTGCCCTCCCCAGGTGTGCCTCGTTGAGGTCAATATAAACAGCGCTCCAGGCAGCAATAGACCCTGAAGCTGTGCGTGACTCCATATTCTCTGCCCCGTCAGCAGTCTCGGGGCTGTGCTGGTGGGAGGGAGTGAGGGGCCACAGCTTTGTGGGTGGCCCGGTGTGAGTGGGGTTCTGCTGGCCTTTCTGCAGGAGTTGCCAGGCTGCCGCCTGTAAAGAAGAGGTTGTGTCACCCATACCTTCCGCTGGAATTTCTCTCCGCACAGAGGTGAGGAAGGAAAAAAAGCAGTGGGGGCCGGGACAGGAGGGGTATCTCAGGCAGGGCAATGGAAAGCTTCTGGAAGAGCGCCCGGGGCCAGGACCACCCTGGCTGGCCTGCAGGCACCAAGTTGGCCTGCGTGCTGTCGCTGGTGTGGCTCCACGGTCCTTCCTCTAGGCTTTCAAGCCCTTGTACATATTCAGGTGTTTTACCTGGAAAGGGTGGGAACAGTTCAGCAGCAGCTGGCCTGGGGCTCAGCTCACGTTTACTCAGAGATGCCTCGGCACGGTCCCCCAGCTTTGCAATGAGGACGCTCCTTGCGTGGGGGGTGGGTTGATGGCTGTATGGGAGATGGTTCCCCACCTCTGACCAATTTCAGAATTGTTTACCACTGGAGCAAGTGCCCTGATAGGGTTTTCCTCTGTATAACTCGTGGGTTCAGGTTTTCTTTTCTTTTATGGTTCAAGTTAGATTTTATTCCTCTTTTATGTATTTATAGATATAAGCATGGAAATAATTCATTCCTATAAATACATCTGTGTGACGGGAAGAACTTTTTTCTGTTTTATTTTAAATTTTATTTTTTAAAATTTTGAAATTTAATTTTATTTATTTTTTTATATAGCACGTTATTATTAGTTATGTATTTTATGCATATACATGTACACAGGTCAATCCCAAACTCCCAACTCATCCCACCACCACCACCCCATGGCTTCCCACACTTGGTGTCCATACGTTTGTTCTCTACCTCTGTGTCTCTATTTCTTCCCTGCAAACCAGTTCATCTGTACCATTTCTAGGCTCCACATATATGCATTAATATACAATATTTGTTTTCCTCTTTCTGACTTACTTCCTTCTGTATGACAGTCTCTCGATCCATCGATGTCTCTACAAATGACCCAGTTTCATTCCTTTTTATGGCCGAGTAATATTCCATTTCATATATGTACCACATCTTTATCCATTCATCTGTCTGTGGGCATTTAGGTTGCTTCCATTACCTGGCTATTGTAAATAGTGCTGCAATGAACATTGTGGTGAATGTGCCTTTTTGATGTACGGTTTTCTCTGGGTATATGCCCAGAAGTGGGATTGCTGGATCAGATGGTAATTCTATTTCTAGTTTTTTTAAGGAAACTCCATACTGTTCTCCATAGTGACTGTATCAATTTACATTCCCACCAATAGTGGAAGAGGGCTCCTTTTGTCCACACCCTCCCCAGAATTGGTTGTTTGTAGATTTTCTGATGATGCCGATTCTAACAGGTGTGAGGTGAAACCTCATTGTAGTTTTGATTTGCATTTCTCTGATAATTAGTGCTGTTGAGCAGCTTTTCATGTGCGTCTTGGCCATCTCTGTGTCTCCTTTGAAGAAACGTCTCTTTAGATCTTCTGGCCATTTTTTTGGGTTGTTTGTTTTTTTTAATATTAAGCTGCATGAGCTGTTTATATATATTGGAGATTAAACCTCTGTCCATTGATTCGTCTGCAACGATTTTCGCCCAATCTGAGGGATGCCTTTTTCCATTCCCGTGTTTTTTTAACAAAAAAGGAAAGAAAGGAAAAGAAGCAGAACACTAATGTGCGTAAAATATGCCTTTTGAAACGGTCGTTTTGAAATATGGACGTCCTTTGAATTTTTTGGTCGATATGTGACCCCAGGATTTGTTTTCAGGGCAGGTGTCATTTACAGGCCTGCAATGATTTTGAATATCAACTGACCATTAGCGTTGGGATTAAAGCTGCTGTTGTGTGAAACGGCCACAAGGTGGCAGCAGTTCACCCTTACCAAATCTGGTTACTAGGGCAAGAGAGCCTCAGTGGAAGTGGTGTTCTAGATTGGAGTTTAGAATGGAATGTGCCAGGAGAAAGCCCCTCACGTTTGTCTCACTACTTCTTGTTCGTGTTTTTAATTTAATTTTTTATTTTTTCTTACAGCAAGTGTGATTACAATGTTTGGCTTGTTGTAGGTGTGGAAGATGTGGTTCTTTTACACTTATACACATGTCTGTTCTTCCTGGGATCCTTTTCCCATGTACGTTATGACAGAATGTTGAGTAGTCCTCTCTTGGTATTCTGTAGGTCTTTGGTGATTATATATGTCACCTGTGTTTGTAGATGTCTGTTAACCCCGATATCGTAATGAAACCAATCCTCACACCTTTCCTTTGGTGAACCATAAGTTTGTTTAATGAATCTGTGATTGCCCTTTTCCGTGGAAATATCTGCCCTGGTATCCATTTTTAGGTAACACCTATAAGTGATATGATATGATATGTGTCTTTCACTTTCTGACTTACTACAAGTCACGTGATTACTTCTAGACTCATCTACGGTGCTGCAAATGGCATTGTGTCCTTTTTTCCCTTGGCTTCTCTTCTGCCTTAGCGGGGTCCATTTTCAACAATGTGATTCCCTGAGGGTTGTGGATTAGCTGACCTGGGCAGCCTTACCCTGCCGGCCTGCCCTCCCCAGGTGTGCCTCGTTGAGGTCAATATAAACAGCGCTCCAGGCAGCAATAGACCCTGAAGCTGTGTGTGACTCCATATTATCTGCCCCGTCAGCAGTCTCGGGGCTGTGCTGGTGGGAGGGAGTGAGGGGCCACAGCTTTGTGGGTGGCCCGGTGTGAGTGGGGTTCTGCTGGCCTTTCTGCAGGAGTTGCCAGGCTGCCGCCTGTAAAGAAGAGGTTGTGTCACCCATACCTTCCGCTGGAATTTCTCTCCGGACAGAGGTGAGGAAGGAAAAAAAGCAGTGGGGGCCGGGACAGGAGGGGTATCTCAGGCAGGGCAATGGAAAGCTTCTGGAAGAGCGCCCGGGGCCAGGACCACCCTGGCTGGCCTGCAGGCACCAAGTTGGCCTGCGTGCTGTCGCTGGTGTGGCTCCACGGTCCTTCCTCTAGGCTTTCAAGCCCTTGTACATATTCAGGTGTTTTACCTGGAAAGGGTGGGAACAGTTCAGCAGCAGCTGGCCTGGGGCTCAGCTCACGTTTACTCAGAGATGCCTCGGCACGGTCCCCCAGCTTTGCAATGAGGACGCTCCTTGCGTGGGGGGTGGGTTGATGGCTGTATGGGAGATGGTTCCCCACCTCTGACCAATTTCAGAATTGTTTACCACTGGAGCAAGTGCCCTGATAGGGTTTTCCTCTGTATAACTCGTGGGTTCAGGTTTTCTTTTCTTTTATGGTTCAAGTTAGATTTTATTCCTCTTTTATGTATTTATAGATATAAGCATGGAAATAATTCATTCCTATAAATACATCTGTGTGACGGGAAGAACTTTTTTCTGTTTTATTTTAAATTTTATTTTTTAAAATTTTGAAATTTAATTTTATTTATTTTTTTATATAGCACGTTATTATTAGTTATGTATTTTATGCATATACATGTACACAGGTCAATCCCAAACTCCCAACTCATCCCACCACCACCACCCCATGGCTTCCCACACTTGGTGTCCATACGTTTGTTCTCTACCTCTGTGTCTCTATTTCTTCCCTGCAAACCAGTTCATCTGTACCATTTCTAGGCTCCACATATATGCATTAATATACAATATTTGTTTTCCTCTTTCTGACTTACTTCCTTCTGTATGACAGTCTCTCGATCCATCGATGTCTCTACAAATGACCCAGTTTCATTCCTTTTTATGGCCGAGTAATATTCCATTTCATATATGTACCACATCTTTATCCATTCATCTGTCTGTGGGCATTTAGGTTGCTTCCATTACCTGGCTATTGTAAATAGTGCTGCAATGAACATTGTGGTGAATGTGCCTTTTTGATGTACGGTTTTCTCTGGGTATATGCCCAGAAGTGGGATTGCTGGATCAGATGGTAATTCTATTTCTAGTTTTTTTAAGGAAACTCCATACTGTTCTCCATAGTGACTGTATCAATTTACATTCCCACCAATAGTGGAAGAGGGCTCCTTTTGTCCACACCCTCCCCAGAATTGGTTGTTTGTAGATTTTCTGATGATGCCGATTCTAACAGGTGTGAGGTGAAACCTCATTGTAGTTTTGATTTGCATTTCTCTGATAATTAGTGCTGTTGAGCAGCTTTTCATGTGCGTCTTGGCCATCTCTGTGTCTCCTTTGAAGAAACGTCTCTTTAGATCTTCTGGCCATTTTTTTGGGTTGTTTGTTTTTTTTAATATTAAGCTGCATGAGCTGTTTATATATATTGGAGATTAAACCTCTGTCCATTGATTCGTCTGCAACGATTTTCGCCCAATCTGAGGGATGCCTTTTTCCATTCCCGTGTTTTTTTAACAAAAAAGGAAAGAAAGGAAAAGAAGCAGAACACTAATGTGCGTAAAATATGCCTTTTGAAACGGTCGTTTTGAAATATGGACGTCCTTTGAATTTTTTGGTCGATATGTGACCCCAGGATTTGTTTTCAGGGCAGGTGTCATTTACAGGCCTGCAATGATTTTGAATATCAACTGACCATTAGCGTTGGGATTAAAGCTGCTGTTGTGTGAAACGGCCACAAGGTGGCAGCAGTTCACCCTTACCAAATCTGGTTACTAGGGCAAGAGAGCCTCAGTGGAAGTGGTGTTCTAGATTGGAGTTTAGAATGGAATGTGCCAGGAGAAAGCCCCTCACGTTTGTCTCACTACTTCTTGTTCGTGTTTTTAATTTAATTTTTTATTTTTTCTTACAGCAAGTGTGATTACAATGTTTGGCTTGTTGTAGGTGTGGAAGATGTGGTTCTTTTACACTTATACACATGTCTGTTCTTCCTGGGATCCTTTTCCCATGTACGTTATGACAGAATGTTGAGTAGTCCTCTCTTGGTATTCTGTAGGTCTTTGGTGATTATATATGTCACCTGTGTTTGTAGATGTCTGTTAACCCCGATATCGTAATGAAACCAATCCTCACACCTTTCCTTTGGTGAACCATAAGTTTGTTTAATGAATCTGTGATTGCCCTTTTCCGTGGAAATATCTGCCCTGGTATCCATTTTTAGGTAACACCTATAAGTGATATGATATGATATGTGTCTTTCACTTTCTGACTTACTACAAGTCACGTGATTACTTCTAGACTCATCTACGGTGCTGCAAATGGCATTGTGTCCTTTTTTCCCTTGGCTTCTCTTCTGCCTTAGCGGGGTCCATTTTCAACAATGTGATTCCCTGAGGGTTGTGGATTAGCTGACCTGGGCAGCCTTACCCTGCCGGCCTGCCCTCCCCAGGTGTGCCTCGTTGAGGTCAATATAAACAGCGCTCCAGGCAGCAATAGACCCTGAAGCTGTGCGTGACTCCATATTATCTGCCCCGTCAGCAGTCTCGGGGCTGTGCTGGTGGGAGGGAGTGAGGGGCCACAGCTTTGTGGGTGGCCCGGTGTGAGTGGGGTTCTGCTGGCCTTTCTGCAGGAGTTGCCAGGCTGCCGCCTGTAAAGAAGAGGTTGTGTCACCCATACCTTCCGCTGGAATTTCTCTCCGGACAGAGGTGAGGAAGGAAAAAAAGCAGTGGGGGCCGGGACAGGAGGGGTATCTCAGGCAGGGCAATGGAAAGCTTCTGGAAGAGCGCCCGGGGCCAGGACCACCCTGGCTGGCCTGCAGGCACCAAGTTGGCCTGCGTGCTGTCGCTGGTGTGGCTCCACGGTCCTTCCTCTAGGCTTTCAAGCCCTTGTACATATTCAGGTGTTTTACCTGGAAAGGGTGGGAACAGTTCAGCAGCAGCTGGCCTGGGGCTCAGCTCACGTTTACTCAGAGATGCCTCGGCACGGTCCCCCAGCTTTGCAATGAGGACGCTCCTTGCGTGGGGGGTGGGTTGATGGCTGTATGGGAGATGGTTCCCCACCTCTGACCAATTTCAGAATTGTTTACCACTGGAGCAAGTGCCCTGATAGGGTTTTCCTCTGTATAACTCGTGGGTTCAGGTTTTCTTTTCTTTTATGGTTCAAGTTAGATTTTATTCCTCTTTTATGTATTTATAGATATAAGCATGGAAATAATTCATTCCTATAAATACATCTGTGTGACGGGAAGAACTTTTTTCTGTTTTATTTTAAATTTTATTTTTTAAAATTTTGAAATTTAATTTTATTTATTTTTTTATATAGCACGTTATTATTAGTTATGTATTTTATGCATATACATGTACACAGGTCAATCCCAAACTCCCAACTCATCCCACCACCACCACCCCATGGCTTCCCACACTTGGTGTCCATACGTTTGTTCTCTACCTCTGTGTCTCTATTTCTTCCCTGCAAACCAGTTCATCTGTACCATTTCTAGGCTCCACATATATGCATTAATATACAATATTTGTTTTCCTCTTTCTGACTTACTTCATTCTGTATGACAGTCTCTCGATCCATCGATGTCTCTACAAATGACCCAGTTTCATTCCTTTTTATGGCCGAGTAATATTCCATTTCATATATGTACCACATCTTTATCCATTCATCTGTCTGTGGGCATTTAGGTTGCTTCCATTACCTGGCTATTGTAAATAGTGCTGCAATGAACATTGTGGTGAATGTGCCTTTTTGATGTACGGTTTTCTCTGGGTATATGCCCAGAAGTGGGATTGCTGGATCAGATGGTAATTCTATTTCTAGTTTTTTTAAGGAAACTCCATACTGTTCTCCATAGTGACTGTATCAATTTACATTCCCACCAATAGTGGAAGAGGGCTCCTTTTGTCCACACCCTCCCCAGAATTGGTTGTTTGTAGATTTTCTGATGATGCCGATTCTAACAGGTGTGAGGTGAAACCTCATTGTAGTTTTGATTTGCATTTCTCTGATAATTAGTGCTGTTGAGCAGCTTTTCATGTGCGTCTTGGCCATCTCTGTGTCTCCTTTGAAGAAACGTCTCTTTAGATCTTCTGGCCATTTTTTGGGGTTGTTTGTTTTTTTTTAATATTAAGCTGCATGAGCTGCTTATATATATTGGAGATTAAACCTCTGTCCATTGATTCGTCTGCAACGATTTTCGCCCATTCTGAGGGATGCCTTTTTCCATTCCCGTGTTTTTTGAACAAAAAAGGAAAGAAAGGAAAAGAAGCAGAACACTAATGTGCGTAAAATATGCCTTTTGAAACGGTCGTTTTGAAATATGGACGTCCTTTGAATATTTTGGTCGATATGTGACCCCAGGATTTGTTTTCAGGGCAGGTGTCATTTACAGGCCTGCAATGATTTTGAATATCAACTGACCATTAGCGTTGGGATTAAAGCTGCTATTGTGTGAAACGGCCACAAGGTGGCAGCAGTTCACCCTTACCAAATCTGGTTACTAGGGCAAGAGAGCCTCAGTGGAAGTGGTGTTCTAGATTGGAGTTTAGAATGGAATGTGCCAGGAGAAAGCCCCTCACGTTTGTCTCACTACTTCTTGTTCGTGTTTTTAATTTAATTTTTTATTTTTTCTTACAGCAAGTTTGATTACAATGTTTGGCTTGTTGTAGGTGTGGAAGATGTGGTTCTTTTACACATATACACATGTCTGTTCTTCCTGGGATCCTTTTCCCATGTACGTTATGGCAGAATGTTGAGTAGTCCTGTCTTGGTATTCTGTAGGTCTTTGGTGATTATATATGTCACCTGTGTTTGTAGATGTCTGTTAACCCCGATATCGTAATGAAACCAATCCTCACACCTTTCCTTTGGTGAACCATAAGTGTGTTTAATGAATCTGTGATTGCCCTTTTCCGTGGAAATATCTGCCCTGGTATCCATTTTTAGGTAACACCTATAAGTGATATGATATGATATGTGTCTTTCACTTTCTGACTTACTACAAGTCACGTGATTACTTCTAGACTCATCTACGGTGCTGCAAATGGCATTGTGTCCTTTTTTCCCTTGGCTTCTCTTCTGCCTTAGCGGGGTCCATTTTCAACAATGTGATTCCCTGAGGGTTGTGGATTAGCTGACCTGGGCAGCCTTACCCTGCCGGCCTGCCCTCCCCAGGTGTGCCTCGTTGAGGTCAATATAAACAGCGCTCCAGGCAGCAATAGACCCTGAAGCTGTGCGTGACTCCATATTATCTGCCCCGTCAGCAGTCTCGGGGCTGTGCTGGTGGGAGGGAGTGAGGGGCCACAGCTTTGTGGGTGGCCCGGTGTGAGTGGGGTTCTGCTGGCCTTTCTGCAGGAGTTGCCAGGCTGCCGCCTGTAAAGAAGAGGTTGTGTCACCCATACCTTCCGCTGGAATTTCTCTCCAGACAGAGGTGAGGAAGGAAAAAAAGCAGTGGGGGCCGGGACAGGAGGGGTATCTCAGGCAGGGCAATGGAAAGCTTCTGGAAGAGCGCCCGGGGCCAGGACCACCCTGGCTGGCCTGCAGGCACCAAGTTGGCCTGCGTGCTGTCGCTGGTGTGGCTCCACGGTCCTTCCTCTAGGCTTTCAAGCCCTTGTACATATTCAGGTGTTTTACCTGGAAAGGGTGGGAACAGTTCAGCAGCAGCTGGCCTGGGGCTCAGCTCACGTTTACTCAGAGATGCCTCGGCACGGTCCCCCAGCTTTGCAATGAGGACGCTCCTTGCGTGGGGGGTGGGTTGATGGCTGTATGGGAGATGGTTCCCCACCTCTGACCAATTTCAGAATTGTTTACCACTGGAGCAAGTGCCCTGATAGGGATTTCCTCTGTATAACTCGTGGGTTCAGGTTTTCTTTTCTTTTATGGTTCAAGTTAGATTTTATTCCTCTTTTATGTATTTATAGATATAAGCATGGAAATAATTCATTCCTAGAAATACATCTGTGTGACGGGAAGAACTTTTTTCTGTTTTATTTTAAATTTTATTTTTTAAAATTTTGAAATTTAATTTTATTTATTTTTTTATATAGCACGTTATTATTAGTTATGTATTTTATGCATATACATGTACACAGGTCAATCCCAAACTCCCAACTCATCCCACCACCACCACCCCATGGCTTCCCACACTTGGTGTCCATACGTTTGTTCTCTACCTCTGTGTCTCTATTTCTTCCCTGCAAACCAGTTCATCTGTACCATTTCTAGGCTCCACATATATGCATTAATATACAATATTTGTTTTCCTCTTTCTGACTTACTTCATTCTGTATGACAGTCTCTCGATCCATCGATGTCTCTACAAATGACCCAGTTTCATTCCTTTTTATGGCCGAGTAATATTCCATTTCATATATGTACCACATCTTTATCCATTCATCTGTCTGTGGGCATTTAGGTTGCTTCCATTACCTGGCTAATGTAAATAGTGCTGCAATGAACATTGTGGTGAATGTGCCTTTTTGATGTACGGTTTTCTCTGGGTATATGCCCAGAAGTGGGATTGCTGGATCAGATGGTAATTCTATTTCTAGTTTTTTAAGGAAACTCCATACTGTTCTCCATAGTGACTGTATCAATTTACATTCCCACCAATAGTGGAAGAGGGCTCCTTTTGTCCACACCCTCCCCAGAATTGGTTGTTTGTAGATTTTCTGATGATGCCGATTCTAACAGGTGTGAGGTGAAACCTCATTGTAGTTTTGATTTGCATTTCTCTGATAATTAGTGCTGTTGAGCAGCTTTTCATGTGCGTCTTGGCCATCTCTGTGTCTCCTTTGAAGAAACGTCTCTTTAGATCTTCTGGCCATTTTTTGGGGTTGTTTGTTTTTTTTTAATATTAAGCTGCATGAGCTGCTTATATATATTGGAGATTAAACCTCTGTCCATTGATTCGTCTGCAACGATTTTCGCCCATTCTGAGGGATGCCTTTTTCCATTCCCGTGTTTTTTTAACAAAAAAGGAAAGAAAGGAAAAGAAGCAGAACACTAATGTGCGTAAAATATGCCTTTTGAAACGGTCGTTTTGAAATATGGACGTCCTTTGAATATTTTGGTCGATATGTGACCCCAGGATTTGTTTTCAGGGCAGGTGTCATTTACAGGCCTGCAATGATTTTGAATATCAACTGACCATTAGCGTTGGGATTAAAGCTGCTGTTGTGTGAAACGGCCACAAGGTGGCAGCAGTTCACCCTTACCAAATCTGGTTACTAGGGCAAGAGAGCCTCAGTGGAAGTGGTGTTCTAGATTGGAGTTTAGAATGGAATGTGCCAGGAGAAAGCCCCTCACGTTTGTCTCACTACTTCTTGTTCGTGTTTTTAATTTAATTTTTTATTTTTTCTTACAGCAAGTTTGATTACAATGTTTGGCTTGTTGTAGGTGTGGAAGATGTGGTTCTTTTACACATATACACATGTCTGTTCTTCCTGGGATCCTTTTCCCATGTACGTTATGACAGAATGTTGAGTAGTCCTCTCTTGGTATTCTGTAGGTCTTTGGTGATTATATATGTCACCTGTGTTTGTAGATGTCTGTTAACCCCGATATCGTAATGAAACCAATCCTCACACCTTTCCTTTGGTGAACCATAAGTTTGTTTAATGAATCTGTGATTGCCCTTTTCCGTGGAAATATCTGCCCTGGTATCCATTTTTAGGTAACACCTATAAGTGATATGATATGATATGTGTCTTTCACTTTCTGACTTACTACAAGTCACGTGATTACTTCTAGACTCATCTACGGTGCTGCAAATGGCATTGTGTCCTTTTTTCCCTTGGCTTCTCTTCTGCCTTAGCGGGGTCCATTTTCAACAATGTGATTCCCTGAGGGTTGTGGATTAGCTGACCTGGGCAGCCTTACCCTGCCGGCCTGCCCTCCCCAGGTGTGCCTCGTTGAGGTCAATATAAACAGCGCTCCAGGCAGCAATAGACCCTGAAGCTGTGCGTGACTCCATATTCTCTGCCCCGTCAGCAGTCTCGGGGCTGTGCTGGTGGGAGGGAGTGAGGGGCCACAGCTTTGTGGGTGGCCCGGTGTGAGTGGGGTTCTGCTGGCCTTTCTGCAGGAGTTGCCAGGCTGCCGCCTGTAAAGAAGAGGTTGTGTCACCCATACCTTCCGCTGGAATTTCTCTCCGGACAGAGGTGAGGAAGGAAAAAAAGCAGTGGGGGCCGGGACAGGAGGGGTATCTCAGGCAGGGCAATGGAAAGCTTCTGGAAGAGCGCCCGGGGCCAGGACCACCCTGGCTGGCCTGCAGGCACCAAGTTGGCCTGCGTGCTGTCGCTGGTGTGGCTCCACGGTCCTTCCTCTAGGCTTTCAAGCCCTTGTACATATTCAGGTGTTTTACCTGGAAAGGGTGGGAACAGTTCAGCAGCAGCTGGCCTGGGGCTCAGCTCACGTTTACTCACAGATGCCTCGGCACGGTCCCCCAGCTTTGCAATGAGGACGCTCCTTGCGTGGGGGGTGGGTTGATGGCTGTATGGGAGATGGTTCCCCACCTCTGACCAATTTCAGAATTGTTTACCACTGGAGCAAGTGCCCTGATAGGGTTTTCCTCTGTATAACTCGTGGGTTCAGGTTTTCTTTTCTTTTATGGTTCAAGTTAGATTTTATTCCTCTTTTATGTATTTATAGATATAAGCATGGAAATAATTCATTCCTATAAATACATCTGTGTGACGGGAAGAACTTTTTTCTGTTTTATTTTAAATTTTATTTTTTAAAATTTTGAAATTTAATTTTATTTATTTTTTTATATAGCACGTTATTATTAGTTATGTATTTTATGCATATACATGTACACAGGTCAATCCCAAACTCCCAACTCATCCCACCACCACCACCCCATGGCTTCCCACACTTGGTGTCCATACGTTTGTTCTCTACCTCTGTGTCTCTATTTCTTCCCTGCAAACCAGTTCATCTGTACCATTTCTAGGCTCCACATATATGCATTAATATACAATATTTGTTTTCCTCTTTCTGACTTACTTCCTTCTGTATGACAGTCTCTCGATCCATCGATGTCTCTACAAATGACCCAGTTTCATTCCTTTTTATGGCCGAGTAATATTCCATTTCATATATGTACCACATCTTTATCCATTCATCTGTCTGTGGGCATTTAGGTTGCTTCCATTACCTGGCTATTGTAAATAGTGCTGCAATGAACATTGTGGTGAATGTGCCTTTTGGATGTACGGTTTTCTCTGGGTATATGCCCAGAAGTGGGATTGCTGGATCAGATGGTAATTCTATTTCTAGTTTTTTTAAGGAAACTCCATACTGTTCTCCATAGTGACTGTATCAATTTACATTCCCACCAATAGTGGAAGAGGGCTCCTTTTGTCCACACCCTCCCCAGAATTGGTTGTTTGTAGATTTTCTGATGATGCCGATTCTAACAGGTGTGAGGTGATAACTCATTGTAGTTTTGATTTGCATTTCTCTGATAATTAGTGCTGTTGAGCAGCTTTTCCTGTGCGTCTTGGCCATCTCTGTGTCTCCTTTGAAGAAACGTCTCTTTAGATCTTCTGGCCATTTTTTGGGGTTGTTTGTTTTTTTTTAATATTAAGCTGCATGAGCTGCTTATATATATTGGAGATTAAACCTCTGTCCATTGATTCGTCTGCAACGATTTTCGCCCATTCTGAGGGATGCCTTTTTCCATTCCCGTGTTTTTTTAACAAAAAAGGAAAGAAAGGAAAAGAAGCAGAACACTAATGTGCGTAAAATATGCCTTTTGAAACGGTCGTTTTGAAATATGGACGTCCTTTGAATATTTTGGTCGATATGTGACCCCAGGATTTGTTTTCAGGGCAGGTGTCATTTACAGGCCTGCAATGATTTTGAATATCAACTGACCATTAGCGTTGGGATTAAAGCTGCTGTTGTGTGAAACGGCCACAAGGTGGCAGCAGTTCACCCTTACCAAATCTGGTTACTAGGGCAAGAGAGCCTCAGTGGAAGTGGTGTTCTAGATTGGAGTTTAGAATGGAATGTGCCAGGAGAAAGCCCCTCACGTTTGTCTCACTACTTCTTGTTCGTGTTTTTAATTTAATTTTTTATTTTTTCTTACAGCAAGTTTGATTACAATGTTTGGCTTGTTGTAGGTGTGGAAGATGTGGTTCTTTTACACATATACACATGTCTGTTCTTCCTGGGATCCTTTTCCCATGTACGTTATGACAGAATGTTGAGTAGTCCTCTCTTGGTATTCTGTAGGTCTTTGGTGATTATATATGTCACCTGTGTTTGTAGATGTCTGTTAACCCCGATATCGTAATGAAACCAATCCTCACACCTTTCCTTTGGTGAACCATAAGTTTGTTTAATGAATCTGTGATTGCCCTTTTCCGTGGAAATATCTGCCCTGGTATCCATTTTTAGGTAACACCTATAAGTGATATGATATGATATGTGTCTTTCACTTTCTGACTTACTACAAGTCACGTGATTACTTCTAGACTCATCTACGGTGCTGCAAATGGCATTGTGTCCTTTTTTCCCTTGGCTTCTCTTCTGCCTTAGCGGGGTCCATTTTCAACAATGTGATTCCCTGAGGGTTGTGGATTAGCTGACCTGGGCAGCCTTACCCTGCCGGCCTGCCCTCCCCAGGTGTGCCTCGTTGAGGTCAATATAAACAGCGCTCCAGGCAGCAATAGCCCCTGAAGCTGTGCCTGACTCCATATTCTCTGCCCCGTCAGCAGTCTCGGGGCTGTGCTGGTGGGAGGGAGTGAGGGGCCACAGCTTTGTGGGTGGCCCGGTGTGAGTGGGGTTCTGCTGGCCTTTCTGCAGGAGTTGCCAGGCTGCCGCCTGTAAAGAAGAGGTTGTGTCACCCATACCTTCCGCTGGAATTTCTCTCCGGACAGAGGTGAGGAAGGAAAAAAAGCAGTGGGGGCCGGGACAGGAGGGGTATCTCAGGCAGGGCAATGGAAAGCTTCTGGAAGAGCGCCCGGGGCCAGGACCACCCTGGCTGGCCTGCAGGCACCAAGTTGGCCTGCGTGCTGTCGCTGGTGTGGCTCCACGGTCCTTCCTCTAGGCTTTCAAGCCCTTGTACATATTCAGGTGTTTTACCTGGAAAGGGTGGGAACAGTTCAGCAGCAGCTGGCCTGGGGCTCAGCTCACGTTTACTCACAGATGCCTCGGCACGGTCCCCCAGCTTTGCAATGAGGACGCTCCTTGCGTGGGGGGTGGGTTGATGGCTGTATGGGAGATGGTTCCCCACCTCTGACCAATTTCAGAATTGTTTACCACTGGAGCAAGTGCCCTGATAGGGTTTTCCTCTGTATAACTCGTGGGTTCAGGTTTTCTTTTCTTTTATGGTTCAAGTTAGATTTTATTCCTCTTTTATGTATTTATAGATATAAGCATGGAAATAATTCATTCCTATAAATACATCTGTGTGACGGGAAGAACTTTTTTCTGTTTTATTTTAAATTTTATTTTTTTAAATTTTGAAATTTAATTTTATTTATTTTTTTTTATATAGCACGTTATTATTAGTTATGTATTTTATGCATATACATGTACACAGGTCAATCCCAAACTCCAAACTCATCCCACCACCACCACCCCATGGCTTCCCACACTTGGTTTCCATACGTTTGTTCTCTACCTCTGTGTCTCTATTTCTTCCCTGCAAACCAGTTCATCTGTACCATTTCTAGGCTCCACATATATGCATTAATATACAATATTTGTTTTCCTCTTTCTGACTTACTTCATTCTGTATGACAGTCTCTCGATCCATCGATGTCTCTACAAATGACCCAGTTTCATTCCTTTTTATGGCCGAGTAATATTCCATTTCATATATGTACCACATCTTTATCCATTCATCTGTCTGTGGGCATTTAGGTTGCTTCCATTACCTGGCTATTGTAAATAGTGCTGCAATGAACATTGTGGTGAATGTGCCTTTTTGATGTACGGTTTTCTCTGGGTATATGCCCAGAAGTGGGATTGCTGGATCAGATGGTAATTCTATTTCTAGTTTTTTTAAGGAAACTCCATACTGTTCTCCATAGTGACTGTATCAATTTACATTCCCACCAATAGTGGAAGAGGGCTCCTTTTGTCCACACCCTCCCCAGAATTGGTTGTTTGTAGATTTTCTGATGATGCCGATTCTAACAGGTGTGAGGTGATAACTCATTGTAGTTTTGATTTGCATTTCTCTGATAATTAGTGCTGTTGAGCAGCTTTTCCTGTGCGTCTTGGCCATCTCTGTGTCTCCTTTGAAGAAACGTCTCTTTAGATCTTCTGGCCATTTTTTGGGGTTGTTTGTTTTTTTTTAATATTAAGCTGCATGAGCTGCTTATATATATTGGAGATTAAACCTCTGTCCATTGATTCGTCTGCAACGATTTTCGCCCATTCTGAGGGATGCCTTTTTCCATTCCCGTGTTTTTTTAACAAAAAAGGAAAGAAAGGAAAAGAAGCAGAACACTAATGTGCGTAAAATATGCCTTTTGAAACGGTCGTTTTGAAATATGGACGTCCTTTGAATATTTTGGTCGATATGTGACCCCAGGATTTGTTTTCAGGGCAGGTGTCATTTACAGGCCTGCAATGATTTTGAATATCAACTGACCATTAGCGTTGGGATTAAAGCTGCTGTTGTGTGAAACGGCCACAAGGTGGCAGCAGTTCACCCTTACCAAATCTGGTTACTAGGGCAAGAGAGCCTCAGTGGAAGTGGTGTTCTAGATTGGAGTTTAGAATGGAATGTGCCAGGAGAAAGCCCCTCACGTTTGTCTCACTACTTCTTGTTCGTGTTTTTAATTTAATTTTTTATTTTTTCTTACAGCAAGTTTGATTACAATGTTTGGCTTGTTGTAGGTGTGGAAGATGTGGTTCTTTTACACATATACACATGTCTGTTCTTCCTGGGATCCTTTTCCCATGTACGTTATGACAGAATGTTGAGTAGTCCTCTCTTGGTATTCTGTAGGTCTTTGGTGATTATATATGTCACCTGTGTTTGTAGATGTCTGTTAACCCCGATATCGTAATGAAACCAATCCTCACACCTTTCCTTTGGTGAACCATAAGTGTGTTTAATGAATCTGTGATTGCCCTTTTCCGTGGAAATATCTGCCCTGGTATCCATTTTTAGGTAACACCTATAAGTGATATGATATGATATGTGTCTTTCACTTTCTGACTTACTACAAGTCACGTGATTACTTCTAGACTCATCTACGGTGCTGCAAATGGCATTGTGTCCTTTTTTCCCTTGGCTTCTCTTCTGCCTTAGCGGGGTCCATTTTCAACAATGTGATTCCCTGAGGGTTGTGGATTAGCTGACCTGGGCAGCCTTACCCTGCCGGCCTGCCCTCCCCAGGTGTGCCTCGTTGAGGTCAATATAAACAGCGCTCCAGGCAGCAATAGCCCCTGAAGCTGTGCCTGACTCCATATTCTCTGCCCCGTCAGCAGTCTCGGGGCTGTGCTGGTGGGAGGGAGTGAGGGGCCACAGCTTTGTGGGTGGCCCGGTGTGAGTGGGGTTCTGCTGGCCTTTCTGCAGGAGTTGCCAGGCTGCCGCCTGTAAAGAAGAGGTTGTGTCACCCATACCTTCCGCTGGAATTTCTCTCCGGACAGAGGTGAGGAAGGAAAAAAAGCAGTGGGGGCCGGGACAGGAGGGGTATCTCAGGCAGGGCAATGGAAAGCTTCTGGAAGAGCGCCCGGGGCCAGGACCACCCTGGCTGGCCTGCAGGCACCAAGTTGGCCTGCGTGCTGTCGCTGGTGTGGCTCCACGGTCCTTCCTCTAGGCTTTCAAGCCCTTGTACATATTCAGGTGTTTTACCTGGAAAGGGTGGGAACAGTTCAGCAGCAGCTGGCCTGGGGCTCAGCTCACGTTTACTCACAGATGCCTCGGCACGGTCCCCCAGCTTTGCAATGAGGACGCTCCTTGCGTGGGGGGTGGGTTGATGGCTGTATGGGAGATGGTTCCCCACCTCTGACCAATTTCAGAATTGTTTACCACTGGAGCAAGTGCCCTGATAGGGTTTTCCTCTGTATAACTCGTGGGTTCAGGTTTTCTTTTCTTTTATGGTTCAAGTTAGATTTTATTCCTCTTTTATGTATTTATAGATATAAGCATGGAAATAATTCATTCCTATAAATACATCTGTGTGACGGGAAGAACTTTTTTCTGTTTTATTTTAAATTTTATTTTTTAAAATTTTGAAATTTAATTTTATTTATTTTTTTATATAGCACGTTATTATTAGTTATGTATTTTATGCATATACATGTACACAGGTCAATCCCAAACTCCCAACTCATCCCACCACCACCACCCCATGGCTTCCCACACTTGGTGTCCATACGTTTGTTCTCTACCTCTGTGTCTCTATTTCTTCCCTGCAAACCAGTTCATCTGTACCATTTCTAGGCTCCACATATATGCATTAATATACAATATTTGTTTTCCTCTTTCTGACTTACTTCATTCTGTATGACAGTCTCTCGATCCATCGATGTCTCTACAAATGACCCAGTTTCATTCCTTTTTATGGCCGAGTAATATTCCATTTCATATATGTACCACATCTTTATCCATTCATCTGTCTGTGGGCATTTAGGTTGCTTCCATTACCTGGCTATTGTAAATAGTGCTGCAATGAACATTGTGGTGAATGTGCCTTTTTGATGTACGGTTTTCTCTGGGTATATGCCCAGAAGTGGGATTGCTGGATCAGATGGTAATTCTATTTCTAGTTTTTTTAAGGAAACTCCATACTGTTCTCCATAGTGACTGTATCAATTTACATTCCCACCAATAGTGGAAGAGGGCTCCTTTTGTCCACACCCTCCCCAGAATTGGTTGTTTGTAGATTTTCTGATGATGCCGATTCTAACAGGTGTGAGGTGAAACCTCATTGTAGTTTTGATTTGCATTTCTCTGATAATTAGTGCTGTTGAGCAGCTTTTCATGTGCGTCTTGGCCATCTCTGTGTCTCCTTTGAAGAAACGTCTCTTTACATCTTCTGGCCATTTTTTGGGGTTGTTTGTTTTTTTTTAATATTAAGCTGCATGAGCTGTTTATATATATTGGAGATTAAACCTCTGTCCATTGATTCGTCTGCAACGATTTTCGCCCATTCTGAGGGATGCCTTTTTCCATTCCCGTGTTTTTTTAACAAAAAAGGAAAGAAAGGAAAAGAAGCAGAACACTAATGTGCGTAAAATATGCCTTTTGAAACGGTCGTTTTGAAATATGGACGTCCTTTGAATATTTTGGTCGATATGTGACCCCAGGATTTGTTTTCAGGGCAGGTGTCATTTACAGGCCTGCAATGATTTTGAATATCAACTGACCATTAGCGTTGGGATTAAAGCTGCTGTTGTGTGAAACGGCCACAAGGTGGCAGCAGTTCACCCTTACCAAATCTGGTTACTAGGGCAAGAGAGCCTCAGTGGAAGTGGTGTTCTAGATTGGAGTTTAGAATGGAATGTGCCAGGAGAAAGCCCCTCACGTTTGTCTCACTACTTCTTGTTCGTGTTTTTAATTTAATTTTTTATTTTTTCTTACAGCAAGTTTGATTACAATGTTTGGCTTGTTGTAGGTGTGGAAGATGTGGTTCTTTTACACATATACACATGTCTGTTCTTCCTGGGATCCTTTTCCCATGTACGTTATGACAGAATGTTGAGTAGTCCTCTCTTGGTATTCTGTAGGTCTTTGGTGATTATATATGTCACCTGTGTTTGTAGATGTCTGTTAACCCCGATATCGTAATGAAACCAATCCTCACACCTTTCCTTTGGTGAACCATAAGTTTGTTTAATGAATCTGTGATTGCCCTTTTCCGTGGAAATATCTGCCCTGGTATCCATTTTTAGGTAACACCTATAAGTGATATGATATGATATGTGTCTTTCACTTTCTGACTTACTACAAGTCACGTGATTACTTCTAGACTCATCTACGGTGCTGCAAATGGCATTGTGTCCTTTTTTCCCTTGGCTTCTCTTCTGCCTTAGCGGGGTCCATTTTCAACAATGTGATTCCCTGAGGGTTGTGGATTAGCTGACCTGGGCAGCCTTACCCTGCCGGCCCGCCCTCCCCAGGTGTGCCTCGTTGAGGTCAATATAAACAGCGCTCCAGGCAGCAATAGCCCCTGAAGCTGTGCCTGACTCCATATTCTCTGCCCCGTCAGCAGTCTCGGGGCTGTGCTGGTGGGAGGGAGTGAGGGGCCACAGCTTTGTGGGTGGCCCGGTGTGAGTGGGGTTCTGCTGGCCTTTCTGCAGGAGTTGCCAGGCTGCCGCCTGTAAAGAAGAGGTTGTGTCACCCATACCTTCCGCTGGAATTTCTCTCCGGACAGAGGTGAGGAAGGAAAAAAAGCAGTGGGGGCCGGGACAGGAGGGGTATCTCAGGCAGGGCAATGGAAAGCTTCTGGAAGAGCGCCCGGGGCCAGGACCACCCTGGCTGGCCTGTAGGCACCAAGTTGGCCTGCGTGCTGTCGCTGGTGTGGCTCCACGGTCCTTCCTCTAGGCTTTCAAGCCCTTGTACATATTCAGGTGTTTTACCTGGAAAGGGTGGGAACAGTTCAGCAGCAGCTGGCCTGGGGCTCAGCTCACGTTTACTCAGAGATGCCTCGGCACGGTCCCCCAGCTTTGCAATGAGGACGCTCCTTGCGTGGGGGGTGGGTTGATGGCTGTATGGGAGATGGTTCCCCACCTCTGACCAATTTCAGAATTGTTTACCACTGGAGCAAGTGTCCTGATAGGGTTTTCCTCTGTATAAATCGTGGGTTCAGGTTTTCTTTTCTTTTATGGTTCAAGTTAGATTTTATTCCTCTTTTATGTATTTATAGATATAAGCATGGAAATAATTCATTCCTAGAAATACATCTGTGTGACGGGAAGAACTTTTTTCTGTTTTATTTTAAATTTTATTTTTTAAAATTTTGAAATTTAATTTTATTTATTTTTTTATATAGCACGTTATTATTAGTTATGTATTTTATGCATATACATGTACATAGGTCAATCCCAAACTCCCAACTCATCCCACCACCACCACCCCATGGCTTCCCACACTTGGTGTCCATACGTTTGTTCTCTACCTCTGTGTCTCTATTTCTTCCCTGCAAACCAGTTCATCTGTACCATTTCTAGGCTCCACATATATGCATTAATATACAATATTTGTTTTCCTCTTTCTGACTTACTTCATTTTGTATGACAGTCTCTCGATCCATCGATGTCTCTACAAATGACCCAGTTTCATTCCTTTTTATGGCCGAGTAATATTCCATTTCATATATGTACCACATCTTTATCCATTCATCTGTCTGTGGGCATTTAGGTTGCTTCCATTACCTGGCTATTGTAAATAGTGCTGCAATGAACATTGTGGTGAATGTGCCTTTTTGATGTACGGTTTTCTCTGGGTATATGCCCAGAAGTGGGATTGCTGGATCAGATGGTAATTCTATTTCTAGTTTTTTTAAGGAAACTCCATACTGTTCTCCATAGTGACTGTATCAATTTACATTCCCACCAATAGTGGAAGAGGGCTCCTTTTGTCCACACCCTCCCCAGAATTGGTTGTTTGTAGATTTTCTGATGATGCCGATTCTAACAGGTGTGAGGTGAAACCTCATTGTAGTTTTGATTTGCATTTCTCTGATAATTAGTGCTGTTGAGCAGCTTTTCATGTGCGTCTTGGCCATCTCTGTGTCTCCTTTGAAGAAACGTCTCTTTAGATCTTCTGCCCATTTTTTGGGGTTGTTTGTTTTTTTTTAATATTAAGCTGCATGAGCTGCTTATATATATTGGAGATTAAACCTCTGTCCATTGATTCGTCTGCAACGATTTTCGCCCATTCTGAGGGATGCCTTTTTCCATTCCCGTGTTTTTTGAACAAAAAAGGAAAGAAAGGAAAAGAAGCAGAACACTAATGTGCGTAAAATATGCCTTTTGAAACGGTCGTTTTGAAATATGGACGTCCTTTGAATATTTTGGTCGATATGTGACCCCAGGATTTGTTTTCAGGGCAGGTGTCATTTACAGGCCTGCAATGGTTTTGAATATCAACTGACCATTAGCGTTGGGATTAAAGCTGCTGTTGTGTGAAACGGCCACAAGGTGGCAGCAGTTCACCCTTACCAAATCTGGTTACTAGGGCAAGAGAGCCTCAGTGGAAGTGGTGTTCTAGATTGGAGTTTAGAATGGAATGTGCCAGGAGAAAGCCCCTCACGTTTGTCTCACTACTTCTTGTTCGTGTTTTTAATTTAATTTTTTATTTTTTCTTACAGCAAGTTTGATTACAATGTTTGGCTTGTTGTAGGTGTGGAAGATGTGGTTCTTTTACACTTATACACATGTCTGTTCTTCCTGGGATCCTTTTCCCATGTACGTTATGACAGAATGTTGAGTAGTCCTCTCTTGGTATTCTGTAGGTCTTTGGTGATTATATATGTCACCTGTGTTTGTAGATGTCTGTTAACCCCGATATCGTAATGAAACCAATCCTCACACCTTTCCTTTGGTGAACCATAAGTTTGTTTAATGAATCTGTGATTGCCCTTTTCCGTGGAAATATCTGCCCTGGTATCCATTTTTAGGTAACACCTATAAGTGATATGATATGATATGTGTCTTTCACTTTCTGACTTACTACAAGTCACGTGATTACTTCTAGACTCATCTACGGTGCTGCAAATGGCATTGTGTCCTTTTTTCCCTTGGCTTCTCTTCTGCCTTAGCGGGGTCCATTTTCAACAATGTGATTCCCTGAGGGTTGTGGATTAGCTGACCTGGGCAGCCTTACCCTGCCGGCCCGCCCTCCCCAGGTGTGCCTCGTTGAGGTCAATATAAACAGCGCTCCAGGCAGCAATAGCCCCTGAAGCTGTGCCTGACTCCATATTCTCTGCCCCGTCAGCAGTCTCGGGGCTGTGCTGGTGGGAGGGAGTGAGGGGCCACAGCTTTGTGGGTGGCCCGGTGTGAGTGGGGTTCTGCTGGCCTTTCTGCAGGAGTTGCCAGGCTGCCGCCTGTAAAGAAGAGGTTGTGTCACCCATACCTTCCGCTGGAATTTCTCTCCGGACAGAGGTGAGGAAGGAAAAAAAGCAGTGGGGGCCGGGACAGGAGGGGTATCTCAGGCAGGGCAATGGAAAGCTTCTGGAAGAGCGCCCGGGGCCAGGACCACCCTGGCTGGCCTGCAGGCACCAAGTTGGCCTGCGTGCTGTCGCTGGTGTGGCTCCACGGTCCTTCCTCTAGGCTTTCAAGCCCTTGTACATATTCAGGTGTTTTACCTGGAAAGGGTGGGAACAGTTCAGCAGCAGCTGGCCTGGGGCTCAGCTCACGTTTACTCACAGATGCCTCGGCACGGTCCCCCAGCTTTGCAATGAGGACGCTCCTTGCGTGGGGGGTGGGTTGATGGCTGTATGGGAGATGGTTCCCCACCTCTGACCAATTTCAGAATTGTTTACCACTGGAGCAAGTGCCCTGATAGGGTTTTCCTCTGTATAACTCGTGGGTTCAGGTTTTCTTTTCTTTTATGGTTCAAGTTAGATTTTATTCCTCTTTTATGTATTTATAGATATAAGCATGGAAATAATTCATTCCTAGAAATACATCTGTGTGACGGGAAGAACTTTTTTCTGTTTTATTTTAAATTTTATTTTTTAAAATTTTGAAATTTAATTTTATTTATTTTTTTATATAGCACGTTATTATTAGTTATGTATTTTATGCATATACATGTACACAGGTCAATCCCAAACTCCCAACTCATCCCACCACCACCACCCCATGGCTTCCCACACTTGGTGTCCATACGTTTGTTCTCTACCTCTGTGTCTCTATTTCTTCCCTGCAAACCAGTTCATCTGTACCATTTCTAGGCTCCACATATATGCATTAATATACAATATTTGTTTTCCTCTTTCTGACTTACTTCCTTCTGTATGACAGTCTCTCGATCCATCGATGTCTCTACAAATGACCCAGTTTCATTCCTTTTTATGGCCGAGTAATATTCCATTTCATATATGTACCACATCTTTATCCATTCATCTGTCTGTGGGCATTTAGGTTGCTTCCATTACCTGGCTATTGTAAATAGTGCTGCAATGAACATTGTGGTGAATGTGCCTTTTTGATGTACGGTTTTCTCTGGGTATATGCCCAGAAGTGGGATTGCTGGATCAGATGGTAATTCTATTTCTACTTTTTTTAAGGAAACTCCATACTGTTCTCCATAGTGACTGTATCAATTTACATTCCCACCAATAGTGGAAGAGGGCTCCTTTTGTCCACACCCTCCCCAGAATTGGTTGTTTGTAGATTTTCTGATGATGCCGATTCTAACAGGTGTGAGGTGAAACCTCATTGTAGTTTTGATTTGCATTTCTCTGATAATTAGTGCTGTTGAGCAGCTTTTCATGTGCGTCTTGGCCATCTCTGTGTCTCCTTTGAAGAAACGTCTCTTTAGATCTTCTGGCCATTTTTTGGGGTTGTTTGTTTTTTTTTTAATATTAAGCTGCATGAGCTGTTTATATATATTGGAGATTAAACCTCTGTCCATTGATTCGTCTGCAACGATATTCGCCCATTCTGAGGGATGCCTTTTTCCATTCCCGTGTTTTTTTAACAAAAAAGGAAAGAAAGGAAAAGAAGCAGAACACTAATGTGCGTAAAATATGCCTTTTGAAACGGTCGTTTTGAAATATGGACGTCCTTTGAATATTTTGGTCGATATGTGACCCCAGGATTTGTTTTCAGGGCAGGTGTCATTTACAGGCCTGCAATGATTTTGAATATCAACTGACCATTAGCGTTGGGATTAAAGCTGCTGTTGTGTGAAACGGCCACAAGGTGGCAGCAGTTCACCCTTACCAAATCTGGTTACTAGGGCAAGAGAGCCTCAGTGGAAGTGGTGTTCTAGATTGGAGTTTAGAATGGAATGTGCCAGGAGAAAGCCCCTCACGTTTGTCTCACTACTTCTTGTTCGTGTTTTTAATTTAATTTTTTATTTTTTCTTACAGCAAGTTTGATTACAATGTTTGGCTTGTTGTAGGTGTGGAAGATGTGGTTCTTTTACACATATACACATGTCTGTTCTTCCTGGGATCCTTTTCCCATGTACGTTATGACAGAATGTTGAGTAGTCCTCTCTTGGTATTCTGTAGGTCTTTGGTGATTATATATGTCACCTGTGTTTGTAGATGTCTGTTAACCCCGATATCGTAATGAAACCAATCCTCACACCTTTCCTTTGGTGAACCATAAGTTTGTTTAATGAATCTGTGATTGCCCTTTTCCGTGGAAATATCTGCCCTGGTATCCATTTTTAGGTAACACCTATAAGTGATATGATATGATATGTGTCTTTCACTTTCTGACTTACTACAAGTCACGTGATTACTTCTAGACTCATCTACGGTGCTGCAAATGGCATTGTGTCCTTTTTTCCCTTGGCTTCTCTTCTGCCTTAGCGGGGTCCATTTTCAACAATGTGATTCCCTGAGGGTTGTGGATTAGCTGACCTGGGCAGCCTTACCCTGCCGGCCCGCCCTCCCCAGGTGTGCCTCGTTGAGGTCAATATAAACAGCGCTCCAGGCAGCAATAGCCCCTGAAGCTGTGCCTGACTCCATATTCTCTGCCCCGTCAGCAGTCTCGGGGCTGTGCTGGTGGGAGGGAGTGAGGGGCCACAGCTTTGTGGGTGGCCCGGTGTGAGTGGGGTTCTGCTGGCCTTTCTGCAGGAGTTGCCAGGCTGCCGCCTGTAAAGAAGAGGTTGTGTCACCCATACCTTCCGCTGGAATTTCTCTCCGGACAGAGGTGAGGAAGGAAAAAAAGCAGTGGGGGCCGGGACAGGAGGGGTATCTCAGGCAGGGCAATGGAAAGCTTCTGGAAGAGCGCCCGGGGCCAGGACCACCCTGGCTGGCCTGCAGGCACCAAGTTGGCCTGCGTGCTGTCGCTGGTGTGGCTCCACGGTCCTTCCTCTAGGCTTTCAAGCCCTTGTACATATTCAGGTGTTTTACCTGGAAAGGGTGGGAACAGTTCAGCAGCAGCTGGCCTGGGGCTCAGCTCACGTTTACTCACAGATGCCTCGGCACGGTCCCCCAGCTTTGCAATGAGGACGCTCCTTGCGTGGGGGGTGGGTTGATGGCTGTATGGGAGATGGTTCCCCACCTCTGACCAATTTCAGAATTGTTTACCACTGGAGCAAGTGCCCTGATAGGGTTTTCCTCTGTATAACTCGTGGGTTCAGGTTTTCTTTTCTTTTATGGTTCAAGTTAGATTTTATTCCTCTTTTATGTATTTATAGATATAAGCATGGAAATAATTCATTCCTATAAATACATCTGTGTGACGGGAAGAACTTTTTTCTGTTTTATTTTAAATTTTATTTTTTAAAATTTTGAAATTTAATTTTATTTATTTTTTTATATAGCACGTTATTATTAGTTATGTATTTTATGCATATACATGTACACAGGTCAATCCCAAACTCCCAACTCATCCCACCACCACCACCCCATGGCTTCCCACACTTGGTGTCCATACGTTTGTTCTCTACCTCTGTGTCTCTATTTCTTCCCTGCAAACCAGTTCATCTGTACCATTTCTAGGCTCCACATATATGCATTAATATACAATATTTGTTTTCCTCTTTCTGACTTACTTCCTTCTGTATGACAGTCTCTCGATCCATCGATGTCTCTACAAATGACCCAGTTTCATTCCTTTTTATGGCCGAGTAATATTCCATTTCATATATGTACCACATCTTTATCCATTCATCTGTCTGTGGGCATTTAGGTTGCTTCCATTACCTGGCTATTGTAAATAGTGCTGCAATGAACATTGTGGTGAATGTGCCTTTTTGATGTACGGTTTTCTCTGGGTATATGCCCAGAAGTGGGATTGCTGGATCAGATGGTAATTCTATTTCTAGTTTTTTTAAGGAAACTCCATACTGTTCTCCATAGTGACTGTATCAATTTACATTCCCACCAATAGTGGAAGAGGGCTCCTTTTGTCCACACCCTCCCCAGAATTGGTTGTTTGTAGATTTTCTGATGATGCCGATTCTAACAGGTGTGAGGTGAAACCTCATTGTAGTTTTGATTTGCATTTCTCTGATAATTAGTGCTGTTGAGCAGCTTTTCATGTGCGTCTTGGCCATCTCTGTGTCTCCTTTGAAGAAACGTCTCTTTAGATCTTCTGGCCATTTTTTGGGGTTGTTTGTTTTTTTTTTAATATTAAGCTGCATGAGCTGTTTATATATATTGGAGATTAAACCTCTGTCCATTGATTCGTCTGCAACGATATTCGCCCATTCTGAGGGATGCCTTTTTCCATTCCCGTGTTTTTTTAACAAAAAAGGAAAGAAAGGAAAAGAAGCAGAACACTAATGTGCGTAAAATATGCCTTTTGAAACGGTCGTTTTGAAATATGGACGTCCTTTGAATATTTTGGTCGATATGTGACCCCAGGATTTGTTTTCAGGGCAGGTGTCATTTACAGGCCTGCAATGATTTTGAATATCAACTGACCATTAGCGTTGGGATTAAAGCTGCTGTTGTGTGAAACGGCCACAAGGTGGCAGCAGTTCACCCTTACCAAATCTGGTTACTAGGGCAAGAGAGCCTCAGTGGAAGTGGTGTTCTAGATTGGAGTTTAGAATGGAATGTGCCAGGAGAAAGCCCCTCACGTTTGTCTCACTACTTCTTGTTCGTGTTTTTAATTTAATTTTTTATTTTTTCTTACAGCAAGTTTGATTACAATGTTTGGCTTGTTGTAGGTGTGGAAGATGTGGTTCTTTTACACATATACACATGTCTGTTCTTCCTGGGATCCTTTTCCCATGTACGTTATGACAGAATGTTGAGTAGTCCTCTCTTGGTATTCTGTAGGTCTTTGGTGATTATATATGTCACCTGTGTTTGTAGATGTCTGTTAACCCCGATATCGTAATGAAACCAATCCTCACACCTTTCCTTTGGTGAACCATAAGTTTGTTTAATGAATCTGTGATTGCCCTTTTCCGTGGAAATATCTGCCCTGGTATCCATTTTTAGGTAACACCTATAAGTGATATGATATGATATGTGTCTTTCACTTTCTGACTTACTACAAGTCACGTGATTACTTCTAGACTCATCTACGGTGCTGCAAATGGCATTGTGTCCTTTTTTCCCTTGGCTTCTCTTCTGCCTTAGCGGGGTCCATTTTCAACAATGTGATTCCCTGAGGGTTGTGGATTAGCTGACCTGGGCAGCCTTACCCTGCCGGCCCGCCCTCCCCAGGTGTGCCTCGTTGAGGTCAATATAAACAGCGCTCCAGGCAGCAATAGCCCCTGAAGCTGTGCCTGACTCCATATTCTCTGCCCCGTCAGCAGTCTCGGGGCTGTGCTGGTGGGAGGGAGTGAGGGGCCACAGCTTTGTGGGTGGCCCGGTGTGAGTGGGGTTCTGCTGGCCTTTCTGCAGGAGTTGCCAGGCTGCCGCCTGTAAAGAAGAGGTTGTGTCACCCATACCTTCCGCTGGAATTTCTCTCCGGACAGAGGTGAGGAAGGAAAAAAAGCAGTGGGGGCCGGGACAGGAGGGGTATCTCAGGCAGGGCAATGGAAAGCTTCTGGAAGAGCGCCCGGGGCCAGGACCACCCTGGCTGGCCTGCAGGCACCAAGTTGGCCTGCGTGCTGTCGCTGGTGTGGCTCCACGGTCCTTCCTCTAGGCTTTCAAGCCCTTGTACATATTCAGGTGTTTTACCTGGAAAGGGTGGGAACAGTTCAGCAGCAGCTGGCCTGGGGCTCAGCTCACGTTTACTCACAGATGCCTCGGCACGGTCCCCCAGCTTTGCAATGAGGACGCTCCTTGCGTGGGGGGTGGGTTGATGGCTGTATGGGAGATGGTTCCCCACCTCTGACCAATTTCAGAATTGTTTACCACTGGAGCAAGTGCCCTGATAGGGTTTTCCTCTGTATAACTCGTGGGTTCAGGTTTTCTTTTCTTTTATGGTTCAAGTTAGATTTTATTCCTCTTTTATGTATTTATAGATATAAGCATGGAAATAATTCATTCCTATAAATACATCTGTGTGACGGGAAGAACTTTTTTCTGTTTTATTTTAAATTTTATTTTTTAAAATTTTGAAATTTAATTTTATTTATTTTTTTATATAGCACGTTATTATTAGTTATGTATTTTATGCATATACATGTACACAGGTCAATCCCAAACTCCCAACTCATCCCACCACCACCACCCCATGGCTTCCCACACTTGGTGTCCATACGTTTGTTCTCTACCTCTGTGTCTCTATTTCTTCCCTGCAAACCAGTTCATCTGTACCATTTCTAGGCTCCACATATATGCATTAATATACAATATTTGTTTTCCTCTTTCTGACTTACTTCCTTCTGTATGACAGTCTCTCGATCCATCGATGTCTCTACAAATGACCCAGTTTCATTCCTTTTTATGGCCGAGTAATATTCCATTTCATATATGTACCACATCTTTATCCATTCATCTGTCTGTGGGCATTTAGGTTGCTTCCATTACCTGGCTATTGTAAATAGTGCTGCAATGAACATTGTGGTGAATGTGCCTTTTTGATGTACGGTTTTCTCTGGGTATATGCCCAGAAGTGGGATTGCTGGATCAGATGGTAATTCTATTTCTACTTTTTTTAAGGAAACTCCATACTGTTCTCCATAGTGACTGTATCAATTTACATTCCCACCAATAGTGGAAGAGGGCTCCTTTTGTCCACACCCTCCCCAGAATTGGTTGTTTGTAGATTTTCTGATGATGCCGATTCTAACAGGTGTGAGGTGAAACCTCATTGTAGTTTTGATTTGCATTTCTCTGATAATTAGTGCTGTTGAGCAGCTTTTCATGTGCGTCTTGGCCATCTCTGTGTCTCCTTTGAAGAAACGTCTCTTTAGATCTTCTGGCCATTTTTTGGGGTTGTTTGTTTTTTTTTTAATATTAAGCTGCATGAGCTGTTTATATATATTGGAGATTAAACCTCTGTCCATTGATTCGTCTGCAACGATATTCGCCCATTCTGAGGGATGCCTTTTTCCATTCCCGTGTTTTTTTAACAAAAAAGGAAAGAAAGGAAAAGAAGCAGAACACTAATGTGCGTAAAATATGCCTTTTGAAACGGTCGTTTTGAAATATGGACGTCCTTTGAATATTTTGGTCGATATGTGACCCCAGGATTTGTTTTCAGGGCAGGTGTCATTTACAGGCCTGCAATGATTTTGAATATCAACTGACCATTAGCGTTGGGATTAAAGCTGCTGTTGTGTGAAACGGCCACAAGGTGGCAGCAGTTCACCCTTACCAAATCTGGTTACTAGGGCAAGAGAGCCTCAGTGGAAGTGGTGTTCTAGATTGGAGTTTAGAATGGAATGTGCCAGGAGAAAGCCCCTCACGTTTGTCTCACTACTTCTTGTTCGTGTTTTTAATTTAATTTTTTATTTTTTCTTACAGCAAGTTTGATTACAATGTTTGGCTTGTTGTAGGTGTGGAAGATGTGGTTCTTTTACACATATACACATGTCTGTTCTTCCTGGGATCCTTTTCCCATGTACGTTATGACAGAATGTTGAGTAGTCCTCTCTTGGTATTCTGTAGGTCTTTGGTGATTATATATGTCACCTGTGTTTGTAGATGTCTGTTAACCCCGATATCGTAATGAAACCAATCCTCACACCTTTCCTTTGGTGAACCATAAGTTTGTTTAATGAATCTGTGATTGCCCTTTTCCGTGGAAATATCTGCCCTGGTATCCATTTTTAGGTAACACCTATAAGTGATATGATATGATATGTGTCTTTCACTTTCTGACTTACTACAAGTCACGTGATTACTTCTAGACTCATCTACGGTGCTGCAAATGGCATTGTGTCCTTTTTTCCCTTGGCTTCTCTTCTGCCTTAGCGGGGTCCATTTTCAACAATGTGATTCCCTGAGGGTTGTGGATTAGCTGACGTGGGCAGCCTTACCCTGCCGGCCCGCCCTCCCCAGGTGTGCCTCGTTGAGGTCAATATAAACAGCGCTCCAGGCAGCAATAGCCCCTGAAGCTGTGCCTGACTCCATATTCTCTGCCCCGTCAGCAGTCTCGGGGCTGTGCTGGTGGGAGGGAGTGAGGGGCCACAGCTTTGTGGGTGGCCCGGTGTGAGTGGGGTTCTGCTGGCCTTTCTGCAGGAGTTGCCAGGCTGCCGCCTGTAAAGAAGAGGTTGTGTCACCCATACCTTCCGCTGGAATTTCTCTCCGGACAGAGGTGAGGAAGGAAAAAAAGCAGTGGGGGCCGGGACAGGAGGGGTATCTCAGGCAGGGCAATGGAAAGCTTCTGGAAGAGCGCCCGGGGCCAGGACCACCCTGGCTGGCCTGCAGGCACCAAGTTGGCCTGCGTGCTGTCGCTGGTGTGGCTCCACGGTCCTTCCTCTAGGCTTTCAAGCCCTTGTACATATTCAGGTGTTTTACCTGGAAAGGGTGGGAACAGTTCAGCAGCAGCTGGCCTGGGGCTCAGCTCACGTTTACTCACAGATGCCTCGGCACGGTCCCCCAGCTTTGCAATGAGGACGCTCCTTGCGTGGGGGGTGGGTTGATGGCTGTATGGGAGATGGTTCCCCACCTCTGACCAATTTCAGAATTGTTTACCACTGGAGCAAGTGCCCTGATAGGGTTTTCCTCTGTATAACTCGTGGGTTCAGGTTTTCTTTTCTTTTATGGTTCAAGTTAGATTTTATTCCTCTTTTATGTATTTATAGATATAAGCATGGAAATAATTCATTCCTATAAATACATCTGTGTGACGGGAAGAACTTTTTTCTGTTTTATTTTAAATTTTATTTTTTTAAATTTTGAAATTTAATTTTATTTATTTTTTTATATAGCACGTTATTATTAGTTATGTATTTTATGCATATACATGTACACAGGTCAATCCCAAACTCCCAACTCATCCCACCACCACCACCCCATGGCTTCCCACACTTGGTGTCCATACGTTTGTTCTCTACCTCTGTGTCTCTATTTCTTCCCTGCAAACCAGTTCATCTGTACCATTTCTAGGCTCCACATATATGCATTAATATACAATATTTGTTTTCCTCTTTCTGACTTACTTCCTTCTGTATGACAGTCTCTCGATCCATCGATGTCTCTACAAATGACCCAGTTTCATTCCTTTTTATGGCCGAGTAATATTCCATTTCATATATGTACCACATCTTTATCCATTCATCTGTCTGTGGGCATTTAGGTTGCTTCCATTACCTGGCTATTGTAAATAGTGCTGCAATGAACATTGTGGTGAATGTGCCTTTTTGATGTACGGTTTTCTCTGGGTATATGCCCAGAAGTGGGATTGCTGGATCAGATGGTAATTCTATTTCTAGTTTTTTTAAGGAAACTCCATACTGTTCTCCATAGTGACTGTATCAATTTACATTCCCACCAATAGTGGAAGAGGGCTCCTTTTGTCCACACCCTCCCCAGAATTGGTTGTTTGTAGATTTTCTGATGATGCCGATTCTAACAGGTGTGAGGTGAAACCTCATTGTAGTTTTGATTTGCATTTCTCTGATAATTAGTGCTGTTGAGCAGCTTTTCATGTGCGTCTTGGCCATCTCTGTGTCTCCTTTGAAGAAACGTCTCTTTAGATCTTCTGGCCATTTTTTGGGGTTGTTTGTTTTTTTTTTAATATTAAGCTGCATGAGCTGTTTATATATATTGGAGATTAAACCTCTGTCCATTGATTCGTCTGCAACGATATTCGCCCATTCTGAGGGATGCCTTTTTCCATTCCCGTGTTTTTTTAACAAAAAAGGAAAGAAAGGAAAAGAAGCAGAACACTAATGTGCGTAAAATATGCCTTTTGAAACGGTCGTTTTGAAATATGGACGTCCTTTGAATATTTTGGTCGATATGTGACCCCAGGATTTGTTTTCAGGGCAGGTGTCATTTACAGGCCTGCAATGATTTTGAATATCAACTGACCATTAGCGTTGGGATTAAAGCTGCTGTTGTGTGAAACGGCCACAAGGTGGCAGCAGTTCACCCTTACCAAATCTGGTTACTAGGGCAAGAGAGCCTCAGTGGAAGTGGTGTTCTAGATTGGAGTTTAGAATGGAATGTGCCAGGAGAAAGCCCCTCACGTTTGTCTCACTACTTCTTGTTCGTGTTTTTAATTTAATTTTTTATTTTTTCTTACAGCAAGTTTGATTACAATGTTTGGCTTGTTGTAGGTGTGGAAGATGTGGTTCTTTTACACATATACACATGTCTGTTCTTCCTGGGATCCTTTTCCCATGTACGTTATGACAGAATGTTGAGTAGTCCTCTCTTGGTATTCTGTAGGTCTTTGGTGATTATATATGTCACCTGTGTTTGTAGATGTCTGTTAACCCCGATATCGTAATGAAACCAATCCTCACACCTTTCCTTTGGTGAACCATAAGTTTGTTTAATGAATCTGTGATTGCCCTTTTCCGTGGAAATATCTGCCCTGGTATCCATTTTTAGGTAACACCTATAAGTGATATGATATGATATGTGTCTTTCACTTTCTGACTTACTACAAGTCACGTGATTACTTCTAGACTCATCTACGGTGCTGCAAATGGCATTGTGTCCTTTTTTCCCTTGGCTTCTCTTCTGCCTTAGCGGGGTCCATTTTCAACAATGTGATTCCCTGAGGGTTGTGGATTAGCTGACCTGGGCAGCCTTACCCTGCCGGCCCGCCCTCCCCAGGTGTGCCTCGTTGAGGTCAATATAAACAGCGCTCCAGGCAGCAATAGCCCCTGAAGCTGTGCCTGACTCCATATTCTCTGCCCCGTCAGCAGTCTCGGGGCTGTGCTGGTGGGAGGGAGTGAGGGGCCACAGCTTTGTGGGTGGCCCGGTGTGAGTGGGGTTCTGCTGGCCTTTCTGCAGGAGTTGCCAGGCTGCCGCCTGTAAAGAAGAGGTTGTGTCACCCATACCTTCCGCTGGAATTTCTCTCCGGACAGAGGTGAGGAAGGAAAAAAAGCAGTGGGGGCCGGGACAGGAGGGGTATCTCAGGCAGGGCAATGGAAAGCTTCTGGAAGAGCGCCCGGGGCCAGGACCACCCTGGCTGGCCTGCAGGCACCAAGTTGGCCTGCGTGCTGTCGCTGGTGTGGCTCCACGGTCCTTCCTCTAGGCTTTCAAGCCCTTGTACATATTCAGGTGTTTTACCTGGAAAGGGTGGGAACAGTTCAGCAGCAGCTGGCCTGGGGCTCAGCTCACGTTTACTCACAGATGCCTCGGCACGGTCCCCCAGCTTTGCAATGAGGACGCTCCTTGCGTGGGGGGTGGGTTGATGGCTGTATGGGAGATGGTTCCCCACCTCTGACCAATTTCAGAATTGTTTACCACTGGAGCAAGTGCCCTGATAGGGTTTTCCTCTGTATAACTCGTGGGTTCAGGTTTTCTTTTCTTTTATGGTTCAAGTTAGATTTTATTCCTCTTTTATGTATTTATAGATATAAGCATGGAAATAATTCATTCCTATAAATACATCTGTGTGACGGGAAGAACTTTTTTCTGTTTTATTTTAAATTTTATTTTTTAAAATTTTGAAATTTAATTTTATTTATTTTTTTTTATATAGCACGTTATTATTAGTTATGTATTTTATGCATATACATGTACACAGGTCAATCCCAAACTCCCAACTCATCCCACCACCACCACCCCATGGCTTCCCACACTTGGTGTACATACGTTTGTTCTCTACCTCTGTGTCTCTATTTCTTCCCTGCAAACCAGTTCATCTGTACCATTTCTAGGCTCCACATATATGCATTAATATACAATATTTGTTTTCCTCTTTCTGACTTACTTCATTCTGTATGACAGTCTCTCGATCCATCGATGTCTCTACAAATGACCCAGTTTCATTCCTTTTTATGGCCGAGTAATATTCCATTTCATATATGTACCACATCTTTATCCATTCATCTGTCTGTGGGCATTTAGGTTGCTTCCATTACCTGGCTATTGTAAATAGTGCTGCAATGAACATTGTGGTGAATGTGCCTTTTTGATGTACGGTTTTCTCTGGGTATATGCCCAGAAGTGGGATTGCTGGATCAGATGGTAATTCTATTTCTAGTTTTTTTAAGGAAACTCCATACTGTTCTCCATAGTGACTGTATCAATTTACATTCCCACCAATAGTGGAAGAGGGCTCCTTTTGTCCACACCCTCCCCAGAATTGGTTGTTTGTAGATTTTCTGATGATGCCGATTCTAACAGGTGTGAGGTGAAACCTCATTGTAGTTTTGATTTGCATTTCTCTGATAATTAGTGCTGTTGAGCAGCTTTTCATGTGCGTCTTGGCCATCTCTGTGTCTCCTTTGAAGAAACGTCTCTTTAGATCTTCTGGCCATTTTTTTGGGTTGTTTGTTTTTTTTAATATTAAGCTGCATGAGCTGTTTATATATATTGGAGATTAAACCTCTGTCCATTGATTCGTCTGCAACGATTTTCGCCCATTCTGAGGGATGCCTTTTTCGTGTTTTTTTAACAAAAAAGGAAAGAAAGGAAAAGAAGCAGAACACTAATGTGCGTAAAATATGCCTTTTGAAACGGTCGTTTTGAAATATGGACGTCCTTTGAATATTTTGGTCGATATGTGACCCCAGGATTTGTTTTCAGGGCAGGTGTCATTTACAGGCCTGCAATGATTTTGAATATCAACTGACCATTAGCGTTGGGATTAAAGCTGCTGTTGTGTGAAACGGCCACAAGGTGGCAGCAGTTCACCCTTACCAAATCTGGTTACTAGGGCAAGAGAGCCTCAGTGGAAGTGGTGTTCTAGATTGGAGTTTAGAATGGAATGTGCCAGGAGAAAGCCCCTCACGTTTGTCTCACTACTTCTTGTTCGTGTTTTTAATTTAATTTTTTATTTTTTCTTACAGCAAGTTTGATTACAATGTTTGGCTTGTTGTAGGTGTGGAAGATGTGGTTCTTTTACACATATACACATGTCTGTTCTTCCTGGGATCCTTTTCCCATGTACGTTATGACAGAATGTTGAGTAGTCCTCTCTTGGTATTCTGTAGGTCTTTGGTGATTATATATGTCACCTGTGTTTGTAGATGTCTGTTAACCCCGATATCGTAATGAAACCAATCCTCACACCTTTCCTTTGGTGAACCATAAGTTTGTTTAATGAATCTGTGATTGCCCTTTTCCGTGGAAATATCTGCCCTGGTATCCATTTTTAGGTAACACCTATAAGTGATATGATATGATATGTGTCTTTCACTTTCTGACTTACTACAAGTCACGTGATTACTTCTAGACTCATCTACGGTGCTGCAAATGGCATTGTGTCCTTTTTTCCCTTGGCTTCTCTTCTGCCTTAGCGGGGTCCATTTTCAACAATGTGATTCCCTGAGGGTTGTGGATTAGCTGACCTGGGCAGCCTTACCCTGCCGGCCCGCCCTCCCCAGGTGTGCCTCGTTGAGGTCAATATAAACAGCGCTCCAGGCAGCAATAGCCCCTGAAGCTGTGCCTGACTCCATATTCTCTGCCCCGTCAGCAGTCTCGGGGCTGTGCTGGTGGGAGGGAGTGAGGGGCCACAGCTCTGTGGGTGGCCCGGTGTGAGTGGGGTTCTGCTGGCCTTTCTGCAGGAGTTGCCAGGCTGCCGCCTGTAAAGAAGAGGTTGTGTCACCCATACCTTCCGCTGGAATTTCTCTCCGGACAGAGGTGAGGAAGGAAAAAAGCAGTGGGGGCCGGGACAGGAGGGGTATCTCAGGCAGGGCAATGGAAAGCTTCTGGAAGAGCGCCCGGGGCCAGGACCACCCTGGCTGGCCTGCAGGCACCAAGTTGGCCTGCGTGCTGTCGCTGGTGTGGCTCCACGGTCCTTCCTCTAGGCTTTCAAGCCCTTGTACATATTCAGGTGTTTTACCTGGAAAGGGTGGGAACAGTTCAGCAGCAGCTGGCCTGGGGCTCAGCTCACATTTACTCACAGATGCCTCGGCACGGTCCCCCAGCTTTGCAATGAGGACGCTCCTTGCGTGGGGGGTGGGTTGATGGCTGTATGGGAGATGGTTCCCCACCTCTGACCAATTTCAGAATTGTTTACCACTGGAGCAAGTGCCCTGAAAGGGTTTTCCTCTGTATAACTCGTGGGTTCAGGTTTTCTTTTCTTTTATGGTTCAAGTTAGATTTTATTCCTCTTTTATGTATTTATAGATATAAGCATGGAAATAATTCATTCCTATAAATACATCTGTGTGACGGGAAGAACTTTTTTCTGTTTTATTTTAAATTTTATTTTTTTAAATTTTGAAATTTAATTTTATTTATTTTTTTTATATAGCACGTTATTATTAGTTATGTATTTTATGCATATACATGTACACAGGTCAATCCCAAACTCCAAACTCATCCCACCACCACCACCCCATGGCTTCCCACACTTGGTGTCCATACGTTTGTTCTCTACCTCTGTGTCTCTATTTCTTCCCTGCAAACCAGTTCATCTGTACCATTTCTAGGCTCCACATATATGCATTAATATACAATATTTGTTTTCCTCTTTCTGACTTACTTCATTCTGTATGACAGTCTCTCGATCCATCGATGTCTCTACAAATGACCCAGTTTCATTCCTTTTTATGGCCGAGTAATATTCCATTTCATATATGTACCACATCTTTATCCATTCATCTGTCTGTGGGCATTTAGGTTGCTTCCATTACCTGGCTATTGTAAATAGTGCTGCAATGAACATTGTGGTGAATGTGCCTTTTTGATATACGGTTTTCTCTGGGTATATGCCCAGAAGTGGGATTGCTGGATCAGATGGTAATTCTATTTCTAGTTTTTTTAAGGAAACTCCATACTGTTCTCCATAGTGACTGTATCAATTTACATTCCCACCAATAGTGGAAGAGGGCTCCTTTTGTCCACACCCTCCCCAGAATTGGTTGTTTGTAGATTTTCTGATGATGCCGATTCTAACAGGTGTGAGGTGAAACCTCATTGTAGTTTTGATTTGCATTTCTCTGATAATTAGTGCTGTTGAGCAGCTTTTCATGTGCGTCTTGGCCATCTCTGTGTCTCCTTTGAAGAAACGTCTCTTTAGATCTTCTGGCCATTTTTTTGGGTTGTTTGTTTTTTTTAATATTAAGCTGCATGAGCTGTTTATATATATTGGAGATTAAACCTCTGTCCATTGATTCGTCTGCAACGATTTAAGCCCATTCTGTGGGATGCCTTTTTCCATTCCCGTGTTTTTTTAACAAAAAAGGAAAGAAAGGAAAAGAAGCAGAACACTAATGTGCGTAAAATATGCCTTTTGAAACGGTCGTTTTGAAATATGGACGTCCTTTGAATATTTTGGTCGATATGTGACCCCAGGATTTGTTTTCAGGGCAGGTGTCATTTACAGGCCTGCAATGATTTTGAATATCAACTGACCATTAGCGTTGGGATTAAAGCTGCTGTTGTGTGAAACGGCCACAAGGTGGCAGCAGTTCACTCTTACCAAATCTGGTTACTAGGGCAAGAGAGCCTCAGTGGAAGTGGTGTTCTAGATTGGAGTTTAGAATGGAATGTGCCAGGAGAAAGCCCCTCACGTTTGTCTCACTACTTCTTGTTCGTGTTTTTAATTTAATTTTTTATTTTTTCTTACAGCAAGTTTGATTACAATGTTTGGCTTGTTGTAGGTGTGGAAGATGTGGTTCTTTTACACATATACACATGTCTGTTCTTCCTGGGATCCTTTTCCCATGTACGTTATGACAGAATGTTGAGTAGTCCTCTCTTGGTATTCTGTAGGTCTTTGGTGATTATATATGTCACCTGTGTTTGTAGATGTCTGTTAACCCCGATATCGTAATGAAACCAATCCTCACACCTTTCCTTTGGTGAACCATAAGTTTGTTTAATGAATCTGTGATTGCCCTTTTCCGTGGAAATATCTGCCCTGGTATCCATTTTTAGGTAACACCTATAAGTGATATGATATGATATGTGTCTTTCACTTTCTGACTTACTACAAGTCACGTGATTACTTCTAGAGTCATCTACGGTGCTGCAAATGGCATTGTGTCCTTTTTTCCCTTGGCTTCTCTTCTGCCTTAGCGGGGTCCATTTTCAACAATGTGATTCCCTGAGGGTTGTGGATTAGCTGACCTGGGCAGCCTTACCCTGCCGGCCCGCCCTCCCCAGGTGTGCCTCGTTGAGGTCAATATAAACAGCGCTCCAGGCAGCAATAGCCCCTGAAGCTGTGCCTGACTCCATATTCTCTGCCCCGTCAGCAGTCTCGGGGCTGTGCTGGTGGGAGGGAGTGAGGGGCCACAGCTTTGTGGGTGGCCCGGTGTGAGTGGGGTTCTGCTGGCCTTTCTGCAGGAGTTGCCAGGCTGCCGCCTGTAAAGAAGAGGTTGTGTCACCCATACCTTCCGCTGGAATTTCTCTCCGGACAGAGGTGAGGAAGGAAAAAAGCAGTGGGGGCCGGGACAGGAGGGGTATCTCAGGCAGGGCAATGGAAAGCTTCTGGAAGAGCGCCCGGGGCCAGGACCACCCTGGCTGGCCTGCAGGCACCAAGTTGGCCTGCGTGCTGTCGCTGGTGTGGCTCCACGGTCCTTCCTCTAGGCTTTCAAGCCCTTGTACATATTCAGGTGTTTTACCTGGAAAGGGTGGGAACAGTTCAGCAGCAGCTGGCCTGGGGCTCAGCTCACATTTACTCACAGATGCCTCGGCACGGTCCCCCAGCTTTGCAATGAGGACGCTCCTTGCGTGGGGGGTGGGTTGATGGCTGTATGGGAGATGGTTCCCCACCTCTGACCAATTTCAGAATTGTTTACCACTGGAGCAAGTGCCCTGATAGGGTTTTCCTCTGTATAACTCGTGGGTTCAGGTTTTCTTTTCTTTTATGGTTCAAGTTAGATTTTATTCCTCTTTTATGTATTTATAGATATAAGCATGGAAATAATTCATTCCTATAAATACATCTGTGTGACGGGAAGAACTTTTTTCTGTTTTATTTTAAATTTTATTTTTTTAAATTTTGAAATTTAATTTTATTTATTTTTTTTATATAGCACGTTATTATTAGTTATGTATTTTATGCATATACATGTACACAGGTCAATCCCAAACTCCCAACTCATCCCACCACCACCACCCCATGGCTTCCCACACTTGGTGTCCATACGTTTGTTCTCTACCTCTGTGTCTCTATTTCTTCCCTGCAAACCAGTTCATCTGTACCATTTCTAGGCTCCACATATATGCATTAATATACAATATTTGTTTTCCTCTTTCTGACTTACTTCATTCTGTATGACAGTCTCTCGATCCATCGATGTCTCTACAAATGACCCAGTTTCATTCCTTTTTATGGCCGAGTAATATTCCATTTCATATATGTACCACATCTTTATCCATTCATCTGTCTGTGGGCATTTAGGTTGCTTCCATTACCTGGCTATTGTAAATAGTGCTGCAATGAACATTGTGGTGAATGTGCCTTTTTGATATACGGTTTTCTCTGGGTATATGCCCAGAAGTGGGATTGCTGGATCAGATGGTAATTCTATTTCTAGTTTTTTTAAGGAAACTCCATACTGTTCTCCATAGTGACTGTATCAATTTACATTCCCACCAATAGTGGAAGAGGGCTCCTTTTGTCCACACCCTCCCCAGAATTGGTTGTTTGTAGATTTTCTGATGATGCCGATTCTAACAGGTGTGAGGTGAAACCTCATTGTAGTTTTGATTTGCATTTCTCTGATAATTAGTGCTGTTGAGCAGCTTTTCATGTGCGTCTTGGCCATCTCTGTGTCTCCTTTGAAGAAACGTCTCTTTAGATCTTCTGGCCATTTTTTTGGGTTGTTTGTTTTTTTTAATATTAAGCTGCATGAGCTGTTTATATATATTGGAGATTAAACCTCTGTCCATTGATTCGTCTGCAACGATTTTCGCCCATTCTGAGGGATGCCTTTTTCCATTCCCGTGTTTTTTTAACAAAAAAGGAAAGAAAGGAAAAGAAGCAGAACACTAATGTGCGTAAAATATGCCTTTTGAAACGGTCGTTTTGAAATATGGACGTCCTTTGAATATTTTGGTCGATATGTGACCCCAGGATTTGTTTTCAGGGCAGGTGTCATTTACAGGCCTGCAATGATTTTGAATATCAACTGACCATTAGCGTTGGGATTAAAGCTGCTGTTGTGTGAAACGGCCACAAGGTGGCAGCAGTTCACTCTTACCAAATCTGGTTACTAGGGCAAGAGAGCCTCAGTGGAAGTGGTGTTCTAGATTGGAGTTTAGAATGGAATGTGCCAGGAGAAAGCCCCTCACGTTTGTCTCACTACTTCTTGTTCGTGTTTTTAATTTAATTTTTTATTTTTTCTTACAGCAAGTTTGATTACAATGTTTGGCTTGTTGTAGGTGTGGAAGATGTGGTTCTTTTACACATATACACATGTCTGTTCTTCCTGGGATCCTTTTCCCATGTACGTTATGACAGAATGTTGAGTAGTCCTCTCTTGGTATTCTGTAGGTCTTTGGTGATTATATATGTCACCTGTGTTTGTAGATGTCTGTTAACCCCGATATCGTAATGAAACCAATCCTCACACCTTTCCTTTGGTGAACCATAAGTTTGTTTAATGAATCTGTGATTGCCCTTTTCCGTGGAAATATCTGCCCTGGTATCCATTTTTAGGTAACACCTATAAGTGATATGATATGATATGTGTCTTTCACTTTCTGACTTACTACAAGTCACGTGATTACTTCTAGACTCATCTACGGTGCTGCAAATGGCATTGTGTCCTTTTTTCCCTTGGCTTCTCTTCTGCCTTAGCGGGGTCCATTTTCAACAATGTGATTCCCTGAGGGTTGTGGATTAGCTGACCTGGGCAGCCTTACCCTGCCGGCCCGCCCTCCCCAGGTGTGCCTCGTTGAGGTCAATATAAACAGCGCTCCAGGCAGCAATAGCCCCTGAAGCTGTGCCTGACTCCATATTCTCTGCCCCGTCAGCAGTCTCGGGGCTGTGCTGGTGGGAGGGAGTGAGGGGCCACAGCTTTGTGGGTGGCCCGGTGTGAGTGGGGTTCTGCTGGCCTTTCTGCAGGAGTTGCCAGGCTGCCGCCTGTAAATAAGAGGTTGTGTCACCCATACCTTCCGCTGGAATTTCTCTCCGGACAGAGGTGAGGAAGGAAAAAAAGCAGTGGGGGCCGGGACAGGAGGGGTATCTCAGGCAGGGCAATGGAAAGCTTCTGGAAGAGCGCCCGGGGCCAGGACCACCCTGGCTGGCCTGCAGGCACCAAGTTGGCCTGCGTGCTGTCGCTGGTGTGGCTCCACGGTCCTTCCTCTAGGCTTTCAAGCCCTTGTACATATTCAGGTGTTTTACCTGGAAAGGGTGGGAACAGTTCAGCAGCAGCTGGCCTGGGGCTCAGCTCACGTTTACTCACAGATGCCTCGGCACGGTCCCCCAGCTTTGCAATGAGGACGCTCCTTGCGTGGGGGGTGGGTTGATGGCTGTATGGGAGATGGTTCCCCACCTCTGACCAATTTCAGAATTGTTTACCACTGGAGCAAGTGCCCTGATAGGGTTTTCCTCTGTATAACTCGTGGGTTCAGGTTTTCTTTTCTTTTATGGTTCAAGTTAGATTTTATTCCTCTTTTATGTATTTATAGATATAAGCATGGAAATAATTCATTCCTAGAAATACATCTGTGTGACGGGAAGAACTTTTTTCTGTTTTATTTTAAATTTTATTTTTTAAAATTTTGAAATTTAATTTTATTTATTTTTTTTTATATAGCACGTTATTATTAGTTATGTATTTTATGCATATACATGTACACAGGTCAATCCCAAACTCCCAACTCATCCCACCACCACCACCCCATGGCTTCCCACACTTGGTGTCCATACGTTTGTTCTCTACCTCTGTGTCTCTATTTCTTCCCTGCAAACCAGTTCATCTGTACCATTTCTAGGCTCCACATATATGCATTAATATACAATATTTGTTTTCCTCTTTCTGACTTACTTCATTCTGTATGACAGTCTCTCGATCCATCGATGTCTCTACAAATGACCCAGTTTCATTCCTTTTTATGGCCGAGTAATATTCCATTTCATATATGTACCACATCTTTATCCATTCATCTGTCTGTGGGCATTTAGGTTGCTTCCATTACCTGGCTATTGTAAATAGTGCTGCAATGAACATTGTGGTGAATGTGCCTTTTTGATGTACGGTTTTCTCTGGGTATATGCCCAGAAGTGGGATTGCTGGATCAGATGGTAATTCTATTTCTAGTTTTTTTAAGGAAACTCCATACTGTTCTCCATAGTGACTGTATCAATTTACATTCCCACCAATAGTGGAAGAGGGCTCCTTTTGTCCACACCCTCCCCAGAATTGGTTGTTTGTAGATTTTCTGATGATGCCGATTCTAACAGGTGTGAGATGAAACCTCATTGTAGTTTTGATTTGCATTTCTCTGATAATTAGTGCTGTTGAGCAGCTTTTCATGTGCGTCTTGGCCATCTCTGTGTCTCCTTTGAAGAAACGTCTCTTTAGATCTTCTGGCCATTTTTTGGGGTTGTTTGTTTTTTTTTTAATATTAAGCTGCATGAGCTGCTTATATATATTGGAGATTAAACCTCTGTCCATTGATTCGTCTGCAACGATTTTCGCCCATTCTGAGGGATGCCTTTTTCCATTCCCGTGTTTTTTAACAAAAAAGGAAAGAAAGGAAAAGAAGCAGAACACTAATGTGCGTAAAATATGCCTTTTGAAACGGTCGTTTTGAAATATGGACGTCCTTTGAATATTTTGGTCGATATGTGACCCCAGGATTTGTTTTCAGGGCAGGTGTCATTTACAGGCCTGCAATGATTTTGAATATCAACTGACCATTAGCGTTGGGATTAAAGCTGCTGTTGTGTGAAACGGCCACAAGGTGGCAGCAGTTCACCCTTACCAAATCTGGTTACTAGGGCAAGAGAGCCTCAGTGGAAGTGGTGTTCTAGATTGGAGTTTAGAATGGAATGTGCCAGGAGAAAGCCCCTCACGTTTGTCTCACTACTTCTTGTTCGTGTTTTTAATTTAATTTTTTATTTTTTCTTACAGCAAGTTTGATTACAATGTTTGGCTTGTTGTAGGTGTGGAAGATGTGGTTCTTTTACACATATACACATGTCTGTTCTTCCTGGGATCCTTTTCCCATGTACGTTATGACAGAATGTTGAGTAGTCCTCTCTTGGTATTCTGTAGGTCTTTGGTGATTATATATGTCACCTGTGTTTGTAGATGTCTGTTAACCCCGATATCGTAATGAAACCAATCCTCACACCTTTCCTTTGGTGAACCATAAGTTTGTTTAATGAATCTGTGATTGCCCTTTTCCGTGGAAATATCTGCCCTGGTATCCATTTTTAGGTAACACCTATAAGTGATATGATATGATATGTGTCTTTCACTTTCTGACTTACTACAAGTCACGTGATTACTTCTAGACTCATCTACGGTGCTGCAAATGGCATTGTGTCCTTTTTTCCCTTGGCTTCTCTTCTGCCTTAGCGGGGTCCATTTTCAACAATGTGATTCCCTGAGGGTTGTGGATTAGCTGACCTGGGCAGCCTTACCCTGCCGGCCCGCCCTCCCCAGGTGTGCCTCGTTGAGGTCAATATAAACAGCGCTCCAGGCAGCAATAGCCCCTGAAGCTGTGCCTGACTCCATATTCTCTGCCCCGTCAGCAGTCTCGGGGCTGTGCTGGTGGGAGGGAGTGAGGGGCCACAGCTTTGTGGGTGGCCCGGTGTGAGTGGGGTTCTGCTGGCCTTTCTGCAGGAGTTGCCAGGCTGCCGCCTGTAAAGAAGAGGTTGTGTCACCCATACCTTCCGCTGGAATTTCTCTCCGGACAGAGGTGAGGAAGGAAAAAAAGCAGTGGGGGCCGGGACAGGAGGGGTATCTCAGGCAGGGCAATGGAAAGCTTCTGGAAGAGCGCCCGGGGCCAGGACCACCCTGGCTGGCCTGCAGGCACCAAGTTGGCCTGCGTGCTGTCGCTGGTGTGGCTCCACGGTCCTTCCTCTAGGCTTTCAAGCCCTTGTACATATTCAGGTGTTTTACCTGGAAAGGGTGGGAACAGTTCAGCAGCAGCTGGCCTGGGGCTCAGCTCACGTTTACTCACAGATGCCTCGGCACGGTCCCCCAGCTTTGCAATGAGGACGCTCCTTGCGTGGGGGGTGGGTTGATGGCTGTATGGGAGATGGTTCCCCACCTCTGACCAATTTCAGAATTGTTTACCACTGGAGCAAGTGCCCTGATAGGGTTTTCCTCTGTATAACTCGTGGGTTCAGGTTTTCTTTTCTTTTATGGTTCAAGTTAGATTTTATTCCTCTTTTATGTATTTATAGATATAAGCATGGAAATAATTCATTCCTAGAAATACATCTGTGTGACGGGAAGAACTTTTTTCTGTTTTATTTTAAATTTTATTTTTTAAAATTTTGAAATTTAATTTTATTTATTTTTTTATATAGCACGTTATTATTAGTTATGTATTTTATGCATATACATGTACACAGGTCAATCCCAAACTCCCAACTCATCCCACCACCACCACCCCATGGCTTCCCACACTTGGTGTCCATACGTTTGTTCTCTACCTCTGTGTCTCTATTTCTTCCCTGCAAACCAGTTCATCTGTACCATTTCTAGGCTCCACATATATGCATTAATATACAATATTTGTTTTCCTCTTTCTGACTTACTTCATTCTGTATGACAGTCTCTCGATCCATCGATGTCTCTACAAATGACCCAGTTTCATTCCTTTTTATGGCCGAGTAATATTCCATTTCATATATGTACCACATCTTTATCCATTCATCTGTCTGTGGGCATTTAGGTTGCTTCCATTACCTGGCTATTGTAAATAGTGCTGCAATGAACATTGTGGTGAATGTGCCTTTTTGATGTACGGTTTTCTCTGGGTATATGCCCAGAAGTGGGATTGCTGGATCAGATGGTAATTCTATTTCTAGTTTTTTTAAGGAAACTCCATACTGTTCTCCATAGTGACTGTATCAATTTACATTCCCACCAATAGTGGAAGAGGGCTCCTTTTGTCCACACCCTCCCCAGAATTGGTTGTTTGTAGATTTTCTGATGATGCCGATTCTAACAGGTGTGAGGTGAAACCTCATTGTAGTTTTGATTTGCATTTCTCTGATAATTAGTGCTGTTGAGCAGCTTTTCATGTGCGTCTTGGCCATCTCTGTGTCTCCTTTGAAGAAACGTCTCTTTAGATCTTCTGGCCATTTTTTTGGGTTGTTTGTTTTTTTTTTAATATTAAGCTGCATGAGCTGTTTATATATATTGGAGATTAAACCTCTGTCCATTGATTCGTCTGCAACGATTTTCGCCCATTCTGAGGGATGCCTTTTTCCATTCCCGTGTTTTTTTAACAAAAAAGGAAAGAAAGGAAAAGAAGCAGAACACTAATGTGCGTAAAATATGCCTTTTGAAACGGTCGTTTTGAAATATGGACGTCCTTTGAATATTTTGGTCGATATGTGACCCCAGGATTTGTTTTCAGGGCAGGTGTCATTTACAGGCCTGCAATGATTTTGAATATCAACTGACCATTAGCGTTGGGATTAAAGCTGCTGTTGTGTGAAACGGCCACAAGGTGGCAGCAGTTCACCCTTACCAAATCTGGTTACTAGGGCAAGAGAGCCTCAGTGGAAGTGGTGTTCTAGATTGGAGTTTAGAATGGAATGTGCCAGGAGAAAGCCCCTCACGTTTGTCTCACTACTTCTTGTTCGTGTTTTTAATTTAATTTTTTATTTTTTCTTACAGCAAGTTTGATTACAATGTTTGGCTTGTTGTAGGTGTGGAAGATGTGGTTCTTTTACACATATACACATGTCTGTTCTTCCTGGGATCCTTTTCCCATGTACGTTATGACAGAATGTTGAGTAGTCCTCTCTTGGTATTCTGTAGGTCTTTGGTGATTATATATGTCACCTGTGTTTGTAGATGTCTGTTAACCCCGATATCGTAATGAAACCAATCCTCACACCTTTCCTTTGGTGAACCATAAGTTTGTTTAATGAATCTGTGATTGCCCTTTTCCGTGGAAATATCTGCCCTGGTATCCATTTTTAGGTAACACCTATAAGTGATATGATATGATATGTGTCTTTCACTTTCTGACTTACTACAAGTCACGTGATTACTTCTAGAGTCATCTACGGTGCTGCAAATGGCATTGTGTCCTTTTTTCCCTTGGCTTCTCTTCTGCCTTAGCGGGGTCCATTTTCAACAATGGGATTCCCTGAGGGTTGTGGATTAGCTGACCTGGGCAGCCTTACCCTGCCGGCCCGCCCTCCCCAGGTGTGCCTCGTTGAGGTCAATATAAACAGCGCTCCAGGCAGCAATAGCCCCTGAAGCTGTGCCTGACTCCATATTCTCTGCCCCGTCAGCAGTCTCGGGGCTGTGCTGGTGGGAGGGAGTGAGGGGCCACAGCTTTGTGGGTGGCCCGGTGTGAGTGGGGTTCTGCTGGCCTTTCTGCAGGAGTTGCCAGGCTGCCGCCTGTAAAGAAGAGGTTGTGTCACCCATACCTTCCGCTGGAATTTCTCTCCGGACAGAGGTGAGGAAGGAAAAAAAGCAGTGGGGGCCGGGACAGGAGGGGTATCTCAGGCAGGGCAATGGAAAGCTTCTGGAAGAGCGCCCGGGGCCAGGACCACCCTGGCTGGCCTGCAGGCACCAAGTTGGCCTGCGTGCTGTCGCTGGTGTGGCTCCACGGTCCTTCCTCTAGGCTTTCAAGCCCTTGTACATATTCAGGTGTTTTACCTGGAAAGGGTGGGAACAGTTCAGCAGCAGCTGGCCTGGGGCTCAGCTCACGTTTACTCACAGATGCCTCGGCACGGTCCCCCAGCTTTGCAATGAGGACGCTCCTTGCGTGGGGGGTGGGTTGATGGCTGTATGGGAGATGGTTCCCCACCTCTGACCAATTTCAGAATTGTTTACCACTGGAGCAAGTGCCCTGATAGGGTTTTCCTCTGTATAACTCGTGGGTTCAGGTTTTCTTTTCTTTTATGGTTCAAGTTAGATTTTATTCCTCTTTTATGTATTTATAGATATAAGCATGGAAATAATTCATTCCTATAAATACATCTGTGTGACGGGAAGAACTTTTTTCTGTTTTATTTTAAATTTTATTTTTTTAAATTTTGAAATTTAATTTTATTTATTTTTTTTTATATAGCACGTTATTATTAGTTATGTATTTTATGCATATACATGTACACAGGTCAATCCCAAACTCCCAACTCATCCCACCACCACCACCCCATGGCTTCCCACACTTGGTGTCCATACGTTTGTTCTCTACCTCTGTGTCTCTATTTCTTCCCTGCAAACCAGTTCATCTGTACCATTTCTAGGCTCCACATATATGCATTAATATACAATATTTGTTTTCCTCTTTCTGACTTACTTCATTCTGTATGACAGTCTCTCGATCCATCGATGTCTCTACAAATGACCCAGTTTCATTCCTTTTTATGGCCGAGTAATATTCCATTTCATATATGTACCACATCTTTATCCATTCATCTGTCTGTGGGCATTTAGGTTGCTTCCATTACCTGGCTATTGTAAATAGTGCTGCAATGAACATTGTGGTGAATGTGCCTTTTGGATGTACGGTTTTCTCTGGGTATATGCCCAGAAGTGGGATTGCTGGATCAGATGGTAATTCTATTTCTAGTTTTTTTAAGGAAACTCCATACTGTTCTCCATAGTGACTGTATCAATTTACATTCCCACCAATAGTGGAAGAGGGCTCCTTTTGTCCACACCCTCCCCAGAATTGGTTGTTTGTAGATTTTCTGATGATGCCGATTCTAACAGGTGTGAGGTGAAACCTCATTGTAGTTTTGATTTGCATTTCTCTGATAATTAGTGCTGTTGAGCAGCTTTTCATGTGCGTCTTGGCCATCTCTGTGTCTCCTTTGAAGAAACGTCTCTTTAGATCTTCTGGCCATTTTTTTGGGTTGTTTGTTTTTTTTTTAATATTAAGCTGCATGAGCTGTTTATATATATTGGAGATTAAACCTCTGTCCATTGATTCGTCTGCAACGATTTTCGCCCATTCTGAGGGATGCCTTTTTCCATTCCCGTGTTTTTTTAACAAAAAAGGAAAGAAAGGAAAAGAAGCAGAACACTAATGTGCGTAAAATATGCCTTTTGAAACGGTCGTTTTGAAATATGGACGTCCTTTGAATATTTTGGTCGATATGTGACCCCAGGATTTGTTTTCAGGGCAGGTGTCATTTACAGGCCTGCAATGATTTTGAATATCAACTGACCATTAGCGTTGGGATTAAAGCTGCTGTTGTGTGAAACGGCCACAAGGTGGCAGCAGTTCACCCTTACCAAATCTGGTTACTAGGGCAAGAGAGCCTCAGTGGAAGTGGTGTTCTAGATTGGAGTTTAGAATGGAATGTGCCAGGAGAAAGCCCCTCACGTTTGTCTCACTACTTCTTGTTCGTGTTTTTAATTTAATTTTTTATTTTTTCTTACAGCAAGTTTGATTACAATGTTTGGCTTGTTGTAGGTGTGGAAGATGTGGTTCTTTTACACATATACACATGTCTGTTCTTCCTGGGATCCTTTTCCCATGTACGTTATGACAGAATGTTGAGTAGTCCTCTCTTGGTATTCTGTAGGTCTTTGGTGATTATATATGTCACCTGTGTTTGTAGATGTCTGTTAACCCCGATATCGTAATGAAACCAATCCTCACACCTTTCCTTTGGTGAACCATAAGTTTGTTTAATGAATCTGTGATTGCCCTTTTCCGTGGAAATATCTGCCCTGGTATCCATTTTTAGGTAACACCTATAAGTGATATGATATGATATGTGTCTTTCACTTTCTGACTTACTACAAGTCACGTGATTACTTCTAGAGTCATCTACGGTGCTGCAAATGGCATTGTGTCCTTTTTTCCCTTGGCTTCTCTTCTGCCTTAGCGGGGTCCATTTTCAACAATGGGATTCCCTGAGGGTTGTGGATTAGCTGACCTGGGCAGCCTTACCCTGCCGGCCCGCCCTCCCCAGGTGTGCCTCGTTGAGGTCAATATAAACAGCGCTCCAGGCAGCAATAGCCCCTGAAGCTGTGCCTGACTCCATATTCTCTGCCCCGTCAGCAGTCTCGGGGCTGTGCTGGTGGGAGGGAGTGAGGGGCCACAGCTTTGTGGGTGGCCCGGTGTGAGTGGGGTTCTGCTGGCCTTTCTGCAGGAGTTGCCAGGCTGCCGCCTGTAAAGAAGAGGTTGTGTCACCCATACCTTCCGCTGGAATTTCTCTCCGGACAGAGGTGAGGAAGGAAAAAAAGCAGTGGGGGCCGGGACAGGAGGGGTATCTCAGGCAGGGCAATGGAAAGCTTCTGGAAGAGCGCCCGGGGCCAGGACCACCCTGGCTGGCCTGCAGGCACCAAGTTGGCCTGCGTGCTGTCGCTGGTGTGGCTCCACGGTCCTTCCTCTAGGCTTTCAAGCCCTTGTACATATTCAGGTGTTTTACCTGGAAAGGGTGGGAACAGTTCAGCAGCAGCTGGCCTGGGGCTCAGCTCACGTTTACTCACAGATGCCTCGGCACGGTCCCCCAGCTTTGCAATGAGGACGCTCCTTGCGTGGGGGGTGGGTTGATGGCTGTATGGGAGATGGTTCCCCACCTCTGACCAATTTCAGAATTGTTTACCACTGGAGCAAGTGCCCTGATAGGGTTTTCCTCTGTATAACTCGTGGGTTCAGGTTTTCTTTTCTTTTATGGTTCAAGTTAGATTTTATTCCTCTTTTATGTATTTATAGATATAAGCATGGAAATAATTCATTCCTATAAATACATCTGTGTGACGGGAAGAACTTTTTTCTGTTTTATTTTAAATTTTATTTTTTTAAATTTTGAAATTTAATTTTATTTATTTTTTTTTATATAGCACGTTATTATTAGTTATGTATTTTATGCATATACATGTACACAGGTCAATCCCAAACTCCCAACTCATCCCACCACCACCACCCCATGGCTTCCCACACTTGGTGTCCATACGTTTGTTCTCTACCTCTGTGTCTCTATTTCTTCCCTGCAAACCAGTTCATCTGTACCATTTCTAGGCTCCACATATATGCATTAATATACAATATTTGTTTTCCTCTTTCTGACTTACTTCATTCTGTATGACAGTCTCTCGATCCATCGATGTCTCTACAAATGACCCAGTTTCATTCCTTTTTATGGCCGAGTAATATTCCATTTCATATATGTACCACATCTTTATCCATTCATCTGTCTGTGGGCATTTAGGTTGCTTCCATTACCTGGCTATTGTAAATAGTGCTGCAATGAACATTGTGGTGAATGTGCCTTTTTGATGTACGGTTTTCTCTGGGTATATGCCCAGAAGTGGGATTGCTGGATCAGATGGTAATTCTATTTCTAGTTTTTTTAAGGAAACTCCATACTGTTCTCCATAGTGACTGTATCAATTTACATTCCCACCAATAGTGGAAGAGGGCTCCTTTTGTCCACACCCTCCCCAGAATTGGTTGTTTGTAGATTTTCTGATGATGCCGATTCTAACAGGTGTGAGGTGAAACCTCATTGTAGTTTTGATTTGCATTTCTCTGATAATTAGTGCTGTTGAGCAGCTTTTCATGTGCGTCTTGGCCATCTCTGTGTCTCCTTTGAAGAAACGTCTCTTTAGATCTTCTGGCCATTTTTTTGGGTTGTTTGTTTTTTTTTTAATATTAAGCTGCATGAGCTGTTTATATATATTGGAGATTAAACCTCTGTCCATTGATTCGTCTGCAACGATTTTCGCCCATTCTGAGGGATGCCTTTTTCCATTCCCGTGTTTTTTTAACAAAAAAGGAAAGAAAGGAAAAGAAGCAGAACACTAATGTGCGTAAAATATGCCTTTTGAAACGGTCGTTTTGAAATATGGACGTCCTTTGAATATTTTGGTCGATATGTGACCCCAGGATTTGTTTTCAGGGCAGGTGTCATTTACAGGCCTGCAATGATTTTGAATATCAACTGACCATTAGCGTTGGGATTAAAGCTGCTGTTGTGTGAAACGGCCACAAGGTGGCAGCAGTTCACCCTTACCAAATCTGGTTACTAGGGCAAGAGAGCCTCAGTGGAAGTGGTGTTCTAGATTGGAGTTTAGAATGGAATGTGCCAGGAGAAAGCCCCTCACGTTTGTCTCACTACTTCTTGTTCGTGTTTTTAATTTAATTTTTTATTTTTTCTTACAGCAAGTTTGATTACAATGTTTGGCTTGTTGTAGGTGTGGAAGATGTGGTTCTTTTACACATATACACATGTCTGTTCTTCCTGGGATCCTTTTCCCATGTACGTTATGACAGAATGTTGAGTAGTCCTCTCTTGGTATTCTGTAGGTCTTTGGTGATTATATATGTCACCTGTGTTTGTAGATGTCTGTTAACCCCGATATCGTAATGAAACCAATCCTCACACCTTTCCTTTGGTGAACCATAAGTTTGTTTAATGAATCTGTGATTGCCCTTTTCCGTGGAAATATCTGCCCTGGTATCCATTTTTAGGTAACACCTATAAGTGATATGATATGATATGTGTCTTTCACTTTCTGACTTACTACAAGTCACGTGATTACTTCTAGACTCATCTACGGTGCTGCAAATGGCATTGTGTCCTTTTTTCCCTTGGCTTCTCTTCTGCCTTAGCGGGGTCCATTTTCAACAATGTGATTCCCTGAGGGTTGTGGATTAGCTGACCTGGGCAGCCTTACCCTGCCGGCCCGCCCTCCCCAGGTGTGCCTCGTTGAGGTCAATATAAACAGCGCTCCAGGCAGCAATAGCCCCTGAAGCTGTGCCTGACTCCATATTCTCTGCCCCGTCAGCAGTCTCGGGGCTGTGCTGGTGGGAGGGAGTGAGGGGCCACAGCTTTGTGGGTGGCCCGGTGTGAGTGGGGTTCTGCTGGCCTTTCTGCAGGAGTTGCCAGGCTGCCGCCTGTAAAGAAGAGGTTGTGTCACCCATACCTTCCGCTGGAATTTCTCTCCGGACAGAGGTGAGGAAGGAAAAAAAGCAGTGGGGGCCGGGACAGGAGGGGTATCTCAGGCAGGGCAATGGAAAGCTTCTGGAAGAGCGCCCGGGGCCAGGACCACCCTGGCTGGCCTGCAGGCACCAAGTTGGCCTGCGTGCTGTCGCTGGTGTGGCTCCACGGTCCTTCCTCTAGGCTTTCAAGCCCTTGTACATATTCAGGTGTTTTACCTGGAAAGGGTGGGAACAGTTCAGCAGCAGCTGGCCTGGGGCTCAGCTCACGTTTACTCACAGATGCCTCGGCACGGTCCCCCAGCTTTGCAATGAGGACGCTCCTTGCGTGGGGGGTGGGTTGATGGCTGTATGGGAGATGGTTCCCCACCTCTGACCAATTTCAGAATTGTTTACCACTGGAGCAAGTGCCCTGATAGGGTTTTCCTCTGTATAACTCGTGGGTTCAGGTTTTCTTTTCTTTTATGGTTCAAGTTAGATTTTATTCCTCTTTTATGTATTTATAGATATAAGCATGGAAATAATTCATTCCTATAAATACATCTGTGTGACGGGAAGAACTTTTTTCTGTTTTATTTTAAATTTTATTTTTTTAAATTTTGAAATTTAATTTTATTTATTTTTTTATATAGCACGTTATTATTAGTTATGTATTTTATGCATATACATGTACACAGGTCAATCCCAAACTCCCAACTCATCCCACCACCACCACCCCATGGCTTCCCACACTTGGTGTCCATACGTTTGTTCTCTACCTCTGTGTCTCTATTTCTTCCCTGCAAACCAGTTCATCTGTACCATTTCTAGGCTCCACATATATGCATTAATATACAATATTTGTTTTCCTCTTTCTGACTTACTTCATTCTGTATGACAGTCTCTCGATCCATCGATGTCTCTACAAATGACCCAGTTTCATTCCTTTTTATGGCCGAGTAATATTCCATTTCATATATGTACCACATCTTTATCCATTCATCTGTCTGTGGGCATTTAGGTTGCTTCCATTACCTGGCTATTGTAAATAGTGCTGCAATGAACATTGTGGTGAATGTGCCTTTTTGATGTACGGTTTTCTCTGGGTATATGCCCAGAAGTGGGATTGCTGGATCAGATGGTAATTCTATTTCTAGTTTTTTTAAGGAAACTCCATACTGTTCTCCATAGTGACTGTATCAATTTACATTCCCACCAATAGTGGAAGAGGGCTCCTTTTGTCCACACCCTCCCCAGAATTGGTTGTTTGTAGATTTTCTGATGATGCCGATTCTAACAGGTGTGAGGTGAAACCTCATTGTAGTTTTGATTTGCATTTCTCTGATAATTAGTGCTGTTGAGCAGCTTTTCATGTGCGTCTTGGCCATCTCTGTGTCTCCTTTGAAGAAACGTCTCTTTAGATCTTCTGGCCATTTTTTTGGGTTGTTTGTTTTTTTTTTAATATTAAGCTGCATGAGCTGTTTATATATATTGGAGATTAAACCTCTGTCCATTGATTCGTCTGCAACGATTTTCGCCCATTCTGAGGGATGCCTTTTTCCATTCCCGTGTTTTTTTAACAAAAAAGGAAAGAAAGGAAAAGAAGCAGAACACTAATGTGCGTAAAATATGCCTTTTGAAACGGTCGTTTTGAAATATGGACGTCCTTTGAATATTTTGGTCGATATGTGACCCCAGGATTTGTTTTCAGGGCAGGTGTCATTTACAGGCCTGCAATGATTTTGAATATCAACTGACCATTAGCGTTGGGATTAAAGCTGCTGTTGTGTGAAACGGCCACAAGGTGGCAGCAGTTCACCCTTACCAAATCTGGTTACTAGGGCAAGAGAGCCTCAGTGGAAGTGGTGTTCTAGATTGGAGTTTAGAATGGAATGTGCCAGGAGAAAGCCCCTCACGTTTGTCTCACTACTTCTTGTTCGTGTTTTTAATTTAATTTTTTATTTTTTCTTACAGCAAGTTTGATTACAATGTTTGGCTTGTTGTAGGTGTGGAAGATGTGGTTCTTTTACACATATACACATGTCTGTTCTTCCTGGGATCCTTTTCCCATGTACGTTATGACAGAATGTTGAGTAGTCCTCTCTTGGTATTCTGTAGGTCTTTGGTGATTATATATGTCACCTGTGTTTGTAGATGTCTGTTAACCCCGATATCGTAATGAAACCAATCCTCACACCTTTCCTTTGGTGAACCATAAGTTTGTTTAATGAATCTGTGATTGCCCTTTTCCGTGGAAATATCTGCCCTGGTATCCATTTTTAGGTAACACCTATAAGTGATATGATATGATATGTGTCTTTCACTTTCTGACTTACTACAAGTCACGTGATTACTTCTAGAGTCATCTACGGTGCTGCAAATGGCATTGTGTCCTTTTTTCCCTTGGCTTCTCTTCTGCCTTAGCGGGGTCCATTTTCAACAATGGGATTCCCTGAGGGTTGTGGATTAGCTGACCTGGGCAGCCTTACCCTGCCGGCCCGCCCTCCCCAGGTGTGCCTCGTTGAGGTCAATATAAACAGCGCTCCAGGCAGCAATAGCCCCTGAAGCTGTGCCTGACTCCATATTCTCTGCCCCGTCAGCAGTCTCGGGGCTGTGCTGGTGGGAGGGAGTGAGGGGCCACAGCTTTGTGGGTGGCCCGGTGTGAGTGGGGTTCTGCTGGCCTTTCTGCAGGAGTTGCCAGGCTGCCGCCTGTAAAGAAGAGGTTGTGTCACCCATACCTTCCGCTGGAATTTCTCTCCGGACAGAGGTGAGGAAGGAAAAAAAGCAGTGGGGGCCGGGACAGGAGGGGTATCTCAGGCAGGGCAATGGAAAGCTTCTGGAAGAGCGCCCGGGGCCAGGACCACCCTGGCTGGCCTGCAGGCACCAAGTTGGCCTGCGTGCTGTCGCTGGTGTGGCTCCACGGTCCTTCCTCTAGGCTTTCAAGCCCTTGTACATATTCAGGTGTTTTACCTGGAAAGGGTGGGAACAGTTCAGCAGCAGCTGGCCTGGGGCTCAGCTCACGTTTACTCACAGATGCCTCGGCACGGTCCCCCAGCTTTGCAATGAGGACGCTCCTTGCGTGGGGGGTGGGTTGATGGCTGTATGGGAGATGGTTCCCCACCTCTGACCAATTTCAGAATTGTTTACCACTGGAGCAAGTGCCCTGATAGGGTTTTCCTCTGTATAACTCGTGGGTTCAGGTTTTCTTTTCTTTTATGGTTCAAGTTAGATTTTATTCCTCTTTTATGTATTTATAGATATAAGCATGGAAATAATTCATTCCTATAAATACATCTGTGTGACGGGAAGAACTTTTTTCTGTTTTATTTTAAATTTTATTTTTTTAAATTTTGAAATTTAATTTTATTTATTTTTTTTTATATAGCACGTTATTATTAGTTATGTATTTTATGCATATACATGTACACAGGTCAATCCCAAACTCCCAACTCATCCCACCACCACCACCCCATGGCTTCCCACACTTGGTGTCCATACGTTTGTTCTCTACCTCTGTGTCTCTATTTCTTCCCTGCAAACCAGTTCATCTGTACCATTTCTAGGCTCCACATATATGCATTAATATACAATATTTGTTTTCCTCTTTCTGACTTACTTCATTCTGTATGACAGTCTCTCGATCCATCGATGTCTCTACAAATGACCCAGTTTCATTCCTTTTTATGGCCGAGTAATATTCCATTTCATATATGTACCACATCTTTATCCATTCATCTGTCTGTGGGCATTTAGGTTGCTTCCATTACCTGGCTATTGTAAATAGTGCTGCAATGAACATTGTGGTGAATGTGCCTTTTTGATGTACGGTTTTCTCTGGGTATATGCCCAGAAGTGGGATTGCTGGATCAGATGGTAATTCTATTTCTAGTTTTTTTAAGGAAACTCCATACTGTTCTCCATAGTGACTGTATCAATTTACATTCCCACCAATAGTGGAAGAGGGCTCCTTTTGTCCACACCCTCCCCAGAATTGGTTGTTTGTAGATTTTCTGATGATGCCGATTCTAACAGGTGTGAGGTGAAACCTCATTGTAGTTTTGATTTGCATTTCTCTGATAATTAGTGCTGTTGAGCAGCTTTTCATGTGCGTCTTGGCCATCTCTGTGTCTCCTTTGAAGAAACGTCTCTTTAGATCTTCTGGCCATTTTTTTGGGTTGTTTGTTTTTTTTTTAATATTAAGCTGCATGAGCTGTTTATATATATTGGAGATTAAACCTCTGTCCATTGATTCGTCTGCAACGATTTTCGCCCATTCTGAGGGATGCCTTTTTCCATTCCCGTGTTTTTTGAACAAAAAAGGAAAGAAAGGAAAAGAAGCAGAACACTAATGTGCGTAAAATATGCCTTTTGAAACGGTCGTTTTGAAATATGGACGTCCTTTGAATATTTTGGTCGATATGTGACCCCAGGATTTGTTTTCAGGGCAGGTGTCATTTACAGGCCTGCAATGATTTTGAATATCAACTGACCATTAGCGTTGGGATTAAAGCTGCTGTTGTGTGAAACGGCCACAAGGTGGCAGCAGTTCACCCTTACCAAATCTGGTTACTAGGGCAAGAGAGCCTCAGTGGAAGTGGTGTTCTAGATTGGAGTTTAGAATGGAATGTGCCAGGAGAAAGCCCCTCACGTTTGTCTCACTACTTCTTGTTCGTGTTTTTAATTTAATTTTTTATTTTTTCTTACAGCAAGTTTGATTACAATGTTTGGCTTGTTGTAGGTGTGGAAGATGTGGTTCTTTTACACATATACACATGTCTGTTCTTCCTGGGATCCTTTTCCCATGTACGTTATGACAGAATGTTGAGTAGTCCTCTCTTGGTATTCTGTAGGTCTTTGGTGATTATATATGTCACCTGTGTTTGTAGATGTCTGTTAACCCCGATATCGTAATGAAACCAATCCTCACACCTTTCCTTTGGTGAACCATAAGTTTGTTTAATGAATCTGTGATTGCCCTTTTCCGTGGAAATATCTGCCCTGGTATCCATTTTTAGGTAACACCTATAAGTGATATGATATGATATGTGTCTTTCACTTTCTGACTTACTACAAGTCACGTGATTACTTCTAGACTCATCTACGGTGCTGCAAATGGCATTGTGTCCTTTTTTCCCTTGGCTTCTCTTCTGCCTTAGCGGGGTCCATTTTCAACAATGTGATTCCCTGAGGGTTGTGGATTAGCTGACCTGGGCAGCCTTACCCTGCCGGCCCGCCCTCCCCAGGTGTGCCTCGTTGAGGTCAATATAAACAGCGCTCCAGGCAGCAATAGCCCCTGAAGCTGTGCCTGACTCCATATTCTCTGCCCCGTCAGCAGTCTCGGGGCTGTGCTGGTGGGAGGGAGTGAGGGGCCACAGCTTTGTGGGTGGCCCGGTGTGAGTGGGGTTCTGCTGGCCTTTCTGCAGGAGTTGCCAGGCTGCCGCCTGTAAAGAAGAGGTTGTGTCACCCATACCTTCCGCTGGAATTTCTCTCCGGACAGAGGTGAGGAAGGAAAAAAAGCAGTGGGGGCCGGGACAGGAGGGGTATCTCAGGCAGGGCAATGGAAAGCTTCTGGAAGAGCGCCCGGGGCCAGGACCACCCTGGCTGGCCTGCAGGCACCAAGTTGGCCTGCGTGCTGTCGCTGGTGTGGCTCCACGGTCCTTCCTCTAGGCTTTCAAGCCCTTGTACATATTCAGGTGTTTTACCTGGAAAGGGTGGGAACAGTTCAGCAGCAGCTGGCCTGGGGCTCAGCTCACGTTTACTCACAGATGCCTCGGCACGGTCCCCCAGCTTTGCAATGAGGACGCTCCTTGCGTGGGGGGTGGGTTGATGGCTGTATGGGAGATGGTTCCCCACCTCTGACCAATTTCAGAATTGTTTACCACTGGAGCAAGTGCCCTGATAGGGTTTTCCTCTGTATAACTCGTGGGTTCAGGTTTTCTTTTCTTTTATGGTTCAAGTTAGATTTTATTCCTCTTTTATGTATTTATAGATATAAGCATGGAAATAATTCATTCCTATAAATACATCTGTGTGACGGGAAGAACTTTTTTCTGTTTTATTTTAAATTTTATTTTTTAAAATTTTGAAATTTAATTTTATTTATTTTTTTATATAGCACGTTATTATTAGTTATGTATTTTATGCATATACATGTACACAGGTCAATCCCAAACTCCCAACTCATCCCACCACCACCACCCCATGGCTTCCCACACTTGGTGTCCATACGTTTGTTCTCTACCTCTGTGTCTCTATTTCTTCCCTGCAAACCAGTTCATCTGTACCATTTCTAGGCTCCACATATATGCATTAATATACAATATTTGTTTTCCTCTTTCTGACTTACTTCATTCTGTATGACAGTCTCTCGATCCATCGATGTCTCTACAAATGACCCAGTTTCATTCCTTTTTATGGCCGAGTAATATTCCATTTCATATATGTACCACATCTTTATCCATTCATCTGTCTGTGGGCATTTAGGTTGCTTCCATTACCTGGCTATTGTAAATAGTGCTGCAATGAACATTGTGGTGAATGTGCCTTTTTGATGTACGGTTTTCTCTGGGTATATGCCCAGAAGTGGGATTGCTGGATCAGATGGTAATTCTATTTCTAGTTTTTTTAAGGAAACTCCATACTGTTCTCCATAGTGACTGTATCAATTTACATTCCCACCAATAGTGGAAGAGGGCTCCTTTTGTCCACACCCTCCCCAGAATTGGTTGTTTGTAGATTTTCTGATGATGCCGATTCTAACAGGTGTGAGGTGAAACCTCATTGTAGTTTTGATTTGCATTTCTCTGATAATTAGTGCTGTTGAGCAGCTTTTCATGTGCGTCTTGGCCATCTCTGTGTCTCCTTTGAAGAAACGTCTCTTTAGATCTTCTGGCCATTTTTTTGGGTTGTTTGTTTTTTTTTTAATATTAAGCTGCATGAGCTGTTTATATATATTGGAGATTAAACCTCTGTCCATTGATTCGTCTGCAACGATTTTCGCCCATTCTGAGGGATGCCTTTTTCCATTCCCGTGTTTTTTTAACAAAAAAGGAAAGAAAGGAAAAGAAGCAGAACACTAATGTGCGTAAAATATGCCTTTTGAAACGGTCGTTTTGAAATATGGACGTCCTTTGAATATTTTGGTCGATATGTGACCCCAGGATTTGTTTTCAGGGCAGGTGTCATTTACAGGCCTGCAATGATTTTGAATATCAACTGACCATTAGCGTTGGGATTAAAGCTGCTGTTGTGTGAAACGGCCACAAGGTGGCAGCAGTTCACCCTTACCAAATCTGGTTACTAGGGCAAGAGAGCCTCAGTGGAAGTGGTGTTCTAGATTGGAGTTTAGAATGGAATGTGCCAGGAGAAAGCCCCTCACGTTTGTCTCACTACTTCTTGTTCGTGTTTTTAATTTAATTTTTTATTTTTTCTTACAGCAAGTTTGATTACAATGTTTGGCTTGTTGTAGGTGTGGAAGATGTGGTTCTTTTACACATATACACATGTCTGTTCTTCCTGGGATCCTTTTCCCATGTACGTTATGACAGAATGTTGAGTAGTCCTCTCTTGGTATTCTGTAGGTCTTTGGTGATTATATATGTCACCTGTGTTTGTAGATGTCTGTTAACCCCGATATCGTAATGAAACCAATCCTCACACCTTTCCTTTGGTGAACCATAAGTTTGTTTAATGAATCTGTGATTGCCCTTTTCCGTGGAAATATCTGCCCTGGTATCCATTTTTAGGTAACACCTATAAGTGATATGATATGATATGTGTCTTTCACTTTCTGACTTACTACAAGTCACGTGATTACTTCTAGACTCATCTACGGTGCTGCAAATGGCATTGTGTCCTTTTTTCCCTTGGCTTCTCTTCTGCCTTAGCGGGGTCCATTTTCAACAATGTGATTCCCTGAGGGTTGTGGATTAGCTGACCTGGGCAGCCTTACCCTGCCGGCCCGCCCTCCCCAGGTGTGCCTCGTTGAGGTCAATATAAACAGCGCTCCAGGCAGCAATAGCCCCTGAAGCTGTGCCTGACTCCATATTCTCTGCCCCGTCAGCAGTCTCGGGGCTGTGCTGGTGGGAGGGAGTGAGGGGCCACAGCTTTGTGGGTGGCCCGGTGTGAGTGGGGTTCTGCTGGCCTTTCTGCAGGAGTTGCCAGGCTGCCGCCTGTAAAGAAGAGGTTGTGTCACCCATACCTTCCGCTGGAATTTCTCTCCGGACAGAGGTGAGGAAGGAAAAAAGCAGTGGGGGCCGGGACAGGAGGGATATCTCAGGCAGGGCAATGGAAAGCTTCTGGAAGAGCGCCCGGGGCCAGGACCACCCTGGCTGGCCTGCAGGCACCAAGTTGGCCTGCGTGCTGTCGCTGGTGTGGCTCCACGGTCCTTCCTCTAGGCTTTCAAGCCCTTGTACATATTCAGGTGTTTTACCTGGAAAGGGTGGGAACAGTTCAGCAGCAGCTGGCCTGGGGCTCAGCTCACGTTTACTCACAGATGCCTCGGCACGGTCCCCCAGCTTTGCAATGAGGACGCTCCTTGCGTGGGGGGTGGGTTGATGGCTGTATGGGAGATGGTTCCCCACCTCTGACCAATTTCAGAATTGTTTACCACTGGAGCAAGTGCCCTGATAGGGTTTTCCTCTGTATAACTCGTGGGTTCAGGTTTTCTTTTCTTTTATGGTTCAAGTTAGATTTTATTCCTCTTTTATGTATTTATAGATATAAGCATGGAAATAATTCATTCCTATAAATACATCTGTGTGACGGGAAGAACTTTTTTCTGTTTTATTTTAAATTTTATTTTTTTAAATTTTGAAATTTAATTTTATTTATTTTTTTTTATATAGCACGTTATTATTAGTTATGTATTTTATGCATATACATGTACACAGGTCAATCCCAAACTCCCAACTCATCCCACCACCACCACCCCATGGCTTCCCACACTTGGTGTCCATACGTTTGTTCTCTACCTCTGTGTCTCTATTTCTTCCCTGCAAACCAGTTCATCTGTACCATTTCTAGGCTCCACATATATGCATTAATATACAATGTTTGTTTTCCTCTTTCTGACTTACTTCATTCTGTATGACAGTCTCTCGATCCATCGATGTCTCTACAAATGACCCAGTTTCATTCCTTTTTATGGCCGAGTAATATTCCATTTCATATATGTACCACATCTTTATCCATTCATCTGTCTGTGGGCATTTAGGTTGCTTCCATTACCTGGCTATTGTAAATAGTGCTGCAATGAACATTGTGGTGAATGTGCCTTTTTGATGTACGGTTTTCTCTGGGTATATGCCCAGAAGTGGGATTGCTGGATCAGATGGTAATTCTATTTCTACTTTTTTTAAGGAAACTCCATACTGTTCTCCATAGTGACTGTATCAATTTACATTCCCACCAATAGTGGAAGAGGGCTCCTTTTGTCCACACCCTCCCCAGAATTGGTTGTTTGTAGATTTTCTGATGATGCCGATTCTAACAGGTGTGAGGTGAAACCTCATTGTAGTTTTGATTTGCATTTCTCTGATAATTAGTGCTGTTGAGCAGCTTTTCATGTGCGTCTTGGCCATCTCTGTGTCTCCTTTGAAGAAACGTCTCTTTAGATCTTCTGGCCATTTTTTGGGGTTGTTTGTTTTTTTTTAATATTAAGCTGCATGAGCTGTTTATATATATTGGAGATTAAACCTCTGTCCATTGATTCGTCTGCAACGATTTTCGCCCATTCTGAGGGATGCCTTTTTCCATTCCCGTGTTTTTTTAACAAAAAAGGAAAGAAAGGAAAAGAAGCAGAACACTAATGTGCGTAAAATATGCCTTTTGAAACGGTCGTTTTGAAATATGGACGTCCTTTGAATATTTTGGTCGATATGTGACCCCAGGATTTGTTTTCAGGGCAGGTGTCATTTACAGGCCTGCAATGATTTTGAATATCAACTGACCATTAGCGTTGGGATTAAAGCTGCTGTTGTGTGAAACGGCCACAAGGTGGCAGCAGTTCACCCTTACCAAATCTGGTTACTAGGGCAAGAGATCCTCAGTGGAAGCGGTGTTCTAGATTGGCCTTTAGAATGGAATGTGCCAGGAGAAAGCCCCTCACGTTTGTCTCACTACTTCTTGTTCGTGTTTTTAATTTAATTTTTTATTTTTTCTTACAGCAAGTTTGATTACAATGTTTGGCTTGTTGTAGGTGTGGAAGATGTGGTTCTTTTACACATATACACATGTCTGTTCTTCCTGGGATCCTTTTCCCATGTACGTTATGACAGAATGTTGAGTAGTCCTCTCTTGGTATTCTGTAGGTCTTTGGTGATTATATATGTCACCTGTGTTTGTAGATGTCTGTTAACCCCGATATCGTAATGAAACCAATCCTCACACCTTTCCTTTGGTGAACCATAAGTTTGTTTAATGAATCTGTGATTGCCCTTTTCCGTGGAAATATCTGCCCTGGTATCCATTTTTAGGTAACACCTATAAGTGATATGATATGATATGTGTCTTTCACTTTCTGACTTACTACAAGTCACGTGATTACTTCTAGACTCATCTACGGTGCTGCAAATGGCATTGTGTCCTTTTTTCCCTTGGCTTCTCTTCTGCCTTAGCGGGGTCCATTTTCAACAATGTGATTCCCTGAGGGTTGTGGATTAGCTGACCTGGGCAGCCTTACCCTGCCGGCCTGCCCTCCCCAGCTGTGCCTCGTTGAGGTCAATATAAACAGCGCTCCAGGCAGCAATAGCCCCTGAAGCTGTGCCTGACTCCATATTCTCTGCCCCGTCAGCAGTCTCGGGGCTGTGCTGGTGGGAGGGAGTGAGGGGCCACAGCTTTGTGGGTGGCCCGGTGTGAGTGGGGTTCTGCTGGCCTTTCTGCAGGAGTTGCCAGGCTGCCGCCTGTAAAGAAGAGGTTGTGTCACCCATACCTTCCGCTGGAATTTCTCTCCGGACAGAGCTGAGGAAGGAAAAAAAGCATTGGGGGCCGGGACAGGAGGGGTATCTCAGGCAGGGCAATGGAAAGCTTCTGGAAGAGCGCCCGGGGCCAGGACCACCCTGGCTGGCCTGCAGGCACCAAGTTGGCCTGCGTGCTGTCGCTGGTGTGGCTCCACGGTCCTTCCTCTAGGCTTTCAAGCCCTTGTACATATTCAGGTGTTTTACCTGGAAAGGGTGGGAACAGTTCAGCAGCAGCTGGCCTGGGGCTCAGCTCACGTTTACTCACAGATGCCTCGGCACGGTCCCCCAGCTTTGCAATGAGGACGCTCCTTGCGTGGGGGGTGGGTTGATGGCTGTATGGGAGATGGTTCCCCACCTCTGACCAATTTCAGAATTGTTTACCACTGGAGCAAGTGCCCTGATAGGGTTTTCCTCTGTATAACTCGTGGGTTCAGGTTTTCTTTTCTTTTATGGTTCAAGTTAGATTTTATTCCTCTTTTATGTATTTATAGATATAAGCATGGAAATAATTCATTCCTATAAATACATCTGTGTGACGGGAAGAACTTTTTTCTGTTTTATTTTAAATTTTATTTTTTAAAATTTTGAAATTTAATTTTATTTATTTTTTTATATAGCACGTTATTATTAGTTATGTATTTTATGCATATACATGTACACAGGTCAATCCCAAACTCCCAACTCATCCCACCACCACCACCCCATGGCTTCCCACACTTGGTGTCCATACGTTTGTTCTCTACCTCTGTGTCTCTATTTCTTCCCTGCAAACCAGTTCATCTGTACCATTTCTAGGCTCCACATATATGCATTAATATACAATATTTGTTTTCCTCTTTCTGACTTACTTCATTCTGTATGACAGTCTCTCGATCCATCGATGTCTCTACAAATGACCCAGTTTCATTCCTTTTTATGGCCGAGTAATATTCCATTTCATATATGTACCACATCTTTATCCATTCATCTGTCTGTGGGCATTTAGGTTGCTTCCATTACCTGGCTATTGTAAATAGTGCTGCAATGAACATTGTGGTGAATGTGCCTTTTTGATGTACGGTTTTCTCTGGGTATATGCCCAGAAGTGGGATTGCTGGATCAGATGGTAATTCTATTTCTAGTTTTTTTAAGGAAACTCCATACTGTTCTCCATAGTGACTGTATCAATTTACATTCCCACCAATAGTGGAAGAGGGCTCCTTTTGTCCACACCCTCCCCAGAATTGGTTGTTTGTAGATTTTCTGATGATGCCGATTCTAACAGGTGTGAGGTGAAACCTCATTGTAGTTTTGATTTGCATTTCTCTGATAATTAGTGCTGTTGAGCAGCTTTTCATGTGCGTCTTGGCCATCTCTGTGTCTCCTTTGAAGAAACGTCTCTTTAGATCTTCTGGCCATTTTTTTGGGTTGTTTGTTTTTTTTTTAATATTAAGCTGCATGAGCTGTTTATATATATTGGAGATTAAACCTCTGTCCATTGATTCGTCTGCAACGATTTTCGCCCATTCTGAGGGATGCCTTTTTCCATTCCCGTGTTTTTTGAACAAAAAAGGAAAGAAAGGAAAAGAAGCAGAACACTAATGTGCGTAAAATATGCCTTTTGAAACGGTCGTTTTGAAATATGGACGTCCTTTGAATATTTTGGTCGATATGTGACCCCAGGATTTGTTTTCAGGGCAGGTGTCATTTACAGGCCTGCAATGATTTTGAATATCAACTGACCATTAGCGTTGGGATTAAAGCTGCTGTTGTGTGAAACGGCCACAAGGTGGCAGCAGTTCACCCTTACCAAATCTGGTTACTAGGGCAAGAGAGCCTCAGTGGAAGTGGTGTTCTAGATTGGAGTTTAGAATGGAATGTGCCAGGAGAAAGCCCCTCACGTTTGTCTCACTACTTCTTGTTCGTGTTTTTAATTTAATTTTTTATTTTTTCTTACAGCAAGTTTGATTACAATGTTTGGCTTGTTGTAGGTGTGGAAGATGTGGTTCTTTTACACATATACACATGTCTGTTCTTCCTGGGATCCTTTTCCCATGTACGTTATGACAGAATGTTGAGTAGTCCTCTCTTGGTATTCTGTAGGTCTTTGGTGATTATATATGTCACCTGTGTTTGTAGATGTCTGTTAACCCCGATATCGTAATGAAACCAATCCTCACACCTTTCCTTTGGTGAACCATAAGTTTGTTTAATGAATCTGTGATTGCCCTTTTCCGTGGAAATATCTGCCCTGGTATCCATTTTTAGGTAACACCTATAAGTGATATGATATGATATGTGTCTTTCACTTTCTGACTTACTACAAGTCACGTGATTACTTCTAGACTCATCTACGGTGCTGCAAATGGCATTGTGTCCTTTTTTCCCTTGGCTTCTCTTCTGCCTTAGCGGGGTCCATTTTCAACAATGTGATTCCCTGAGGGTTGTGGATTAGCTGACCTGGGCAGCCTTACCCTGCCGGCCCGCCCTCCCCAGCTGTGCCTCGTTGAGGTCAATATAAACAGCGCTCCAGGCAGCAATAGCCCCTGAAGCTGTGCCTGACTCCATATTCTCTGCCCCGTCAGCAGTCTCGGGGCTGTGCTGGTGGGAGGGAGTGAGGGGCCACAGCTTTGTGGGTGGCCCGGTGTGAGTGGGGTTCTGCTGGCCTTTCTGCAGGAGTTGCCAGGCTGCCGCCTGTAAAGAAGAGGTTGTGTCACCCATACCTTCTGCTGGAATTTCTCTCCGGACAGAGGTGAGGGAGGAAAAAAAGCAGTGGGGGCCGGGACAGGAGGGGTATCTCAGGCAGGGCAATGGAAAGCTTCTGGAAGAGCGCCCGGGGCCAGGACCACCCTGGCTGGCCTGCAGGCACCAAGTTGGCCTGCGTGCTGTCGCTGGTGTGGCTCCACGGTCCTTCCTCTAGGCTTTCAAGCCCTTGTACATATTCAGGTGTTTTACCTGGAAAGGGTGGGAACAGTTCAGCAGCAGCTGGCCTGGGGCTCAGCTCACGTTTACTCACAGATGCCTCGGCACGGTCCCCCAGCTTTGCAATGAGGACGCTCCTTGCGTGGGGGGTGGGTTGATGGCTGTATGGGAGATGGTTCCCCACCTCTGACCAATTTCAGAATTGTTTACCACTGGAGCAAGTGCCCTGATAGGGTTTTCCTCTGTATAACTCGTGGGTTCAGGTTTTCTTTTCTTTTATGGTTCAAGTTAGATTTTATTCCTCTTTTATGTATTTATAGATATAAGCATGGAAATAATTCATTCCTAGAAATACATCTGTGTGACGGGAAGAACTTTTTTCTGTTTTATTTTAAATTTTATTTTTTAAAATTTTGAAATTTAATTTTATTTATTTTTTTATATAGCACGTTATTATTAGTTATGTATTTTATGCATATACATGTACACAGGTCAATCCCAAACTCCCAACTCATCCCACCACCACCACCCCATGGCTTCCCACACTTGGTGTCCATACGTTTGTTCTCTACCTCTGTGTCTCTATTTCTTCCCTGCAAACCAGTTCATCTGTACCATTTCTAGGCTCCACATATATGCATTAATATACAATATTTGTTTTCCTCTTTCTGACTTACTTCATTCTGTATGACAGTCTCTCGATCCATCGATGTCTCTACAAATGACCCAGTTTCATTCCTTTTTATGGCCGAGTAATATTCCATTTCATATATGTACCACATCTTTATCCATTCATCTGTCTGTGGGCATTTAGGTTGCTTCCATTACCTGGCTATTGTAAATAGTGCTGCAATGAACATTGTGGTGAATGTGCCTTTTGGATGTACGGTTTTCTCTGGGTATATGCCCAGAAGTGGGATTGCTGGATCAGATGGTAATTCTATTTCTAGTTTTTTTAAGGAAACTCCATACTGTTCTCCATAGTGACTGTATCAATTTACATTCCCACCAATAGTGGAAGAGGGCTCCTTTTGTCCACACCCTCCCCAGAATTGGTTGTTTGTAGATTTTCTGATGATGCCGATTCTAACAGGTGTGAGGTGAAACCTCATTGTAGTTTTGATTTGCATTTCTCTGATAATTAGTGCTGTTGAGCAGCTTTTCATGTGCGTCTTGGCCATCTCTGTGTCTCCTTTGAAGAAACGTCTCTTTAGATCTTCTGGCCATTTTTTTGGGTTGTTTGTTTTTTTTAATATTAAGCTGCATGAGCTGTTTATATATATTGGAGATTAAACCTCTGTCCATTGATTCGTCTGCAACGATTTTCGCCCATTCTGAGGGATGCCTTTTTCCATTCCCGTGTTTTTTGAACAAAAAAGGAAAGAAAGGAAAAGAAGCAGAACACTAATGTGCGTAAAATATGCCTTTTGAAACGGTCGTTTTGAAATATGGACGTCCTTTGAATATTTTGGTCGATATGTGACCCCAGGATTTGTTTTCAGGGCAGGTGTCATTTACAGGCCTGCAATGATTTTGAATATCAACTGACCATTAGCGTTGGGATTAAAGCTGCTGTTGTGTGAAACGGCCACAAGGTGGCAGCAGTTCACCCTTACCAAATCTGGTTACTAGGGCAAGAGAGCCTCAGTGGAAGTGGTGTTCTAGATTGGAGTTTAGAATGGAATGTGCCAGGAGAAAGCCCCTCACGTTTGTCTCACTACTTCTTGTTCGTGTTTTTAATTTAATTTTTTATTTTTTCTTACAGCAAGTTTGATTACAATGTTTGGCTTGTTGTAGGTGTGGAAGATGTGGTTCTTTTACACATATACACATGTCTGTTCTTCCTGGGATCCTTTTCCCATGTACGTTATGACAGAATGTTGAGTAGTCCTCTCTTGGTATTCTGTAGGTCTTTGGTGATTATATATGTCACCTGTGTTTGTAGATGTCTGTTAACCCCGATATCGTAATGAAACCAATCCTCACACCTTTCCTTTGGTGAACCATAAGTTTGTTTAATGAATCTGTGATTGCCCTTTTCCGTGGAAATATCTGCCCTGGTATCCATTTTTAGGTAACACCTATAAGTGATATGATATGATATGTGTCTTTCACTTTCTGACTTACTACAAGTCACGTGATTACTTCTAGAGTCATCTACGGTGCTGCAAATGGCATTGTGTCCTTTTTTCCCTTGGCTTCTCTTCTGCCTTAGCGGGGTCCATTTTCAACAATGTGATTCCCTGAGGGTTGTGGATTAGCTGACCTGGGCAGCCTTACCCTGCCGGCCCACCCTCCCCAGGTGTGCCTCGTTGAGGTCAATATAAACAGCGCTCCAGGCAGCAATAGCCCCTGAAGCTGTGCCTGACTCCATATTCTCTGCCCCGTCAGCAGTCTCGGGGCTGTGCTGGTGGGAGGGAGTGAGGGGCCACAGCTTTGTGGGTGGCCCGGTGTGAGTGGGGTTCTGCTGGCCTTTCTGCAGGAGTTGCCAGGCTGCCGCCTGTAAAGAAGAGGTTGTGTCACCCATACCTTCCGCTGGAATTTCTCTCCGGACAGAGGTGAGGAAGGAAAAAAAGCAGTGGGGGCCGGGACAGGAGGGGTATCTCAGGCAGGGCAATGGAAAGCTTCTGGAAGAGCGCCCGGGGCCAGGACCACCCTGGCTGGCCTGCAGGCACCAAGTTGGCCTGCGTGCTGTCGCTGGTGTGGCTCCACGGTCCTTCCTCTAGGCTTTCAAGCCCTTGTACATATTCAGGTGTTTTACCTGGAAAGGGTGGGAACAGTTCAGCAGCAGCTGGCCTGGGGCTCAGCTCACGTTTACTCAGAGATGCCTCGGCACGGTCCCCCAGCTTTGCAATAAGGACGCTCCTTGCGTGGGGGGTGGGTTGATGGCTGTATGGGAGATGGTTCCCCACCTCTGACCAATTTCAGAATTGTTTACCACTGGAGCAAGTGCCCTGATAGGGTTTTCCTCTGTATAACTCGTGGGTTCAGGTTTTCTTTTCTTTTATGGTTCAAGTTAGATTTTATTCCTCTTTTATGTATTTATAGATATAAGCATGGAAATAATTCATTCCTATAAATACATCTGTGTGACGGGAAGAACTTTTTTCTGTTTTATTTTAAATTTTATTTTTTAAAATTTTGAAATTTAATTTTATTTATTTTTTTATATAGCACGTTATTATTAGTTATGTATTTTATGCATATACATGTACACAGGTCAATCCCAAACTCCCAACTCATCCCACCACCACCACCCCATGGCTTCCCACACTTGGTGTCCATACGTTTGTTCTCTACCTCTGTGTCTCTATTTCTTCCCTGCAAACCAGTTCATCTGTACCATTTCTAGGCTCCACATATATGCATTAATATACAATATTTGTTTTCCTCTTTCTGACTTACTTCCTTCTGTATGACAGTCTCTCGATCCATCGATGTCTCTACAAATGACCCAGTTTCATTCCTTTTTATGGCCGAGTAATATTCCATTTCATATATGTACCACATCTTTATCCATTCATCTGTCTGTGGGCATTTAGGTTGCTTCCATTACCTGGCTATTGTAAATAGTGCTGCAATGAACATTGTGGTGAATGTGCCTTTTTGATGTACGGTTTTCTCTGGGTATATGCCCAGAAGTGGGATTGCTGGATCAGATGGTAATTCTATTTCTAGTTTTTTTAAGGAAACTCCATACTGTTCTCCATAGTGACTGTATCAATTTACATTCCCACCAATAGTGGAAGAGGGCTCCTTTTGTCCACACCCTCCCCAGAATTGGTTGTTTGTAGATTTTCTGATGATGCCGATTCTAACAGGTGTGAGGTGAAACCTCATTGTAGTTTTGATTTGCATTTCTCTGATAATTAGTGCTGTTGAGCAGCTTTTCATGTGCGTCTTGGCCATCTCTGTGTCTCCTTTGAAGAAACGTCTCTTTAGATCTTCTGGCCATTTTTTTGGGTTGTTTGTTTTTTTTAATATTAAGCTGCATGAGCTGTTTATATATATTGGAGATTAAACCTCTGTCCATTGATTCGTCTGCAACGATTTTCGCCCATTCTGAGAGATGCCTTTTTCCATTCCCGTGTTTTTTGAACAAAAAAGGAAAGAAAGGAAAAGAAGCAGAACACTAATGTGCGTAAAATATGCCTTTTGAAACGGTCGTTTTGAAATATGGACGTCCTTTGAATATTTTGGTCGATATGTGACCCCAGGATTTGTTTTCAGGGCAGGTGTCATTTACAGGCCTGCAATGATTTTGAATATCAACTGACCATTAGCGTTGGGATTAAAGCTGCTGTTGTGTGAAACGGCCACAAGGTGGCAGCAGTTCACCCTTACCAAATCTGGTTACTAGGGCAAGAGAGCCTCAGTGGAAGTGGTGTTCTAGATTGGAGTTTAGAATGGAATGTGCCAGGAGAAAGCCCCTCACGTTTGTCTCACTACTTCTTGTTCGTGTTTTTAATTTAATTTTTTATTTTTTCTTACAGCAAGTTTGATTACAATGTTTGGCTTGTTGTAGGTGTGGAAGATGTGGTTCTTTTACACATATACACATGTCTGTTCTTCCTGGGATCCTTTTCCCATGTACGTTATGACAGAATGTTGAGTAGTCCTCTCTTGGTATTCTGTAGGTCTTTGGTGATTATATATGTCACCTGTGTTTGTAGATGTCTGTTAACCCCGATATCGTAATGAAACCAATCCTCACACCTTTCCTTTGGTGAACCATAAGTTTGTTTAATGAATCTGTGATTGCCCTTTTCCGTGGAAATATCTGCCCTGGTATCCATTTTTAGGTAACACCTATAAGTGATATGATATGATATGTGTCTTTCACTTTCTGACTTACTACAAGTCACGTGATTACTTCTAGACTCATCTACGGTGCTGCAAATGGCATTGTGTCCTTTTTTCCCTTGGCTTCTCTTCTGCCTTAGCGGGGTCCATTTTCAACAATGTGATTCCCTGAGGGTTGTGGATTAGCTGACCTGGGCAGCCTTACCCTGCCGGCCCGCCCTCCCCAGGTGTGCCTCGTTGAGGTCAATATAAACAGCGCTCCAGGCAGCAATAGCCCCTGAAGCTGTGCCTGACTCCATATTCTCTGCCCCGTCAGCAGTCTCGGGGCTGTGCTGGTGGGAGGGAGTGAGGGGCCACAGCTTTGTGGGTGGCCCGGTGTGAGTGGGGTTCTGCTGGCCTTTCTGCAGGAGTTGCCAGGCTGCCGCCTGTAAAGAAGAGGTTGTGTCACCCATACCTTCCGCTGGAATTTCTCTCCGGACAGAGGTGAGGAAGGAAAAAAAGCAGTGGGGGCCGGGACAGGAGGGGTATCTCAGGCAGGGCAATGGAAAGCTTCTGGAAGAGCGCCCGGGGCCAGGACCACCCTGGCTGGCCTGCAGGCACCAAGTTGGCCTGCGTGCTGTCGCTGGTGTGGCTCCACGGTCCTTCCTCTAGGCTTTCAAGCCCTTGTACATATTCAGGTGTTTTACCTGGAAAGGGTGGGAACAGTTCAGCAGCAGCTGGCCTGGGGCTCAGCTCACGTTTACTCAGAGATGCCTCGGCACGGTCCCCCAGCTTTGCAATGAGGACGCTCCTTGCGTGGGGGGTGGGTTGATGGCTGTATGGGAGATGGTTCCCCACCTCTGACCAATTTCAGAATTGTTTACCACTGGAGCAAGTGCCCTGATAGGGTTTTCCTCTGTATAACTCGTGGGTTCAGGTTTTCTTTTCTTTTATGGTTCAAGTTTGATTTTATTCCTCTTTTATGTATTTATAGATATAAGCATGGAAATAATTCATTCCTATAAATACATCTGTGTGACGGGAAGAACTTTTTTCTGTTTTATTTTAAATTTTATTTTTTAAAATTTTGAAATTTAATTTTATTTATTTTTTATATAGCACGTTATTATTAGTTATGTATTTTATGCATATACATGTACACAGGTCAATCCCAAACTCCCAACTCATCCCACCACCACCACCCCATGGCTTCCCACACTTGGTGTCCATACGTTTGTTCTCTACCTCTGTGTCTCTATTTCTTCCCTGCAAACCAGTTCATCTGTACCATTTCTAGGCTCCACATATATGCATTAATATACAATATTTGTTTTCCTCTTTCTGACTTACTTCATTCTGTATGACAGTCTCTCGATCCATCGATGTCTCTACAAATGACCCAGTTTCATTCCTTTTTATGGCCGAGTAATATTCCATTTCATATATGTACCACATCTTTATCCATTCATCTGTCTGTGGGCATTTAGGTTGCTTCCATTACCTGGCTATTGTAAATAGTGCTGCAATGAACATTGTGGTGAATGTGCCTTTTTGATGTACGGTTTTCTCTGGGTATATGCCCAGAAGTGGGATTGCTGGATCAGATGGTAATTCTATTTCTAGTTTTTTTAAGGAAACTCCATACTGTTCTCCATAGTGACTGTATCAATTTACATTCCCACCAATAGTGGAAGAGGGCTCCTTTTGTCCACACCCTCCCCAGAATTGGTTGTTTGTAGATTTTCTGATGATGCCGATTCTAACAGGTGTGAGGTGAAACCTCATTGTAGTTTTGATTTGCATTTCTCTGATAATTAGTGCTGTTGAGCAGCTTTTCATGTGCGTCTTGGCCATCTCTGTGTCTCCTTTGAAGAAACGTCTCTTTAGATCTTCTGGCCATTTTTTTGGGTTGTTTGTTTTTTTTAATATTAAGCTGCATGAGCTGTTTATATATATTGGAGATTAAACCTCTGTCCATTGATTCGTCTGCAACGATTTTCGCCCATTCTGAGAGATGCCTTTTTCCATTCCCGTGTTTTTTGAACAAAAAAGGAAAGAAAGGAAAAGAAGCAGAACACTAATGTGCGTAAAATATGCCTTTTGAAACGGTCGTTTTGAAATATGGACGTCCTTTGAATATTTTGGTCGATATGTGACCCCAGGATTTGTTATCAGGGCAGGTGTCATTTACAGGCCTGCAATGATTTTGAATATCAACTGACCATTAGCGTTGGGATTAAAGCTGCTGTTGTGTGAAACGGCCACAAGGTGGCAGCAGTTCACCCTTACCAAATCTGGTTACTAGGGCAAGAGAGCCTCAGTGGAAGTGGTGTTCTAGATTGGCGTTTAGTTTGGAATGTGCCAGGAGAAAGCCCCTCACGTTTGTCTCACTACTTCTTGTTCGTGTTTTTAATTTAATTTTTTATTTTTTCTTACAGCAAGTTTGATTACAATGTTTGGCTTGTTGTAGGTGTGGAAGATGTGGTTCTTTTACACATATACACATGTCTGTTCTTCCTGGGATCCTTTTCCCATGTACGTTATGACAGAATGTTGAGTAGTCCTCTCTTGGTATTCTGTAGGTCTTTGGTGATTATATATGTCACCTGTGTTTGTAGATGTCTGTTAACCCCGATATCGTAATGAAACCAATCCTCACACCTTTCCTTTGGTGAACCATAAGTTTGTTTAATGAATCTGTGATTGCCCTTTTCCGTGGAAATATCTGCCCTGGTATCCATTTTTAGGTAACACCTATAAGTGATATGATATGATATGTGTCTTTCACTTTCTGACTTACTACAAGTCACGTGATTACTTCTAGACTCATCTACGGTGCTGCAAATGGCATTGTGTCCTTTTTTCCCTTGGCTTCTCTTCTGCCTTAGCGGGGTCCATTTTCAACAATGTGATTCCCTGAGGGTTGTGGATTAGCTGACCTGGGCAGCCTTACCCTGCCGGCCCGCCCTCCCCAGCTGTGCCTCGTTGAGGTCAATATAAACAGCGCTCCAGGCAGCAATAGCCCCTGAAGCTGTGCCTGACTCCATATTCTCTGCCCCGTCAGCAGTCTCGGGGCTGTGCTGGTGGGAGGGAGTGAGGGGCCACAGCTTTGTGGGTGGCCCGGTGTGAGTGGGGTTCTGCTGGCCTTTCTGCAGGAGTTGCCAGGCTGCCGCCTGTAAAGAAGAGGTTGTGTCACCCATACCTTCCGCTGGAATTTCTCTCCGGACAGAGGTGAGGGAGGAAAAAAAGCAGTGGGGGCCGGGACAGGAGGGGTATCTCAGGCAGGGCAATGGAAAGCTTCTGGAAGAGCGCCCGGGGCCAGGACCACCCTGGCTGGCCTGCAGGCACCAAGTTGGCCTGCGTGCTGTCGCTGGTGTGGCTCCACGGTCCTTCCTCTAGGCTTTCAAGCCCTTGTACATATTCAGGTGTTTTACCTGGAAAGGGTGGGAACAGTTCAGCAGCAGCTGGCCTGGGGCTCAGCTCACGTTTACTCAGAGATGCCTCGGCACGGTCCCCCAGCTTTGCAATGAGGACGCTCCTTGCGTGGGGGGTGGGTTGATGGCTGTATGGGAGATGGTTCCCCACCTCTGACCAATTTCAGAATTGTTTACCACTGGAGCAAGTGCCCTGATAGGGTTTTCCTCTGTATAACTCGTGGGTTCAGGTTTTCTTTTCTTTTATGGTTCAAGTTAGATTTTATTCCTCTTTTATGTATTTATAGATATAAGCATGGAAATAATTCATTCCTAGAAATACATCTGTGTGACGGGAAGAACTTTTTTCTGTTTTATTTTAAATTTTATTTTTTAAAATTTTGAAATTTAATTTTATTTATTTTTTTATATAGCACGTTATTATTAGTTATGTATTTTATGCATATACATGTACACAGGTCAATCCCAAACTCCCAACTCATCCCACCACCACCACCCCATGGCTTCCCACACTTGGTGTCCATACGTTTGTTCTCTACCTCTGTGTCTCTATTTCTTCCCTGCAAACCAGTTCATCTGTACCATTTCTAGGCTCCACATATATGCATTAATATACAATATTTGTTTTCCTCTTTCTGACTTACTTCATTCTGTATGACAGTCTCTCGATCCATTGATGTCTCTACAAATGACCCAGTTTCATTCCTTTTTATGGCCGAGTAATATTCCATTTCATATATGTACCACATCTTTATCCATTCATCTGTCTGTGGGCATTTAGGTTGCTTCCATTACCTGGCTATTGTAAATAGTGCTGCAATGAACATTGTGGTGAATGTGCCTTTTGGATGTACGGTTTTCTCTGGGTATATGCCCAGAAGTGGGATTGCTGGATCAGATGGTAATTCTATTTCTAGTTTTTTTAAGGAAACTCCATACTGTTCTCCATAGTGACTGTATCAATTTACATTCCCACCAATAGTGGAAGAGGGCTCCTTTTGTCCACACCCTCCCCAGAATTGGTTGTTTGTAGATTTTCTGATGATGCCGATTCTAACAGGTGTGAGGTGAAACCTCATTGTAGTTTTGATTTGCATTTCTCTGATAATTAGTGCTGTTGAGCAGCTTTTCATGTGCGTCTTGGCCATCTCTGTGTCTCCTTTGAAGAAACGTCTCTTTAGATCTTCTGGCCATTTTTTGGGGTTGTTTGTTTTTTTTTAATATTAAGCTGCATGAGCTGTTTATATATATTGGAGATTAAACCTCTGTCCATTGATTCGTCTGCAACGATTTTCGCCCATTCTGAGGGATGCCTTTTTCCATTCCCGTGTTTTTTGAACAAAAAAGGAAAGAAAGGAAAAGAAGCAGAACACTAATGTGCGTAAAATATGCCTTTTGAAACGGTCGTTTTGAAATATGGACGTCCTTTGAATATTTTGGTCGATATGTGACCCCAGGATTTGTTTTCAGGGCAGGTGTCATTTACAGGCCTGCAATGATTTTGAATATCAACTGACCATTAGCGTTGGGATTAAAGCTGCTGTTGTGTGAAACGGCCACAAGGTGGCAGCAGTTCACCCTTACCAAATCTGGTTACTAGGGCAAGAGAGCCTCAGTGGAAGTGGTGTTCTAGATTGGAGTTTAGAATGGAATGTGCCAGGAGAAAGCCCCTCACGTTTGTCTCACTACTTCTTGTTCGTGTTTTTAATTTAATTTTTTATTTTTTCTTACAGCAAGTTTGATTACAATGTTTGGCTTGTTGTAGGTGTGGAAGATGTGGTTCTTTTACACATATACACATGTCTGTTCTTCCTGGGATCCTTTTCCCATGTACGTTATGACAGAATGTTGAGTAGTCCTCTCTTGGTATTCTGTAGGTCTTTGGTGATTATATATGTCACCTGTGTTTGTAGATGTCTGTTAACCCCGATATCGTAATGAAACCAATCCTCACACCTTTCCTTTGGTGAACCATAAGTTTGTTTAATGAATCTGTGATTGCCCTTTTCCGTGGAAATATCTGCCCTGGTATCCATTTTTAGGTAACACCTATAAGTGATATGATATGATATGTGTCTTTCACTTTCTGACTTACTACAAGTCACGTGATTACTTCTAGACTCATCTACGGTGCTGCAAATGGCATTGTGTCCTTTTTTCCCTTGGCTTCTCTTCTGCCTTAGCGGGGTCCATTTTCAACAATGTGATTCCCTGAGGGTTGTGGATTAGCTGACCTGGGCAGCCTTACCCTGCCGGCCCGCCCTCCCCAGGTGTGCCTCGTTGAGGTCAATATAAACAGCGCTCCAGGCAGCAATAGCCCCTGAAGCTGTGCCTGACTCCATATTCTCTGCCCCGTCAGCAGTCTCGGGGCTGTGCTGGTGGGAGGGAGTGAGGGGCCACAGCTTTGTGGGTGGCCCGGTGTGAGTGGGGTTCTGCTGGCCTTTCTGCAGGAGTTGCCAGGCTGCCGCCTGTAAAGAAGAGGTTGTGTCACCCATACCTTCCGCTGGAATTTCTCTCCGGACAGAGGTGAGGAAGGAAAAAAAGCAGTGGGGGCCGGGACAGGAGGGGTATCTCAGGCAGGGCAATGGAAAGCTTCTGGAAGAGCGCCCGGGGCCAGGACCACCCTGGCTGGCCTGCAGGCACCAAGTTGGCCTGCGTGCTGTCGCTGGTGTGGCTCCACGGTCCTTCCTCTAGGCTTTCAAGCCCTTGTACATATTCAGGTGTTTTACCTGGAAAGGGTGGGAACAGTTCAGCAGCAGCTGGCCTGGGGCTCAGCTCACGTTTACTCAGAGATGCCTCGGCACGGTCCCCCAGCTTTGCAATGAGGACGCTCCTTGCGTGGGGGGTGGGTTGATGGCTGTATGGGAGATGGTTCCCCACCTCTGACCAATTTCAGAATTGTTTACCACTGGAGCAAGTGCCCTGATAGGGTTTTCCTCTGTATAACTCGTGGGTTCAGGTTTTCTTTTCTTTTATGGTTCAAGTTAGATTTTATTCCTCTTTTATGTATTTATAGATATAAGCATGGAAATAATTCATTCCTATAAATACATCTGTGTGACGGGAAGAACTTTTTTCTGTTTTATTTTAAATTTTATTTTTTAAAATTTTGAAATTTAATTTTATTTATTTTTTTATATAGCACGTTATTATTAGTTATGTATTTTATGCATATACATGTACACAGGTCAATCCCAAACTCCCAACTCATCCCACCACCACCACCCCATGGCTTCCCACACTTGGTGTCCATACGTTTGTTCTCTACCTCTGTGTCTCTATTTCTTCCCTGCAAACCAGTTCATCTGTACCATTTCTAGGCTCCACATATATGCATTAATATACAATATTTGTTTTCCTCTTTCTGACTTACTTCATTCTGTATGACAGTCTCTCGATCCATCGATGTCTCTACAAATGACCCAGTTTCATTCCTTTTTATGGCCGAGTAATATTCCATTTCATATATGTACCACATCTTTATCCATTCATCTGTCTGCGGGCATTTAGGTTGCTTCCATTACCTGGCTATTGTAAATAGTGCTGCAATGAACATTGTGGTGAATGTGCCTTTTGGATGTACGGTTTTCTCTGGGTATATGCCCAGAAGTGGGATTGCTGGATCAGATGGTAATTCTATTTCTAGTTTTTTTAAGGAAACTCCATACTGTTCTCCATAGTGACTGTATCAATTTACATTCCCACCAATAGTGGAAGAGGGCTCCTTTTGTCCACACCCTCCCCAGAATTGGTTGTTTGTAGATTTTCTGATGATGCCGATTCTAACAGGTGTGAGGTGAAACCTCATTGTAGTTTTGATTTGCATTTCTCTGATAATTAGTGCTGTTGAGCAGCTTTTCATGTGCGTCTTGGCCATCTCTGTGTCTCCTTTGAAGAAACGTCTCTTTAGATCTTCTGGCCATTTTTTTGGGTTGTTTGTTTTTTTTTTAATATTAAGCTGCATGAGCTGTTTATATATATTGGAGATTAAACCTCTGTCCATTGATTCGTCTGCAACGATTTTCGCCCATTCTGAGGGATGCCTTTTTCCATTCCCGTGTTTTTTGAACAAAAAAGGAAAGAAAGGAAAAGAAGCAGAACACTAATGTGCGTAAAATATGCCTTTTGAAACGGTCGTTTTGAAATATGGACGTCCTTTGAATATTTTGGTCGATATGTGACCCCAGGATTTGTTTTCAGGGCAGGTGTCATTTACAGGCCTGCAATGATTTTGAATATCAACTGACCATTAGCGTTGGGATTAAAGCTGCTGTTGTGTGAAACGGCCACAAGGTGGCAGCAGTTCACCCTTACCAAATCTGGTTACTAGGGCAAGAGAGCCTCAGTGGAAGTGGTGTTCTAGATTGGAGTTTAGAATGGAATGTGCCAGGAGAAAGCCCCTCACGTTTGTCTCACTACTTCTTGTTCGTGTTTTTAATTTAATTTTTTATTTTTTCTTACAGCAAGTTTGATTACAATGTTTGGCTTGTTGTAGGTGTGGAAGATGTGGTTCTTTTACACATATACACATGTCTGTTCTTCCTGGGATCCTTTTCCCATGTACGTTATGACAGAATGTTGAGTAGTCCTCTCTTGGTATTCTGTAGGTCTTTGGTGATTATATATGTCACCTGTGTTTGTAGATGTCTGTTAACCCCGATATCGTAATGAAACCAATCCTCACACCTTTCCTTTGGTGAACCATAAGTTTGTTTAATGAATCTGTGATTGCCCTTTTCCGTGGAAATATCTGCCCTGGTATCCATTTTTAGGTAACACCTATAAGTGATATGATATGATATGTGTCTTTCACTTTCTGACTTACTACAAGTCACGTGATTACTTCTAGACTCATCTACGGTGCTGCAAATGGCATTGTGTCCTTTTTTCCCTTGGCTTCTCTTCTGCCTTAGCGGGGTCCATTTTCAACAATGTGATTCCCTGAGGGTTGTGGATTAGCTGACCTGGGCAGCCTTACCCTGCCGGCCCGCCCTCCCCAGGTGTGCCTCGTTGAGGTCAATATAAACAGCGCTCCAGGCAGCAATAGCCCCTGAAGCTGTGCCTGACTCCATATTCTCTGCCCCGTCAGCAGTCTCGGGGCTGTGCTGGTGGGAGGGAGTGAGGGGCCACAGCTTTGTGGGTGGCCCGGTGTGAGTGGGGTTCTGCTGGCCTTTCTGCAGGAGTTGCCAGGCTGCCGCCTGTAAAGAAGAGGTTGTGTCACCCATACCTTCCGCTGGAATTTCTCTCCGGACAGAGGTGAGGAAGGAAAAAAAGCAGTGGGGGCCGGGACAGGAGGGGTATCTCAGGCAGGGCAATGGAAAGCTTCTGGAAGAGCGCCCGGGGCCAGGACCACCCTGGCTGGCCTGCAGGCACCAAGTTGGCCTGCGTGCTGTCGCTGGTGTGGCTCCACGGTCCTTCCTCTAGGCTTTCAAGCCCTTGTACATATTCAGGTGTTTTACCTGGAAAGGGTGGGAACAGTTCAGCAGCAGCTGGCCTGGGGCTCAGCTCACGTTTACTCAGAGATGCCTCGGCACGGTCCCCCAGCTTTGCAATGAGGACGCTCCTTGCGTGGGGGGTGGGTTGATGGCTGTATGGGAGATGGTTCCCCACCTCTGACCAATTTCAGAATTGTTTACCACTGGAGCAAGTGCCCTGATAGGGTTTTCCTCTGTATAACTCGTGGGTTCAGGTTTTCTTTTCTTTTATGGTTCAAGTTTGATTTTATTCCTCTTTTATGTATTTATAGATATAAGCATGGAAATAATTCATTCCTATAAATACATCTGTGTGACGGGAAGAACTTTTTTCTGTTTTATTTTAAATTTTATTTTTTAAAATTTTGAAATTTAATTTTATTTATTTTTTATATAGCACGTTATTATTAGTTATGTATTTTATGCATATACATGTACACAGGTCAATCCCAAACTCCCAACTCATCCCACCACCACCACCCCATGGCTTCCCACACTTGGTGTCCATACGTTTGTTCTCTACCTCTGTGTCTCTATTTCTTCCCTGCAAACCAGTTCATCTGTACCATTTCTAGGCTCCACATATATGCATTAATATACAATATTTGTTTTCCTCTTTCTGACTTACTTCATTCTGTATGACAGTCTCTCGATCCATCGATGTCTCTACAAATGACCCAGTTTCATTCCTTTTTATGGCCGAGTAATATTCCATTTCATATATGTACCACATCTTTATCCATTCATCTGTCTGTGGGCATTTAGGTTGCTTCCATTACCTGGCTATTGTAAATAGTGCTGCAATGAACATTGTGGTGAATGTGCCTTTTTGATGTACGGTTTTCTCTGGGTATATGCCCAGAAGTGGGATTGCTGGATCAGATGGTAATTCTATTTCTAGTTTTTTTAAGGAAACTCCATACTGTTCTCCATAGTGACTGTATCAATTTACATTCCCACCAATAGTGGAAGAGGGCTCCTTTTGTCCACACCCTCCCCAGAATTGGTTGTTTGTAGATTTTCTGATGATGCCGATTCTAACAGGTGTGAGGTGAAACCTCATTGTAGTTTTGATTTGCATTTCTCTGATAATTAGTGCTGTTGAGCAGCTTTTCATGTGCGTCTTGGCCATCTCTGTGTCTCCTTTGAAGAAACGTCTCTTTAGATCTTCTGGCCATTTTTTTGGGTTGTTTGTTTTTTTTAATATTAAGCTGCATGAGCTGTTTATATATATTGGAGATTAAACCTCTGTCCATTGATTCGTCTGCAACGATTTTCGCCCATTCTGAGAGATGCCTTTTTCCATTCCCGTGTTTTTTGAACAAAAAAGGAAAGAAAGGAAAAGAAGCAGAACACTAATGTGCGTAAAATATGCCTTTTGAAACGGTCGTTTTGAAATATGGACGTCCTTTGAATATTTTGGTCGATATGTGACCCCAGGATTTGTTATCAGGGCAGGTGTCATTTACAGGCCTGCAATGATTTTGAATATCAACTGACCATTAGCGTTGGGATTAAAGCTGCTGTTGTGTGAAACGGCCACAAGGTGGCAGCAGTTCACCCTTACCAAATCTGGTTACTAGGGCAAGAGAGCCTCAGTGGAAGTGGTGTTCTAGATTGGCGTTTAGTTTGGAATGTGCCAGGAGAAAGCCCCTCACGTTTGTCTCACTACTTCTTGTTCGTGTTTTTAATTTAATTTTTTATTTTTTCTTACAGCAAGTTTGATTACAATGTTTGGCTTGTTGTAGGTGTGGAAGATGTGGTTCTTTTACACATATACACATGTCTGTTCTTCCTGGGATCCTTTTCCCATGTACGTTATGACAGAATGTTGAGTAGTCCTCTCTTGGTATTCTGTAGGTCTTTGGTGATTATATATGTCACCTGTGTTTGTAGATGTCTGTTAACCCCGATATCGTAATGAAACCAATCCTCACACCTTTCCTTTGGTGAACCATAAGTTTGTTTAATGAATCTGTGATTGCCCTTTTCCGTGGAAATATCTGCCCTGGTATCCATTTTTAGGTAACACGTATAAGTGATATGATATGATATGTGTCTTTCACTTTCTGACTTACTACAAGTCACGTGATTACTTCTAGACTCATCTACGGTGCTGCAAATGGCATTGTGTCCTTTTTTCCCTTGGCTTCTCTTCTGCCTTAGCGGGGTCCATTTTCAACAATGTGATTCCCTGAGGGTTGTGGATTAGCTGACCTGGGCAGCCTTACCCTGCCGGCCCGCCCTCCCCAGGTGTGCCTCGTTGAGGTCAATATAAACAGCGCTCCAGGCAGCAATAGCCCCTGAAGCTGTGCCTGACTCCATATTCTCTGCCCCGTCAGCAGTCTCGGGGCTGTGCTGGTGGGAGGGAGTGAGGGGCCACAGCTTTGTGGGTGGCCCGGTGTGAGTGGGGTTCTGCTGGCCTTTCTGCAGGAGTTGCCAGGCTGCCGCCTGTAAAGAAGAGGTTGTGTCACCCATACCTTCCGCTGGAATTTCTCTCCGGACAGAGGTGAGGAAGGAAAAAAAGCAGTGGGGGCCGGGACAGGAGGGGTATCTCAGGCAGGGCAATGGAAAGCTTCTGGAAGAGCGCCCGGGGCCAGGACCACCCTGGCTGGCCTGCAGGCACCAAGTTGGCCTGCGTGCTGTCGCTGGTGTGGCTCCACGGTCCTTCCTCTAGGCTTTCAAGCCCTTGTACATATTCAGGTGTTTTACCTGGAAAGGGTGGGAACAGTTCAGCAGCAGCTGGCCTGGGGCTCAGCTCACGTTTACTCAGAGATGCCTCGGCACGGTCCCCCAGCTTTGCAATGAGGACGCTCCTTGCGTGGGGGGTGGGTTGATGGCTGTATGGGAGATGGTTCCCCACCTCTGACCAATTTCAGAATTGTTTACCACTGGAGCAAGTGCCCTGATAGGGTTTTCCTCTGTATAACTCGTGGGTTCAGGTTTTCTTTTCTTTTATGGTTCAAGTTAGATTTTATTCCTCTTTTATGTATTTATAGATATAAGCATGGAAATAATTCATTCCTATAAATACATCTGTGTGACGGGAAGAACTTTTTTCTGTTTTATTTTAAATTTTATTTTTTAAAATTTTGAAATTTAATTTTATTTATTTTTTTATATAGCACGTTATTATTAGTTATGTATTTTATGCATATACATGTACACAGGTCAATCCCAAACTCCCAACTCATCCCACCACCACCACCCCATGGCTTCCCACACTTGGTGTCCATACGTTTGTTCTCTACCTCTGTGTCTCTATTTCTTCCCTGCAAACCAGTTCATCTGTACCATTTCTAGGCTCCACATATATGCATTAATATACAATATTTGTTTTCCTCTTTCTGACTTACTTCATTCTGTATGACAGTCTCTCGATCCATCGATGTCTCTACAAATGACCCAGTTTCATTCCTTTTTATGGCCGAGTAATATTCCATTTCATATATGTACCACATCTTTATCCATTCATCTGTCTGTGGGCATTTAGGTTGCTTCCATTACCTGGCTATTGTAAATAGTGCTGCAATGAACATTGTGGTGAATGTGCCTTTTGGATGTACGGTTTTCTCTGGGTATATGCCCAGAAGTGGGATTGCTGGATCAGATGGTAATTCTATTTCTAGTTTTTTTAAGGAAACTCCATACTGTTCTCCATAGTGACTGTATCAATTTACATTCCCACCAATAGTGGAAGAGGGCTCCTTTTGTCCACACCCTCCCCAGAATTGGTTGTTTGTAGATTTTCTGATGATGCCGATTCTAACAGGTGTGAGGTGAAACCTCATTGTAGTTTTGATTTGCATTTCTCTGATAATTAGTGCTGTTGAGCAGCTTTTCATGTGCGTCTTGGCCATCTCTGTGTCTCCTTTGAAGAAACGTCTCTTTAGATCTTCTGGCCATTTTTTGGGGTTGTTTGTTTTTTTTTAATATTAAGCTGCATGAGCTGTTTATATATATTGGAGATTAAACCTCTGTCCATTGATTCGTCTGCAACGATTTTCGCCCATTCTGAGGGATGCCTTTTTCCATTCCCGTGTTTTTTGAACAAAAAAGGAAAGAAAGGAAAAGAAGCAGAACACTAATGTGCGTAAAATATGCCTTTTGAAACGGTCGTTTTGAAATATGGACGTCCTTTGAATATTTTGGTCGATATGTGACCCCAGGATTTGTTTTCAGGGCAGGTGTCATTTACAGGCCTGCAATGATTTTGAATATCAACTGACCATTAGCGTTGGGATTAAAGCTGCTGTTGTGTGAAACGGCCACAAGGTGGCAGCAGTTCACCCTTACCAAATCTGGTTACTAGGGCAAGAGAGCCTCAGTGGAAGTGGTGTTCTAGATTGGAGTTTAGAATGGAATGTGCCAGGAGAAAGCCCCTCACGTTTGTCTCACTACTTCTTGTTCGTGTTTTTAATTTAATTTTTTATTTTTTCTTACAGCAAGTTTGATTACAATGTTTGGCTTGTTGTAGGTGTGGAAGATGTGGTTCTTTTACACATATACACATGTCTGTTCTTCCTGGGATCCTTTTCCCATGTACGTTATGACAGAATGTTGAGTAGTCCTCTCTTGGTATTCTGTAGGTCTTTGGTGATTATATATGTCACCTGTGTTTGTAGATGTCTGTTAACCCCGATATCGTAATGAAACCAATCCTCACACCTTTCCTTTGGTGAACCATAAGTTTGTTTAATGAATCTGTGATTGCCCTTTTCCGTGGAAATATCTGCCCTGGTATCCATTTTTAGGTAACACCTATAAGTGATATGATATGATATGTGTCTTTCACTTTCTGACTTACTACAAGTCACGTGATTACTTCTAGACTCATCTACGGTGCTGCAAATGGCATTGTGTCCTTTTTTCCCTTGGCTTCTCTTCTGCCTTAGCGGGGTCCATTTTCAACAATGGGATTCCCTGAGGGTTGTGGATTAGCTGACCTGGGCAGCCTTACCCTGCCGGCCCGCCCTCCCCAGGTGTGCCTCGTTGAGGTCAATATAAACAGCGCTCCAGGCAGCAATAGCCCCTGAAGCTGTGCCTGACTCCATATTCTCTGCCCCGTCAGCAGTCTCGGGGCTGTGCTGGTGGGAGGGAGTGAGGGGCCACAGCTTTGTGGGTGGCCCGGTGTGAGTGGGGTTCTGCTGGCCTTTCTGCAGGAGTTGCCAGGCTGCCGCCTGTAAAGAAGAGGTTGTGTCACCCATACCTTCCGCTGGAATTTCTCTCCGGACAGAGGTGAGGAAGGAAAAAAAGCAGTGGGGGCCGGGACAGGAGGGGTATCTCAGGCAGGGCAATGGAAAGCTTCTGGAAGAGCGCCCGGGGCCAGGACCACCCTGGCTGGCCTGCAGGCACCAAGTTGGCCTGCGTGCTGTCGCTGGTGTGGCTCCACGGTCCTTCCTCTAGGCTTTCAAGCCCTTGTACATATTCAGGTGTTTTACCTGGAAAGGGTGGGAACAGTTCAGCAGCAGCTGGCCTGGGGCTCAGCTCACGTTTACTCAGAGATGCCTCGGCACGGTCCCCCAGCTTTGCAATGAGGACGCTCCTTGCGTGGGGGGTGGGTTGATGGCTGTATGGGAGATGGTTCCCCACCTCTGACCAATTTCAGAATTGTTTACCACTGGAGCAAGTGCCCTGATAGGGTTTTCCTCTGTATAACTCGTGGGTTCAGGTTTTCTTTTCTTTTATGGTTCAAGTTAGATTTTATTCCTCTTTTATGTATTTATAGATATAAGCATGGAAATAATTCATTCCTATAAATACATCTGTGTGACGGGAAGAACTTTTTTCTGTTTTATTTTAAATTTTATTTTTTAAAATTTTGAAATTTAATTTTATTTATTTTTTTATATAGCACGTTATTATTAGTTATGTATTTTATGCATATACATGTACACAGGTCAATCCCAAACTCCCAACTCATCCCACCACCACCACCCCATGGCTTCCCACACTTGGTGTCCATACGTTTGTTCTCTACCTCTGTGTCTCTATTTCTTCCCTGCAAACCAGTTCATCTGTACCATTTCTAGGCTCCACATATATGCATTAATATACAATATTTGTTTTCCTCTTTCTGACTTACTTCATTCTGTATGACAGTCTCTCGATCCATCGATGTCTCTACAAATGACCCAGTTTCATTCCTTTTTATGGCCGAGTAATATTCCATTTCATATATGTACCACATCTTTATCCATTCATCTGTCTGCGGGCATTTAGGTTGCTTCCATTACCTGGCTATTGTAAATAGTGCTGCAATGAACATTGTGGTGAATGTGCCTTTTTGATGTACGGTTTTCTCTGGGTATATGCCCAGAAGTGGGATTGCTGGATCAGATGGTAATTCTATTTCTAGTTTTTTTAAGGAAACTCCATACTGTTCTCCATAGTGACTGTATCAATTTACATTCCCACCAATAGTGGAAGAGGGCTCCTTTTGTCCACACCCTACCCAGAATTGGTTGTTTGTAGATTTTCTGATGATGCCGATTCTAACAGGTGTGAGGTGAAACCTCATTGTAGTTTTGATTTGCATTTCTCTGATAATTAGTGCTGTTGAGCAGCTTTTCATGTGCGTCTTGGCCATCTCTGTGTCTCCTTTGAAGAAACGTCTCTTTAGATCTTCTGGCCATTTTTTGGGGTTGTTTGTTTTTTTTTAATATTAAGCTGCATGAGCTGTTTATATATATTGGAGATTAAACCTCTGTCCATTGATTCGTCTGCAACGATTTTCGCCCATTCTGAGGGATGCCTTTTTCCATTCCCGTGTTTTTTGAACAAAAAAGGAAAGAAAGGAAAAGAAGCAGAACACTAATGTGCGTAAAATATGCCTTTTGAAACGGTCGTTTTGAAATATGGACGTCCTTTGAATATTTTGGTCGATATGTGACCCCAGGATTTGTTTTCAGGGCAGGTGTCATTTACAGGCCTGCAATGATTTTGAATATCAACTGACCATTAGCGTTGGGATTAAAGCTGCTGTTGTGTGAAACGGCCACAAGGTGGCAGCAGTTCACCCTTACCAAATCTGGTTACTAGGGCAAGAGAGCCTCAGTGGAAGTGGTGTTCTAGATTGGAGTTTAGAATGGAATGTGCCAGGAGAAAGCCCCTCACGTTTGTCTCACTACTTCTTGTTCGTGTTTTTAATTTAATTTTTTATTTTTTCTTACAGCAAGTTTGATTACAATGTTTGGCTTGTTGTAGGTGTGGAAGATGTGGTTCTTTTACACATATACACATGTCTGTTCTTCCTGGGATCCTTTTCCCATGTACGTTATGACAGAATGTTGAGTAGTCCTCTCTTGGTATTCTGTAGGTCTTTGGTGATTATATATGTCACCTGTGTTTGTAGATGTCTGCTAACCCCGATATCGTAATGAAACCAATCCTCACACCTTTCCTTTGGTGAACCATAAGTTTGTTTAATGAATCTGTGATTGCCCTTTTCCGTGGAAATATCTGCCCTGGTATCCATTTTTAGGTAACACCTATAAGTGATATGATATGATATGTGTCTTTCACTTTCTGACTTACTACAAGTCACGTGATTACTTCTAGACTCATCTACGGTGCTGCAAATGGCATTGTGTCCTTTTTTCCCTTGGCTTCTCTTCTGCCTTAGCGGGGTCCATTTTCAACAATGTGATTCCCTGAGGGTTGTGGATTAGCTGACCTGGGCAGCCTTACCCTGCCGGCCCGCCCTCCCCAGGTGTGCCTCGTTGAGGTCAATATAAACAGCGCTCCAGGCAGCAATAGCCCCTGAAGCTGTGCCTGACTCCATATTCTCTGCCCCGTCAGCAGTCTCGGGGCTGTGCTGGTGGGAGGGAGTGAGGGGCCACAGCTTTGTGGGTGGCCCGGTGTGAGTGGGGTTCTGCTGGCCTTTCTGCAGGAGTTGCCAGGCTGCCGCCTGTAAAGAAGAGGTTGTGTCACCCATACCTTCCGCTGGAATTTCTCTCCGGACAGAGGTGAGGAAGGAAAAAAAGCAGTGGGGGCCGGGACAGGAGGGGTATCTCAGGCAGGGCAATGGAAAGCTTCTGGAAGAGCGCCCGGGGCCAGGACCACCCTGGCTGGCCTGCAGGCACCAAGTTGGCCTGCGTGCTGTCGCTGGTGTGGCTCCACGGTCCTTCCTCTAGGCTTTCAAGCCCTTGTACATATTCAGGTGTTTTACCTGGAAAGGGTGGGAACAGTTCAGCAGCAGCTGGCCTGGGGCTCAGCTCACGTTTACTCAGAGATGCCTCGGCACGGTCCCCCAGCTTTGCAATGAGGACGCTCCTTGCGTGGGGGGTGGGTTGATGGCTGTATGGGAGATGGTTCCCCACCTCTGACCAATTTCAGAATTGTTTACCACTGGAGCAAGTGCCCTGATAGGGTTTTCCTCTGTATAACTCGTGGGTTCAGGTTTTCTTTTCTTTTATGGTTCAAGTTAGATTTTATTCCTCTTTTATGTATTTATAGATATAAGCATGGAAATAATTCATTCCTAGAAATACATCTGTGTGACGGGAAGAACTTTTTTCTGTTTTATTTTAAATTTTATTTTTTAAAATTTTGAAATTTAATTTTATTTATTTTTTTATATAGCACGTTATTATTAGTTATGTATTTTATGCATATACATGTACACAGGTCAATCCCAAACTCCCAACTCATCCCACCACCACCACCCCATGGCTTCCCACACTTGGTGTCCATACGTTTGTTCTCTACCTCTGTGTCTCTATTTCTTCCCTGCAAACCAGTTCATCTGTACCATTTCTAGGCTCCACATATATGCATTAATATACAATATTTGTTTTCCTCTTTCTGACTTACTTCATTCTGTATGACAGTCTCTCGATCCATCGATGTCTCTACAAATGACCCAGTTTCATTCCTTTTTATGGCCGAGTAATATTCCATTTCATATATGTACCACATCTTTATCCATTCATCTGTCTGCGGGCATTTAGGTTGCTTCCATTACCTGGCTATTGTAAATAGTGCTGCAATGAACATTGTGGTGAATGTGCCTTTTTGATGTACGGTTTTCTCTGGGTATATGCCCAGAAGTGGGATTGCTGGATCAGATGGTAATTCTATTTCTAGTTTTTTTAAGGAAACTCCATACTGTTCTCCATAGTGACTGTATCAATTTACATTCCCACCAATAGTGGAAGAGGGCTCCTTTTGTCCACACCCTCCCCAGAATTGGTTGTTTGTAGATTTTCTGATGATGCCGATTCTAACAGGTGTGAGGTGAAACCTCATTGTAGTTTTGATTTGCATTTCTCTGATAATTAGTGCTGTTGAGCAGCTTTTCATGTGCGTCTTGGCCATCTCTGTGTCTCCTTTGAAGAAACGTCTCTTTAGATCTTCTGGCCATTTTTTGGGGTTGTTTGTTTTTTTTTAATATTAAGCTGCATGAGCTGTTTATATATATTGGAGATTAAACCTCTGTCCATTGATTCGTCTGCAACGATTTTCGCCCATTCTGAGGGATGCCTTTTTCCATTCCCGTGTTTTTTGAACAAAAAAGGAAAGAAAGGAAAAGAAGCAGAACACTAATGTGCGTAAAATATGCCTTTTGAAACGGTCGTTTTGAAATATGGACGTCCTTTGAATATTTTGGTCGATATGTGACCCCAGGATTTGTTTTCAGGGCAGGTGTCATTTACAGGCCTGCAATGATTTTGAATATCAACTGACCATTAGCGTTGGGATTAAAGCTGCTGTTGTGTGAAACGGCCACAAGGTGGCAGCAGTTCACCCTTACCAAATCTGGTTACTAGGGCAAGAGAGCCTCAGTGGAAGTGGTGTTCTAGATTGGAGTTTAGAATGGAATGTGCCAGGAGAAAGCCCCTCACGTTTGTCTCACTACTTCTTGTTCGTGTTTTTAATTTATTTTTTTTATTTTTTCTTACAGCAAGTTTGATTACAATGTTTGGCTTGTTGTAGGTGTGGAAGATGTGGTTCTTTTACACATATACACATGTCTGTTCTTCCTGGGATCCTTTTCCCATGTACGTTATGACAGAATGTTGAGTAGTCCTCTCTTGGTATTCTGTAGGTCTTTGGTGATTATATATGTCACCTGTGTTTGTAGATGTCTGTTAACCCCGATATCGTAATGAAACCAATCCTCACACCTTTCCTTTGGTGAACCATAAGTTTGTTTAATGAATCTGTGATTGCCCTTTTCCGTGGAAATATCTGCCCTGGTATCCATTTTTAGGTAACACCTATAAGTGATATGATATGATATGTGTCTTTCACTTTCTGACTTACTACAAGTCACGTGATTACTTCTAGACTCATCTACGGTGCTGCAAATGGCATTGTGTCCTTTTTTCCCTTGGCTTCTCTTCTGCCTTAGCGGGGTCCATTTTCAACAATGTGATTCCCTGAGGGTTGTGGATTAGCTGACCTGGGCAGCCTTACCCTGCCGGCCCGCCCTCCCCAGGTGTGCCTCGTTGAGGTCAATATAAACAGCGCTCCAGGCAGCAATAGCCCCTGAAGCTGTGCCTGACTCCATATTCTCTGCCCCGTCAGCAGTCTCGGGGCTGTGCTGGTGGGAGGGAGTGAGGGGCCACAGCTTTGTGGGTGGCCCGGTGTGAGTGGGGTTCTGCTGGCCTTTCTGCAGGAGTTGCCAGGCTGCCGCCTGTAAAGAAGAGGTTGTGTCACCCATACCTTCCGCTGGAATTTCTCTCCGGACAGAGGTGAGGAAGGAAAAAAAGCAGTGGGGGCCGGGACAGGAGGGGTATCTCAGGCAGGGCAATGGAAAGCTTCTGGAAGAGCGCCCGGGGCCAGGACCACCCTGGCTGGCCTGCAGGCACCAAGTTGGCCTGCGTGCTGTCGCTGGTGTGGCTCCACGGTCCTTCCTCTAGGCTTTCAAGCCCTTGTACATATTCAGGTGTTTTACCTGGAAAGGGTGGGAACAGTTCAGCAGCAGCTGGCCTGGGGCTCAGCTCACGTTTACTCAGAGATGCCTCGGCACGGTCCCCCAGCTTTGCAATGAGGACGCTCCTTGCGTGGGGGGTGGGTTGATGGCTGTATGGGAGATGGTTCCCCACCTCTGACCAATTTCAGAATTGTTTACCACTGGAGCAAGTGCCCTGATAGGGTTTTCCTCTGTATAACTCGTGGGTTCAGGTTTTCTTTTCTTTTATGGTTCAAGTTAGATTTTATTCCTCTTTTATGTATTTATAGATATAAGCATGGAAATAATTCATTCCTATAAATACATCTGTGTGACGGGAAGAACTTTTTTCTGTTTTATTTTAAATTTTATTTTTTAAAATTTTGAAATTTAATTTTATTTATTTTTTTTTATATAGCACGTTATTATTAGTTATGTATTTTATGCATATACATGTACACAGGTCAATCCCAAACTCCCAACTCATCCCACCACCACCACCCCATGGCTTCCCACACTTGGTGTCCATACGTTTGTTCTCTACCTCTGTGTCTCTATTTCTTCCCTGCAAACCAGTTCATCTGTACCATTTCTAGGCTCCACATATATGCATTAATATACAATATTTGTTTTCCTCTTTCTGACTTACTTCATTCTGTATGACAGTCTCTCGATCCATCGATGTCTCTACAAATGACCCAGTTTCATTCCTTTTTATGGCCGAGTAATATTCCATTTCATATATGTACCACATCTTTATCCATTCATCTGTCTGTGGGCATTTAGGTTGCTTCCATTACCTGGCTATTGTAAATAGTGCTGCAATGAACATTGTGGTGAATGTGCCTTTTTGATGTACGGTTTTCTCTGGGTATATGCCCAGAAGTGGGATTGCTGGATCAGATGGTAATTCTATTTCTAGTTTTTTTAAGGAAACTCCATACTGTTCTCCATAGTGACTGTATCAATTTACATTCCCACCAATAGTGGAAGAGGGCTCCTTTTGTCCACACCCTCCCCAGAATTGGTTGTTTGTAGATTTTCTGATGATGCCGATTCTAACAGGTGTGAGATGAAACCTCATTGTAGTTTTGATTTGCATTTCTCTGATAATTAGTGCTGTTGAGCAGCTTTTCATGTGCGTCTTGGCCATCTCTGTGTCTCCTTTGAAGAAACGTCTCTTTAGATCTTCTGGCCATTTTTTGGGGTTGTTTGTTTTTTTTTAATATTAAGCTGCATGAGCTGCTTATATATATTGGAGATTAAACCTCTGTCCATTGATTCGTCTGCAACGATTTTCGCCCATTCTGAGGGATGCCTTTTTCCATTCCCGTGTTTTTTAACAAAAAAGGAAAGAAAGGAAAAGAAGCAGAACACTAATGTGCGTAAAATATGCCTTTTGAAACGGTCGTTTTGAAATATGGACGTCCTTTGAATATTTTGGTCGATATGTGACCCCAGGATTTGTTTTCAGGGCAGGTGTCATTTACAGGCCTGCAATGATTTTGAATATCAACTGACCATTAGCGTTGGGATTAAAGCTGCTGTTGTGTGAAACGGCCACAAGGTGGCAGCAGTTCACCCTTACCAAATCTGGTTACTAGGGCAAGAGAGCCTCAGTGGAAGTGGTGTTCTAGATTGGAGTTTAGAATGGAATGTGCCAGGAGAAAGCCCCTCACGTTTGTCTCACTACTTCTTGTTCGTGTTTTTAATTTAATTTTTTATTTTTTCTTACAGCAAGTTTGATTACAATGTTTGGCTTGTTGTAGGTGTGGAAGATGTGGTTCTTTTACACATATACACATGTCTGTTCTTCCTGGGATCCTTTTCCCATGTACGTTATGACAGAATGTTGAGTAGTCCTCTCTTGGTATTCTGTAGGTCTTTGGTGATTATATATGTCACCTGTGTTTGTAGATGTATGTTAACCCCGATATCGTAATGAAACCAATCCTCACACCTTTCCTTTGGTGAACCATAAGTTTGTTTAATGAATCTGTGATTGCCCTTTTCCGTGGAAATATCTGCCCTGGTATCCATTTTTAGGTAACACCTATAAGTGATATGATATGATATGTGTCTTTCACTTTCTGACTTACTACAAGTCACGTGATTACTTCTAGACTCATCTACGGTGCTGCAAATGGCATTGTGTCCTTTTTTCCCTTGGCTTCTCTTCTGCCTTAGCGGGGTCCATTTTCAACAATGTGATTCCCTGAGGGTTGTGGATTAGCTGACCTGGGCAGCCTTACCCTGCCGGCCCGCCCTCCCCAGGTGTGCCTCGTTGAGGTCAATATAAACAGCGCTCCAGGCAGCAATAGCCCCTGAAGCTGTGCCTGACTCCATATTCTCTGCCCCGTCAGCAGTCTCGGGGCTGTGCTGGTGGGAGGGAGTGAGGGGCCACAGCTTTGTGGGTGGCCCGGTGTGAGTGGGGTTCTGCTGGCCTTTCTGCAGGAGTTGCCAGGCTGCCGCCTGTAAATAAGAGGTTGTGTCACCCATACCTTCCGCTGGAATTTCTCTCCGGACAGAGGTGAGGAAGGAAAAAAAGCAGTGGGGGCCGGGACAGGAGGGGTATCTCAGGCAGGGCAATGGAAAGCTTCTGGAAGAGCGCCCGGGGCCAGGACCACCCTGGCTGGCCTGCAGGCACCAAGTTGGCCTGCGTGCTGTCGCTGGTGTGGCTCCACGGTCCTTCCTCTAGGCTTTCAAGCCCTTGTACATATTCAGGTGTTTTACCTGGAAAGGGTGGGAACAGTTCAGCAGCAGCTGGCCTGGGGCTCAGCTCACGTTTACTCACAGATGCCTCGGCACGGTCCCCCAGCTTTGCAATGAGGACGCTCCTTGCGTGGGGGGTGGGTTGATGGCTGTATGGGAGATGGTTCCCCACCTCTGACCAATTTCAGAATTGTTTACCACTGGAGCAAGTGCCCTGATAGGGTTTTCCTCTGTATAACTCGTGGGTTCAGGTTTTCTTTTCTTTTATGGTTCAAGTTAGATTTTATTCCTCTTTTATGTATTTATAGATATAAGCATGGAAATAATTCATTCCTATAAATACATCTGTGTGACGGGAAGAACTTTTTTCTGTTTTATTTTAAATTTTATTTTTTAAAATTTTGAAATTTAATTTTATTTATTTTTTTATATAGCACGTTATTATTAGTTATGTATTTTATGCATATACATGTACACAGGTCAATCCCAAACTCCCAACTCATCCCACCACCACCACCCCATGGCTTCCCACACTTGGTGTCCATACGTTTGTTCTCTACCTCTGTGTCTCTATTTCTTCCCTGCAAACCAGTTCATCTGTACCATTTCTAGGCTCCACATATATGCATTAATATACAATATTTGTTTTCCTCTTTCTGACTTACTTCATTCTGTATGACAGTCTCTCGATCCATCGATGTCTCTACAAATGACCCAGTTTCATTCCTTTTTATGGCCGAGTAATATTCCATTTCATATATGTACCACATCTTTATCCATTCATCTGTCTGTGGGCATTTAGGTTGCTTCCATTACCTGGCTATTGTAAATAGTGCTGCAATGAACATTGTGGTGAATGTGCCTTTTTGATGTACGGTTTTCTCTGGGTATATGCCCAGAAGTGGGATTGCTGGATCAGATGGTAATTCTATTTCTAGTTTTTTTAAGGAAACTCCATACTGTTCTCCATAGTGACTGTATCAATTTACATTCCCACCAATAGTGGAAGAGGGCTCCTTTTGTCCACACCCTCCCCAGAATTGGTTGTTTGTAGATTTTCTGATGATGCCGATTCTAACAGGTGTGAGGTGAAACCTCATTGTAGTTTTGATTTGCATTTCTCTGATAATTAGTGCTGTTGAGCAGCTTTTCATGTGCGTCTTGGCCATCTCTGTGTCTCCTTTGAAGAAACGTCTCTTTAGATCTTCTGGCCATTTTTTTGGGTTGTTTGTTTTTTTTTTAATATTAAGCTGCATGAGCTGTTTATATATATTGGAGATTAAACCTCTGTCCATTGATTCGTCTGCAACGATTTTCGCCCATTCTGAGGGATGCCTTTTTCCATTCCCGTGTTTTTTGAACAAAAAAGGAAAGAAAGGAAAAGAAGCAGAACACTAATGTGCGTAAAATATGCCTTTTGAAACGGTCGTTTTGAAATATGGACGTCCTTTGAATATTTTGGTCGATATGTGACCCCAGGATTTGTTTTCAGGGCAGGTGTCATTTACAGGCCTGCAATGATTTTGAATATCAACTGACCATTAGCGTTGGGATTAAAGCTGCTGTTGTGTGAAACGGCCACAAGGTGGCAGCAGTTCACCCTTACCAAATCTGGTTACTAGGGCAAGAGAGCCTCAGTGGAAGTGGTGTTCTAGATTGGAGTTTAGAATGGAATGTGCCAGGAGAAAGCCCCTCACGTTTGTCTCACTACTTCTTGTTCGTGTTTTTAATTTAATTTTTTATTTTTTCTTACAGCAAGTTTGATTACAATGTTTGGCTTGTTGTAGGTGTGGAAGATGTGGTTCTTTTACACATATACACATGTCTGTTCTTCCTGGGATCCTTTTCCCATGTACGTTATGACAGAATGTTGAGTAGTCCTCTCTTGGTATTCTGTAGGTCTTTGGTGATTATATATGTCACCTGTGTTTGTAGATGTCTGTTAACCCCGATATCGTAATGAAACCAATCCTCACACCTTTCCTTTGGTGAACCATAAGTTTGTTTAATGAATCTGTGATTGCCCTTTTCCGTGGAAATATCTGCCCTGGTATCCATTTTTAGGTAACACGTATAAGTGATATGATATGATATGTGTCTTTCACTTTCTGACTTACTACAAGTCACGTGATTACTTCTAGACTCATCTACGGTGCTGCAAATGGCATTGTGTCCTTTTTTCCCTTGGCTTCTCTTCTGCCTTAGCGGGGTCCATTTTCAACAATGGGATTCCCTGAGGGTTGTGGATTAGCTGACCTGGGCAGCCTTACCCTGCCGGCCCGCCCTCCCCAGGTGTGCCTCGTTGAGGTCAATATAAACAGCGCTCCAGGCAGCAATAGCCCCTGAAGCTGTGCCTGACTCCATATTCTCTGCCCCGTCAGCAGTCTCGGGGCTGTGCTGGTGGGAGGGAGTGAGGGGCCACAGCTTTGTGGGTGGCCCGGTGTGAGTGGGGTTCTGCTGGCCTTTCTGCAGGAGTTGCCAGGCTGCCGCCTGTAAAGAAGAGGTTGTGTCACCCATACCTTCCGCTGGAATTTCTCTCCGGACAGAGGTGAGGAAGGAAAAAAAGCAGTGGGGGCCGGGACAGGAGGGGTATCTCAGGCAGGGCAATGGAAAGCTTCTGGAAGAGCGCCCGGGGCCAGGACCACCCTGGCTGGCCTGCAGGCACCAAGTTGGCCTGCGTGCTGTCGCTGGTGTGGCTCCACGGTCCTTCCTCTAGGCTTTCAAGCCCTTGTACATATTCAGGTGTTTTACCTGGAAAGGGTGGGAACAGTTCAGCAGCAGCTGGCCTGGGGCTCAGCTCACGTTTACTCACAGATGCCTCGGCACGGTCCCCCAGCTTTGCAATGAGGACGCTCCTTGCGTGGGGGGTGGGTTGATGGCTGTATGGGAGATGGTTCCCCACCTCTGACCAATTTCAGAATTGTTTACCACTGGAGCAAGTGCCCTGATAGGGTTTTCCTCTGTATAACTCGTGGGTTCAGGTTTTCTTTTCTTTTATGGTTCAAGTTAGATTTTATTCCTCTTTTATGTATTTATAGATATAAGCATGGAAATAATTCATTCCTATAAATACATCTGTGTGACGGGAAGAACTTTTTTCTGTTTTATTTTAAATTTTATTTTTTAAAATTTTGAAATTTAATTTTATTTATTTTTTTATATAGCACGTTATTATTAGTTATGTATTTTATGCATATACATGTACACAGGTCAATCCCAAACTCCCAACTCATCCCACCACCACCACCCCATGGCTTCCCACACTTGGTGTCCATACGTTTGTTCTCTACCTCTGTGTCTCTATTTCTTCCCTGCAAACCAGTTCATCTGTACCATTTCTAGGCTCCACATATATGCATTAATATACAATATTTGTTTTCCTCTTTCTGACTTACTTCATTCTGTATGACAGTCTCTCGATCCATCGATGTCTCTACAAATGACCCAGTTTCATTCCTTTTTATGGCCGAGTAATATTCCATTTCATATATGTACCACATCTTTATCCATTCATCTGTCTGTGGGCATTTAGGTTGCTTCCATTACCTGGCTATTGTAAATAGTGCTGCAATGAACATTGTGGTGAATGTGCCTTTTTGATGTACGGTTTTCTCTGGGTATATGCCCAGAAGTGGGATTGCTGGATCAGATGGTAATTCTATTTCTAGTTTTTTTAAGGAAACTCCATACTGTTCTCCATAGTGACTGTATCAATTTACATTCCCACCAATAGTGGAAGAGGGCTCCTTTTGTCCACACCCTCCCCAGAATTGGTTGTTTGTAGATTTTCTGATGATGCCGATTCTAACAGGTGTGAGGTGAAACCTCATTGTAGTTTTGATTTGCATTTCTCTGATAATTAGTGCTGTTGAGCAGCTTTTCATGTGCGTCTTGGCCATCTCTGTGTCTCCTTTGAAGAAACGTCTCTTTAGATCTTCTGGCCATTTTTTTGGGTTGTTTGTTTTTTTTTTAATATTAAGCTGCATGAGCTGTTTATATATATTGGAGATTAAACCTCTGTCCATTGATTCGTCTGCAACGATTTTCGCCCATTCTGAGGGATGCCTTTTTCCATTCCCGTGTTTTTTGAACAAAAAAGGAAAGAAAGGAAAAGAAGCAGAACACTAATGTGCGTAAAATATGCCTTTTGAAACGGTCGTTTTGAAATATGGACGTCCTTTGAATATTTTGGTCGATATGTGACCCCAGGATTTGTTTTCAGGGCAGGTGTCATTTACAGGCCTGCAATGATTTTGAATATCAACTGACCATTAGCGTTGGGATTAAAGCTGCTGTTGTGTGAAACGGCCACAAGGTGGCAGCAGTTCACCCTTACCAAATCTGGTTACTAGGGCAAGAGAGCCTCAGTGGAAGTGGTGTTCTAGATTGGAGTTTAGAATGGAATGTGCCAGGAGAAAGCCCCTCACGTTTGTCTCACTACTTCTTGTTCGTGTTTTTAATTTAATTTTTTATTTTTTCTTACAGCAAGTTTGATTACAATGTTTGGCTTGTTGTAGGTGTGGAAGATGTGGTTCTTTTACACATATACACATGTCTGTTCTTCCTGGGATCCTTTTCCCATGTACGTTATGACAGAATGTTGAGTAGTCCTCTCTTGGTATTCTGTAGGTCTTTGGTGATTATATATGTCACCTGTGTTTGTAGATGTCTGTTAACCCCGATATCGTAATGAAACCAATCCTCACACCTTTCCTTTGGTGAACCATAAGTTTGTTTAATGAATCTGTGATTGCCCTTTTCCGTGGAAATATCTGCCCTGGTATCCATTTTTAGGTAACACCTATAAGTGATATGATATGATATGTGTCTTTCACTTTCTGACTTACTACAAGTCACGTGATTACTTCTAGACTCATCTACGGTGCTGCAAATGGCATTGTGTCCTTTTTTCCCTTGGCTTCTCTTCTGCCTTAGCGGGGTCCATTTTCAACAATGGGATTCCCTGAGGGTTGTGGATTAGCTGACCTGGGCAGCCTTACCCTGCCGGCCCGCCCTCCCCAGGTGTGCCTCGTTGAGGTCAATATAAACAGCGCTCCAGGCAGCAATAGCCCCTGAAGCTGTGCCTGACTCCATATTCTCTGCCCCGTCAGCAGTCTCGGGGCTGTGCTGGTGGGAGGGAGTGAGGGGCCACAGCTTTGTGGGTGGCCCGGTGTGAGTGGGGTTCTGCTGGCCTTTCTGCAGGAGTTGCCAGGCTGCCGCCTGTAAAGAAGAGGTTGTGTCACCCATACCTTCCGCTGGAATTTCTCTCCGGACAGAGGTGAGGAAGGAAAAAAAGCAGTGGGGGCCGGGACAGGAGGGGTATCTCAGGCAGGGCAATGGAAAGCTTCTGGAAGAGCGCCCGGGGCCAGGACCACCCTGGCTGGCCTGCAGGCACCAAGTTGGCCTGCGTGCTGTCGCTGGTGTGGCTCCACGGTCCTTCCTCTAGGCTTTCAAGCCCTTGTACATATTCAGGTGTTTTACCTGGAAAGGGTGGGAACAGTTCAGCAGCAGCTGGCCTGGGGCTCAGCTCACGTTTACTCACAGATGCCTCGGCACGGTCCCCCAGCTTTGCAATGAGGACGCTCCTTGCGTGGGGGGTGGGTTGATGGCTGTATGGGAGATGGTTCCCCACCTCTGACCAATTTCAGAATTGTTTACCACTGGAGCAAGTGCCCTGATAGGGTTTTCCTCTGTATAACTCGTGGGTTCAGGTTTTCTTTTCTTTTATGGTTCAAGTTAGATTTTATTCCTCTTTTATGTATTTATAGATATAAGCATGGAAATAATTCATTCCTATAAATACATCTGTGTGACGGGAAGAACTTTTTTCTGTTTTATTTTAAATTTTATTTTTTAAAATTTTGAAATTTAATTTTATTTATTTTTTTATATAGCACGTTATTATTAGTTATGTATTTTATGCATATACATGTACACAGGTCAATCCCAAACTCCCAACTCATCCCACCACCACCACCCCATGGCTTCCCACACTTGGTGTCCATACGTTTGTTCTCTACCTCTGTGTCTCTATTTCTTCCCTGCAAACCAGTTCATCTGTACCATTTCTAGGCTCCACATATATGCATTAATATACAATATTTGTTTTCCTCTTTCTGACTTACTTCATTCTGTATGACAGTCTCTCGATCCATCGATGTCTCTACAAATGACCCAGTTTCATTCCTTTTTATGGCCGAGTAATATTCCATTTCATATATGTACCACATCTTTATCCATTCATCTGTCTGTGGGCATTTAGGTTGCTTCCATTACCTGGCTATTGTAAATAGTGCTGCAATGAACATTGTGGTGAATGTGCCTTTTGGATGTACGGTTTTCTCTGGGTATATGCCCAGAAGTGGGATTGCTGGATCAGATGGTAATTCTATTTCTAGTTTTTTTAAGGAAACTCCATACTGTTCTCCATAGTGACTGTATCAATTTACATTCCCACCAATAGTGGAAGAGGGCTCCTTTTGTCCACACCCTCCCCAGAATTGGTTGTTTGTAGATTTTCTGATGATGCCGATTCTAACAGGTGTGAGGTGAAACCTCATTGTAGTTTTGATTTGCATTTCTCTGATAATTAGTGCTGTTGAGCAGCTTTTCATGTGCGTCTTGGCCATCTCTGTGTCTCCTTTGAAGAAACGTCTCTTTAGATCTTCTGGCCATTTTTTTGGGTTGTTTGTTTTTTTTAATATTAAGCTGCATGAGCTGTTTATATATATTGGAGATTAAACCTCTGTCCATTGATTCGTCTGCAACGATTTTCGCCCAATCTGAGGGATGCCTTTTTCCATTCCCGTGTTTTTTTAACAAAAAAGGAAAGAAAGGAAAAGAAGCAGAACACTAATGTGCGTAAAATATGCCTTTTGAAACGGTCGTTTTGAAATATGGACGTCCTTTGAATATTTTGGTCGATATGTGACCCCAGGATTTGTTTTCAGGGCAGGTGTCATTTACAGGCCTGCAATGATTTTGAATATCAACTGACCATTAGCGTTGGGATTAAAGCTGCTGTTGTGTGAAACGGCCACAAGGTGGCAGCAGTTCACCCTTATCAAATCTGGTTACTAGGGCAAGAGAGCCTCAGTGGAAGTGGTGTTCTAGAATGGAGTTTAGAATGGAATGTGCCAGGAGAAAGCCCCTCACGTTTGTCTCACTACTTCTTGTTCGTGTTTTTAATTTAATTTTTTATTTTTTCTTACAGCAAGTTTGATTACAATGTTTGGCTTGTTGTAGGTGTGGAAGATGTGGTTCTTTTACACTTATACACATGTCTGTTCTTCCTGGGATCCTTTTCCCATGTACGTTATGACAGAATGTTGAGTAGTCCTCTCTTGGTATTCTGTAGGTCTTTGGTGATTATATATGTCACCTGTGTTTGTAGATGTCTGTTAACCCCGATATCGTAATGAAACCAATCCTCACACCTTTCCATTGGTGAAATATAAGTTTCTTTAATGAATCTGTGATTGCCCTTTTCCGTGGAAATATCTGCCCTGGTATCCATTTTTAGGTAACACCTATAAGTGATATGATATGATATGTGTCTTTCACTTTCTGACTTACTACAAGTCACGTGATTACTTCTAGAGTCATCTACGGTGCTGCAAATGGCATTGTGTCCTTTTTTCCCTTGGCTTCTCTTCTGCCTTAGCGGGGTCCATTTTCAACAATGTGATTCCCTGAGGGTTGTGGATTAGCTGACCTGGGCAGCCTTACCCTGCCGGCCCGCCCTCCCCAGGTGTGCCTCGTTGAGGTCAATATAAACAGCGCTCCAGGCAGCAATAGCCCCTGAAGCTGTGCCTGACTCCATATTCTCTGCCCCGTCAGCAGTCTCGGGGCTGTGCTGGTGGGAGGGAGTGAGGGGCCACAGCTTTGTGGGTGGCCCGGTGTGAGTGGGGTTCTGCTGGCCTTTCTGCAGGAGTTGCCAGGCTGCCGCCTGTAAAGAAGAGGTTGTGTCACCCATACCTTCCGCTGGAATTTCTCTCCGGACAGAGGTGAGGAAGGAAAAAAAGCAGTGGGGGCCGGGACAGGAGGGGTATCTCAGGCAGGGCAATGGAAAACTTCTGGAAGAGCGCCCGGGGCCAGGACCACCCTGGCTGGCCTGCAGGCACCAAGTTGGCCTGCGTGCTGTCGCTGGTGTGGCTCCACGGTCCTTCCTCTAGGCTTTCAAGCCCTTGTACATATTCAGGTGTTTTACCTGGAAAGGGTGGGAACAGTTCAGCAGCAGCTGGCCTGGGGCTCAGCTCACGTTTACTCAGAGATGCCTCGGCATGGTCCCCCAGCTTTGCAATGAGGACGCTCCTTGCGTGGGGGGTGGGTTGATGGCTGTATGGGAGATGGTTCCCCACCTCTGACCAATTTCAGAATTGTTTACCACTGGAGCAAGTGCCCTGATAGGGTTTTCCTCTGTATAACTCGTGGGTTCAGGTTTTCTTTTCTTTTATGGTTCAAGTTAGATTTTATTCCTCTTTTATGTATTTATAGATATAAGCATGGAAATAATTCATTCCTAGAAATACATCTGTGTGACGGGAAGAACTTTTTTCTGTTTTATTTTAAATTTTATTTTTTAAAATTTTGAAATTTAATTTTATTTATTTTTTTATATAGCACGTTATTATTAGTTATGTATTTTATGCATATACATGTACACAGGTCAATCCCAAACTCCCAACTCATCCCACCACCACCACCCCATGGCTTCCCACACTTGGTGTCCATACGTTTGTTCTCTACCTCTGTGTCTCTATTTCTTCCCTGCAAACCAGTTCATCTGTACCATTTCTAGGCTCCACATATATGCATTAATATACAATATTTGTTTTCCTCTTTCTGACTTACTTCATTCTGTATGACAGTCTCTCGATCCATCGATGTCTCTACAAATGACCCAGTTTCATTCCTTTTTATGGCCGAGTAATATTCCATTTCATATATGTACCACATCTTTATCCATTCATCTGTCTGTGGGCATTTAGGTTGCTTCCATTACCTGGCTATTGTAAATAGTGCTGCAATGAACATTGTGGTGAATGTGCCTTTTTGATGTACGGTTTTCTCTGGGTATATGCCCAGAAGTGGGATTGCTGGATCAGATGGTAATTCTATTTCTAGATTTTTTAAGGAAACTCCATACTGTTCTCCATAGTGACTGTATCAATTTACATTCCCACCAATAGTGGAAGAGGGCTCCTTTTGTCCACACCCTCCCCAGAATTGGTTGTTTGTAGATTTTCTGATGATGCCGATTCTAACAGGTGTGAGGTGAAACCTCATTGTAGTTTTGATTTGCATTTCTCTGATAATTAGTGCTGTTGAGCAGCTTTTCATGTGCGTCTTGGCCATCTCTGTGTCTCCTTTGAAGAAACGTCTCTTTAGATCTTCTGGCCATTTTTTTGGGTTGTTTGTTTTTTTTTTAATATTAAGCTGCATGAGCTGTTTATATATATTGGAGATTAAACCTCTGTCCATTGATTCGTCTGCAACGATTTTCGCCCATTCTGAGGGATGCCTTTTTCCATTCCCGTGTTTTTTGAACAAAAAAGGAAAGAAAGGAAAAGAAGCAGAACACTAATGTGCGTAAAATATGCCTTTTGAAACGGTCGTTTTGAAATATGGACGTCCTTTGAATATTTTGGTCGATATGTGACCCCAGGATTTGTTTTCAGGGCAGGTGTCATTTACAGGCCTGCAATGATTTTGAATATCAACTGACCATTAGCGTTGGGATTAAAGCTGCTGTTGTGTGAAACGGCCACAAGGTGGCAGCAGTTCACCCTTACCAAATCTGGTTACTAGGGCAAGAGAGCCTCAGTGGAAGTGGTGTTCTAGATTGGAGTTTAGAATGGAATGTGCCAGGAGAAAGCCCCTCACGTTTGTCTCACTACTTCTTGTTCGTGTTTTTAATTTAATTTTTTATTTTTTCTTACAGCAAGTTTGATTACAATGTTTGGCTTGTTGTAGGTGTGGAAGATGTGGTTCTTTTACACATATACACATGTCTGTTCTTCCTGGGATCCTTTTCCCATGTACGTTATGACAGAATGTTGAGTAGTCCTCTCTTGGTATTCTGTAGGTCTTTGGTGATTATATATGTCACCTGTGTTTGTAGATGTCTGTTAACCCCGATATCGTAATGAAACCAATCCTCACACCTTTCCTTTGGTGAACCATAAGTTTGTTTAATGAATCTGTGATTGCCCTTTTCCGTGGAAATATCTGCCCTGGTATCCATTTTTAGGTAACACCTATAAGTGATATGATATGATATGTGTCTTTCACTTTCTGACTTACTACAAGTCACGTGATTACTTCTAGACTCATCTACGGTGCTGCAAATGGCATTGTGTCCTTTTTTCCCTTGGCTTCTCTTCTGCCTTAGCGGGGTCCATTTTCAACAATGTGATTCCCTGAGGGTTGTGGATTAGCTGACCTGGGCAGCCTTACCCTGCCGGCCCGCCCTCCCCAGGTGTGCCTCGTTGAGGTCAATATAAACAGCGCTCCAGGCAGCAATAGCCCCTGAAGCTGTGCCTGACTCCATATTCTCTGCCCCGTCAGCAGTCTCGGGGCTGTGCTGGTGGGAGGGAGTGAGGGGCCACAGCTTTGTGGGTGGCCCGGTGTGAGTGGGGTTCTGCTGGCCTTTCTGCAGGAGTTGCCAGGCTGCCGCCTGTAAAGAAGAGGTTGTGTCACCCATACCTTCCGCTGGAATTTCTCTCCGGACAGAGGTGAGGAAGGAAAAAAAGCAGTGGGGGCCGGGACAGGAGGGGTATCTCAGGCAGGGCAATGGAAAGCTTCTGGAAGAGCGCCCGGGGCCAGGACCACCCTGGCTGGCCTGCAGGCACCAAGTTGGCCTGCGTGCTGTCGCTGGTGTGGCTCCACGGTCCTTCCTCTAGGCTTTCAAGCCCTTGTACATATTCAGGTGTTTTACCTGGAAAGGGTGGGAACAGTTCAGCAGCAGCTGGCCTGGGGCTCAGCTCACGTTTACTCAGAGATGCCTCGGCACGGTCCCCCAGCTTTGCAATGAGGACGCTCCTTGCGTGGGGGGTGGGTTGATGGCTGTATGGGAGATGGTTCCCCACCTCTGACCAATTTCAGAATTGTTTACCACTGGAGCAAGTGCCCTGATAGGGTTTTCCTCTGTATAACTCGTGGGTTCAGGTTTTCTTTTCTTTTATGGTTCAAGTTAGATTTTATTCCTCTTTTATGTATTTATAGATATAAGCATGGAAATAATTCATTCCTAGAAATACATCTGTGTGACGGGAAGAACTTTTTTCTGTTTTATTTTAAATTTTATTTTTTTAAATTTTGAAATTTAATTTTATTTATTTTTTTTTATATAGCACGTTATTATTAGTTATGTATTTTATGCATATACATGTACACAGGTCAATCCCAAACTCCCAACTCATCCCACCACCACCACCCCATGGCTTCCCACACTTGGTGTCCATACGTTTGTTCTCTACCTCTGTGTCTCTATTTCTTCCCTGCAAACCAGTTCATCTGTACCATTTCTAGGCTCCACATATATGCATTAATATACAATATTTGTTTTCCTCTTTCTGACTTACTTCATTCTGTATGACAGTCTCTCGATCCATCGATGTCTCTACAAATGACCCAGTTTCATTCCTTTTTATGGCCGAGTAATATTCCATTTCATATATGTACCAGATCTTTATCCATTCATCTGTCTGTGGGCATTTAGGTTGCTTCCATTACCTGGCTATTGTAAATAGTGCTGCAATGAACATTGTGGTGAATGTGCCTTTTTGATGTACGGTTTTCTCTGGGTATATGCCCAGAAGTGGGATTGCTGGATCAGATGGTAATTCTATTTCTAGTTTTTTTAAGGAAACTCCATACTGTTCTCCATAGTGACTGTATCAATTTACATTCCCACCAATAGTGGAAGAGGGCTCCTTTTGTCCACACCCTCCCCAGAATTGGTTGTTTGTAGATTTTCTGATGATGCCGATTCTAACAGGTGTGAGGTGAAACCTCATTGTAGTTTTGATTTGCATTTCTCTGATAATTAGTGCTGTTGAGCAGCTTTTCATGTGCGTCTTGGCCATCTCTGTGTCTCCTTTGAAGAAACGTCTCTTTAGATCTTCTGGCCATTTTTTTGGGTTGTTTGTTTTTTTTTTAATATTAAGCTGCATGAGCTGTTTATATATATTGGAGATTAAACCTCTGTCCATTGATTCGTCTGCAACGATTTTCGCCCAATCTGAGGGATGCCTTTTTCCATTCCCGTGTTTTTTTAACAAAAAAGGAAAGAAAGGAAAAGAAGCAGAACACTAATGTGCGTAAAATATGCCTTTTGAAACGGTCGTTTTGAAATATGGACGTCCTTTGAATATTTTGGTCGATATGTGACCCCAGGATTTGTTTTCAGGGCAGGTGTCATTTACAGGCCTGCAATGATTTTGAATATCAACTGACCATTAGCGTTGGGATTAAAGCTGCTGTTGTGTGAAACGGCCACAAGGTGGCAGCAGTTCACCCTTACCAAATCTGGTTACTAGGGCAAGAGAGCCTCAGTGGAAGTGGTGTTCTAGATTGGCGTTTAGAATGGAATGTGCCAGGAGAAAGCCCCTCACGTTTGTCTCACTACTTCTTGTTCGTGTTTTTAATTTAATTTTTTATTTTTTCTTACAGCAAGTTTGATTACAATGTTTGGCTTGTTGTAGGTGTGGAAGATGTGGTTCTTTTACACATATACACATGTCTGTTCTTCCTGGGATCCTTTTCCCATGTACGTTATGACAGAATGTTGAGTAGTCCTCTCTTGGTATTCTGTAGGTCTTTGGTGATTATATATGTCACCTGTGTTTGTAGATGTCTGTTAACCCCGATATCGTAATGAAACCAATCCTCACACCTTTCCTTTGGTGAACCATAAGTTTGTTTAATGAATCTGTGATTGCCCTTTTCCGTGGAAATATCTGCCCTGGTATCCATTTTTAGGTAACACCTATAAGTGATATGATATGATATGTGTCTTTCACTTTCTGACTTACTACAAGTCACGTGATTACTTCTAGACTCATCTACGGTGCTGCAAATGGCATTGTGTCCTTTTTTCCCTTGGCTTCTCTTCTGCCTTAGCGGGGTCCATTTTCAACAATGTGATTCCCTGAGGGTTGTGGATTAGCTGACCTGGGCAGCCTTACCCTGCCGGCCCGCCCTCCCCAGGTGTGCCTCGTTGAGGTCAATATAAACAGCGCTCCAGGCAGCAATAGCCCCTGAAGCTGTGCCTGACTCCATATTCTCTGCCCCGTCAGCAGTCTCGGGGCTGTGCTGGTGGGAGGGAGTGAGGGGCCACAGCTTTGTGGGTGGCCCGGTGTGAGTGGGGTTCTGCTGGCCTTTCTGCAGGAGTTGCCAGGCTGCCGCCTGTAAAGAAGAGGTTGTGTCACCCATACCTTCCGCTGGAATTTCTCTCCGGACAGAGGTGAGGAAGGAAAAAAAGCAGTGGGGGCCGGGACAGGAGGGGTATCTCAGGCAGGGCAATGGAAAGCTTCTGGAAGAGCGCCCGGGGCCAGGACCACCCTGGCTGGCCTGCAGGCACCAAGTTGGCCTGCGTGCTGTCGCTGGTGTGGCTCCACGGTCCTTCCTCTAGGCTTTCAAGCCCTTGTACATATTCAGGTGTTTTACCTGGAAAGGGTGGGAACAGTTCAGCAGCAGCTGGCCTGGGGCTCAGCTCACGTTTACTCACAGATGCCTCGGCATGGTCCCCCAGCTTTGCAATGAGGACGCTCCTTGCGTGGGGGGTGGGTTGATGGCTGTATGGGAGATGGTTCCCCACCTCTGACCAATTTCAGAATTGTTTACCACTGGAGCAAGTGCCCTGATAGGGTTTTCCTCTGTATAACTCGTGGGTTCAGGTTTTCTTTTCTTTTATGGTTCAAGTTAGATTTTATTCCTCTTTTATGTATTTATAGATATAAGCATGGAAATAGTTCATTCCTATAAATACATCTGTGTGACGGGAAGAACTTTTTTCTGTTTTATTTTAAATTTTATTTTTTAAAATTTTGAAATTTAATTTTATTTATTTTTTTATATAGCACGTTATTATTAGTTATGTATTTTATGCATATACATGTACACAGGTCAATCCCAAACTCCCAACTCATCCCACCACCACCACCCCATGGCTTCCCACACTTGGTGTCCATACGTTTGTTCTCTACCTCTGTGTCTCTATTTCTTCCCTGCAAACCAGTTCATCTGTACCATTTCTAGGCTCCACATATATGCATTAATATACAATATTTGTTTTCCTCTTTCTGACTTACTTCATTCTGTATGACAGTCTCTCGATCCATCGATGTCTCTACAAATGACCCAGTTTCATTCCTTTTTATGGCCGAGTAATATTCCATTTCATATATGTACCACATCTTTATCCATTCATCTGTCTGTGGGCATTTAGGTTGCTTCCATTACCTGGCTATTGTAAATAGTGCTGCAATGAACATTGTGGTGAATGTGCCTTTTGGATGTACGGTTTTCTCTGGGTATATGCCCAGAAGTGGGATTGCTGGATCAGATGGTAATTCTATTTCTAGTTTTTTTAAGGAAACTCCATACTGTTCTCCATAGTGACTGTATCAATTTACATTCCCACCAATAGTGGAAGAGGGCTCCTTTTGTCCACACCCTCCCCAGAATTGGTTGTTTGTAGATTTTCTGATGATGCCGATTCTAACAGGTGTGAGGTGAAACCTCATTGTAGTTTTGATTTGCATTTCTCTGATAATTAGTGCTGTTGAGCAGCTTTTCATGTGCGTCTTGGCCATCTCTGTGTCTCCTTTGAAGAAACGTCTCTTTAGATCTTCTGGCCATTTTTTTGGGTTGTTTGTTTTTTTTTTAATATTAAGCTGCATGAGCTGTTTATATATATTGGAGATTAAACCTCTGTCCATTGATTCGTCTGCAACGATTTTCGCCCATTCTGAGGGATGCCTTTTTCCATTCCCGTGTTTTTTGAACAAAAAAGGAAAGAAAGGAAAAGAAGCAGAACACTAATGTGCGTAAAATATGCCTTTTGAAACGGTCGTTTTGAAATATGGACGTCCTTTGAATATTTTGGTCGATATGTGACCCCAGGATTTGTTTTCAGGGCAGGTGTCATTTACAGGCCTGCAATGATTTTGAATATCAACTGACCATTAGCGTTGGGATTAAAGCTGCTGTTGTGTGAAACGGCCACAAGGTGGCAGCAGTTCACCCTTACCAAATCTGGTTACTAGGGCAAGAGAGCCTCAGTGGAAGTGGTGTTCTAGATTGGCGTTTAGAATGGAATGTGCCAGGAGAAAGCCCCTCACGTTTGTCTCACTACTTCTTGTTCGTGTTTTTAATTTAATTTTTTATTTTTTCTTACAGCAAGTTTGATTACAATGTTTGGCTTGTTGTAGGTGTGGAAGATGTGGTTCTTTTACACATATACACATGTCTGTTCTTCCTGGGATCCTTTTCCCATGTACGTTATGACAGAATGTTGAGTAGTCCTCTCTTGGTATTCTGTAGGTCTTTGGTGATTATATATGTCACCTGTGTTTGTAGATGTCTGTTAACCCCGATATCGTAATGAAACCAATCCTCACACCTTTCCTTTGGTGAACCATAAGTTTGTTTAATGAATCTGTGATTGCCCTTTTCCGTGGAAATATCTGCCCTGGTATCCATTTTTAGGTAACACCTATAAGTGATATGATATGATATGTGTCTTTCACTTTCTGACTTACTACAAGTCACGTGATTACTTCTAGACTCATCTACGGTGCTGCAAATGGCATTGTGTCCTTTTTTCCCTTGGCTTCTCTTCTGCCTTAGCGGGGTCCATTTTCAACAATGTGATTCCCTGAGGGTTGTGGATTAGCTGACCTGGGCAGCCTTACCCTGCCGGCCCGCCCTCCCCAGGTGTGCCTCGTTGAGGTCAATATAAACAGCGCTCCAGGCAGCAATAGCCCCTGAAGCTGTGCCTGACTCCATATTCTCTGCCCCGTCAGCAGTCTCGGGGCTGTGCTGGTGGGAGGGAGTGAGGGGCCACAGCTTTGTGGGTGGCCCGGTGTGAGTGGGGTTCTGCTGGCCTTTCTGCAGGAGTTGCCAGGCTGCCGCCTGTAAAGAAGAGGTTGTGTCACCCATACCTTCCGCTGGAATTTCTCTCCGGACAGAGGTGAGGAAGGAAAAAAAGCAGTGGGGGCCGGGACAGGAGGGGTATCTCAGGCAGGGCAATGGAAAGCTTCTGGAAGAGCGCCCGGGGCCAGGACCACCCTGGCTGGCCTGCAGGCACCAAGTTGGCCTGCGTGCTGTCGCTGGTGTGGCTCCACGGTCCTTCCTCTAGGCTTTCAAGCCCTTGTACATATTCAGGTGTTTTACCTGGAAAGGGTGGGAACAGTTCAGCAGCAGCTGGCCTGGGGCTCAGCTCACGTTTACTCAGAGATGCCTCGGCACGGTCCCCCAGCTTTGCAATGAGGACGCTCCTTGCGTGGGGGGTGGGTTGATGGCTGTATGGGAGATGGTTCCCCACCTCTGACCAATTTCAGAATTGTTTACCACTGGAGCAAGTGCCCTGATAGGGTTTTCCTCTGTATAACTCGTGGGTTCAGGTTTTCTTTTCTTTTATGGTTCAAGTTAGATTTTATTCCTCTTTTATGTATTTATAGATATAAGCATGGAAATAATTCATTCCTAGAAATACATCTGTGTGACGGGAAGAACTTTTTTCTGTTTTATTTTAAATTTTATTTTTTTAAATTTTGAAATTTAATTTTATTTATTTTTTTTTATATAGCACGTTATTATTAGTTATGTATTTTATGCATATACATGTACACAGGTCAATCCCAAACTCCCAACTCATCCCACCACCACCACCCCATGGCTTCCCACACTTGGTGTCCATACGTTTGTTCTCTACCTCTGTGTCTCTATTTCTTCCCTGCAAACCAGTTCATCTGTACCATTTCTAGGCTCCACATATATGCATTAATATACAATATTTGTTTTCCTCTTTCTGACTTACTTCATTCTGTATGACAGTCTCTCGATCCATCGATGTCTCTACAAATGACCCAGTTTCATTCCTTTTTATGGCCGAGTAATATTCCATTTCATATATGTACCAGATCTTTATCCATTCATCTGTCTGTGGGCATTTAGGTTGCTTCCATTACCTGGCTATTGTAAATAGTGCTGCAATGAACATTGTGGTGAATGTGCCTTTTTGATGTACGGTTTTCTCTGGGTATATGCCCAGAAGTGGGATTGCTGGATCAGATGGTAATTCTATTTCTAGTTTTTTTAAGGAAACTCCATACTGTTCTCCATAGTGACTGTATCAATTTACATTCCCACCAATAGTGGAAGAGGGCTCCTTTTGTCCACACCCTCCCCAGAATTGGTTGTTTGTAGATTTTCTGATGATGCCGATTCTAACAGGTGTGAGGTGAAACCTCATTGTAGTTTTGATTTGCATTTCTCTGATAATTAGTGCTGTTGAGCAGCTTTTCATGTGCGTCTTGGCCATCTCTGTGTCTCCTTTGAAGAAACGTCTCTTTAGATCTTCTGGCCATTTTTTTGGGTTGTTTGTTTTTTTTTTAATATTAAGCTGCATGAGCTGTTTATATATATTGGAGATTAAACCTCTGTCCATTGATTCGTCTGCAACGATTTTCGCCCAATCTGAGGGATGCCTTTTTCCATTCCCGTGTTTTTTTAACAAAAAAGGAAAGAAAGGAAAAGAAGCAGAACACTAATGTGCGTAAAATATGCCTTTTGAAACGGTCGTTTTGAAATATGGACGTCCTTTGAATATTTTGGTCGATATGTGACCCCAGGATTTGTTTTCAGGGCAGGTGTCATTTACAGGCCTGCAATGATTTTGAATATCAACTGACCATTAGCGTTGGGATTAAAGCTGCTGTTGTGTGAAACGGCCACAAGGTGGCAGCAGTTCACCCTTACCAAATCTGGTTACTAGGGCAAGAGAGCCTCAGTGGAAGTGGTGTTCTAGATTGGAGTTTAGAATGGAATGTGCCAGGAGAAAGCCCCTCACGTTTGTCTCACTACTTCTTGTTCGTGTTTTTAATTTAATTTTTTATTTTTTCTTACAGCAAGTTTGATTACAATGTTTGGCTTGTTGTAGGTGTGGAAGATGTGGTTCTTTTACACATATACACATGTCTGTTCTTCCTGGGATCCTTTTCCCATGTACGTTATGACAGAATGTTGAGTAGTCCTCTCTTGGTATTCTGTAGGTCTTTGGTGATTATATATGTCACCTGTGTTTGTAGATGTCTGTTAACCCCGATATCGTAATGAAACCAATCCTCACACCTTTCCTTTGGTGAACCATAAGTTTGTTTAATGAATCTGTGATTGCCCTTTTCCGTGGAAATATCTGCCCTGGTATCCATTTTTAGGTAACACCTATAAGTGATATGATATGATATGTGTCTTTCACTTTCTGACTTACTACAAGTCACGTGATTACTTCTAGACTCATCTACGGTGCTGCAAATGGCATTGTGTCCTTTTTTCCCTTGGCTTCTCTTCTGCCTTAGCGGGGTCCATTTTCAACAATGTGATTCCCTGAGGGTTGTGGATTAGCTGACCTGGGCAGCCTTACCCTGCCGGCCCGCCCTCCCCAGGTGTGCCTCGTTGAGGTCAATATAAACAGCGCTCCAGGCAGCAATAGCCCCTGAAGCTGTGCCTGACTCCATATTCTCTGCCCCGTCAGCAGTCTCGGGGCTGTGCTGGTGGGAGGGAGTGAGGGGCCACAGCTTTGTGGGTGGCCCGGTGTGAGTGGGGTTCTGCTGGCCTTTCTGCAGGAGTTGCCAGGCTGCCGCCTGTAAAGAAGAGGTTGTGTCACCCATACCTTCCGCTGGAATTTCTCTCCGGACAGAGGTGAGGAAGGAAAAAAAGCAGTGGGGGCCGGGACAGGAGGGGTATCTCAGGCAGGGCAATGGAAAGCTTCTGGAAGAGCGCCCGGGGCCAGGACCACCCTGGCTGGCCTGCAGGCACCAAGTTGGCCTGCGTGCTGTCGCTGGTGTGGCTCCACGGTCCTTCCTCTAGGCTTTCAAGCCCTTGTACATATTCAGGTGTTTTACCTGGAAAGGGTGGGAACAGTTCAGCAGCAGCTGGCCTGGGGCTCAGCTCACGTTTACTCACAGATGCCTCGGCACGGTCCCCCAGCTTTGCAATGAGGACGCTCCTTGCGTGGGGGGTGGGTTGATGGCTGTATGGGAGATGGTTCCCCACCTCTGACCAATTTCAGAATTGTTTACCACTGGAGCAAGTGCCCTGATAGGGTTTTCCTCTGTATAACTCGTGGGTTCAGGTTTTCTTTTCTTTTATGGTTCAAGTTAGATTTTATTCCTCTTTTATGTATTTATAGATATAAGCATGGAAATAGTTCATTCCTATAAATACATCTGTGTGACGGGAAGAACTTTTTTCTGTTTTATTTTAAATTTTATTTTTTAAAATTTTGAAATTTAATTTTATTTATTTTTTTATATAGCACGTTATTATTAGTTATGTATTTTATGCATATACATGTACACAGGTCAATCCCAAACTCCCAACTCATCCCACCACCACCACCCCATGGCTTCCCACACTTGGTGTCCATACGTTTGTTCTCTACCTCTGTGTCTCTATTTCTTCCCTGCAAACCAGTTCATCTGTACCATTTCTAGGCTCCACATATATGCATTAATATACAATATTTGTTTTCCTCTTTCTGACTTACTTCATTCTGTATGACAGTCTCTCGATCCATCGATGTCTCTACAAATGACCCAGTTTCATTCCTTTTTATGGCCGAGTAATATTCCATTTCATATATGTACCACATCTTTATCCATTCATCTGTCTGTGGGCATTTAGGTTGCTTCCATTACCTGGCTATTGTAAATAGTGCTGCAATGAACATTGTGGTGAATGTGCCTTTTTGATGTACGGTTTTCTCTGGGTATATGCCCAGAAGTGGGATTGCTGGATCAGATGGTAATTCTATTTCTAGATTTTTTAAGGAAACTCCATACTGTTCTCCATAGTGACTGTATCAATTTACATTCCCACCAATAGTGGAAGAGGGCTCCTTTTGTCCACACCCTCCCCAGAATTGGTTGTTTGTAGATTTTCTGATGATGCCGATTCTAACAGGTGTGAGGTGAAACCTCATTGTAGTTTTGATTTGCATTTCTCTGATAATTAGTGCTGTTGAGCAGCTTTTCATGTGCGTCTTGGCCATCTCTGTGTCTCCTTTGAAGAAACGTCTCTTTAGATCTTCTGGCCATTTTTTTGGGTTGTTTGTTTTTTTTTTAATATTAAGCTGCATGAGCTGTTTATATATATTGGAGATTAAACCTCTGTCCATTGATTCGTCTGCAACGATTTTCGCCCATTCTGAGGGATGCCTTTTTCCATTCCCGTGTTTTTTGAACAAAAAAGGAAAGAAAGGAAAAGAAGCAGAAAACTAATGTGCGTAAAATATGCCTTTTGAAACGGTCGTTTTGAAATATGGACGTCCTTTGAATATTTTGGTCGATATGTGACCCCAGGATTTGTTTTCAGGGCAGGTGTCATTTACAGGCCTGCAATGATTTTGAATATCAACTGACCATTAGCGTTGGGATTAAAGCTGCTGTTGTGTGAAACGGCCACAAGGTGGCAGCAGTTCACCCTTACCAAATCTGGTTACTAGGGCAAGAGAGCCTCAGTGGAAGTGGTGTTCTAGATTGGAGTTTAGAATGGAATGTGCCAGGAGAAAGCCCCTCACGTTTGTCTCACTACTTCTTGTTCGTGTTTTTAATTTAATTTTTTATTTTTTCTTACAGCAAGTTTGATTACAATGTTTGGCTTGTTGTAGGTGTGGAAGATGTGGTTCTTTTACACATATACACATGTCTGTTCTTCCTGGGATCCTTTTCCCATGTACGTTATGACAGAATGTTGAGTAGTCCTCTCTTGGTATTCTGTAGGTCTTTGGTGATTATATATGTCACCTGTGTTTGTAGATGTCTGCTAACCCCGATATCGTAATGAAACCAATCCTCACACCTTTCCTTTGGTGAACCATAAGTTTGTTTAATGAATCTGTGATTGCCCTTTTCCGTGGAAATATCTGCCCTGGTATCCATTTTTAGGTAACACCTATAAGTGATATGATATGATATGTGTCTTTCACTTTCTGACTTACTACAAGTCACGTGATTACTTCTAGACTCATCTACGGTGCTGCAAATGGCATTGTGTCCTTTTTTCCCTTGGCTTCTCTTCTGCCTTAGCGGGGTCCATTTTCAACAATGTGATTCCCTGAGGGTTGTGGATTAGCTGACCTGGGCAGCCTTACCCTGCCGGCCCGCCCTCCCCAGGTGTGCCTCGTTGAGGTCAATATAAACAGCGCTCCAGGCAGCAATAGCCCCTGAAGCTGTGCCTGACTCCATATTCTCTGCCCCGTCAGCAGTCTCGGGGCTGTGCTGGTGGGAGGGAGTGAGGGGCCACAGCTTTGTGGGTGGCCCGGTGTGAGTGGGGTTCTGCTGGCCTTTCTGCAGGAGTTGCCAGGCTGCCGCCTGTAAAGAAGAGGTTGTGTCACCCATACCTTCCGCTGGAATTTCTCTCCGGACAGAGGTGAGGAAGGAAAAAAAGCAGTGGGGGCCGGGACAGGAGGGGTATCTCAGGCAGGGCAATGGAAAGCTTCTGGAAGAGCGCCCGGGGCCAGGACCACCCTGGCTGGCCTGCAGGCACCAAGTTGGCCTGCGTGCTGTCGCTGGTGTGGCTCCACGGTCCTTCCTCTAGGCTTTCAAGCCCTTGTACATATTCAGGTGTTTTACCTGGAAAGGGTGGGAACAGTTCAGCAGCAGCTGGCCTGGGGCTCAGCTCACGTTTACTCAGAGATGCCTCGGCACGGTCCCCCAGCTTTGCAATGAGGATGCTCCTTGCGTGGGGGGTGGGTTGATGGCTGTATGGGAGATGGTTCCCCACCTCTGACCAATTTCAGAATTGTTTACCACTGGAGCAAGTGCCCTGATAGGGTTTTCCTCTGTATAACTCGTGGGTTCAGGTTTTCTTTTCTTTTATGGTTCAAGTTAGATTTTATTCCTCTTTTATGTATTTATAGATATAAGCATGGAAATAATTCATTCCTATAAATACATCTGTGTGACGGGAAGAACTTTTTTCTGTTTTATTTTAAATTTTATTTTTTAAAATTTTGAAATTTAATTTTATTTATTTTTTTATATAGCACGTTATTATTAGTTATGTATTTTATGCATATACATGTACACAGGTCAATCCCAAACTCCCAACTCATCCCACCACCACCACCCCATGGCTTCCCACACTTGGTGTCCATACGTTTGTTCTCTACCTCTGTGTCTCTATTTCTTCCCTGCAAACCAGTTCATCTGTACCATTTTTAGGCTCCACATATATGCATTAATATACAGTATTTGTTTTCCTCTTTCTGACTTACTTCATTCTGTATGACAGTCTCTCGATCCATCGATGTCTCTACAAATGACCCAGTTTCATTCCTTTTTATGGCCGAGTAATATTCCATTTCATATATGTACCACATCTTTATCCATTCATCTGTCTGCGGGCATTTAGGTTGCTTCCATTACCTGGCTATTGTAAATAGTGCTGCAATGAACATTGTGGTGAATGTGCCTTTTTGATGTACGGTTTTCTCTGGGTATATGCCCAGAAGTGGGATTGCTGGATCAGATGGTAATTCTATTTCTAGTTTTTTTAAGGAAACTCCATACTGTTCTCCATAGTGACTGTATCAATTTACATTCCCACCAATAGTGGAAGAGGGCTCCTTTTGTCCACACCCTCCCCAGAATTGGTTGTTTGTAGATTTTCTGATGATGCCGATTCTAACAGGTGTGAGGTGAAACCTCATTGTAGTTTTGATTTGCATTTCTCTGATAATTAGTGCTGTTGAGCAGCTTTTCATGTGCGTCTTGGCCATCTCTGTGTCTCCTTTGAAGAAACGTCTCTTTAGATCTTCTGGCCATTTTTTGGGGTTGTTTGTTTTTTTTTAATATTAAGCTGCATGAGCTGTTTATATATATTGGAGATTAAACCTCTGTCCATTGATTCGTCTGCAACGATTTTCGCCCATTCTGAGGGATGCCTTTTTCCATTCCCGTGTTTTTTGAACAAAAAAGGAAAGAAAGGAAAAGAAGCAGAACACTAATGTGCGTAAAATATGCCTTTTGAAACGGTCGTTTTGAAATATGGACGTCCTTTGAATATTTTGGTCGATATGTGACCCCAGGATTTGTTTTCAGGGCAGGTGTCATTTACAGGCCTGCAATGATTTTGAATATCAACTGACCATTAGCGTTGGGATTAAAGCTGCTGTTGTGTGAAACGGCCACAAGGTGGCAGCAGTTCACCCTTACCAAATCTGGTTACTAGGGCAAGAGAGCCTCAGTGGAAGTGGTGTTCTAGATTGGAGTTTAGAATGGAATGTGCCAGGAGAAAGCCCCTCACGTTTGTCTCACTACTTCTTGTTCGTGTTTTTAATTTAATTTTTTATTTTTTCTTACAGCAAGTTTGATTACAATGTTTGGCTTGTTGTAGGTGTGGAAGATGTGGTTCTTTTACACATATACACATGTCTGTTCTTCCTGGGATCCTTTTCCCATGTACGTTATGACAGAATGTTGAGTAGTCCTCTCTTGGTATTCTGTAGGTCTTTGGTGATTATATATGTCACCTGTGTTTGTAGATGTCTGCTAACCCCGATATCGTAATGAAACCAATCCTCACACCTTTCCTTTGGTGAACCATAAGTTTGTTTAATGAATCTGTGATTGCCCTTTTCCGTGGAAATATCTGCCCTGGTATCCATTTTTAGGTAACACGTATAAGTGATATGATATGATATGTGTCTTTCACTTTCTGACTTACTACAAGTCACGTGATTACTTCTAGACTCATCTACGGTGCTGCAAATGGCATTGTGTCCTTTTTTCCCTTGGCTTCTCTTCTGCCTTAGCGGGGTCCATTTTCAACAATGTGATTCCCTGAGGGTTGTGGATTAGCTGACCTGGGCAGCCTTACCCTGCCGGCCTGCCCTCCCCAGGTGTGCCTCGTTGAGGTCAATATAAACAGCGCTCCAGGCAGCAATAGCCCCTGAAGCTGTGCCTGACTCCATATTCTCTGCCCCGTCAGCAGTCTCGGGGCTGTGCTGGTGGGAGGGAGTGAGGGGCCACAGCTTTGTGGGTGGCCCGGTGTGAGTGGGGTTCTGCTGGCCTTTCTGCAGGAGTTGCCAGGCTGCCGCCTGTAAAGAAGAGGTTGTGTCACCCATACCTTCCGCTGGAATTTCTCTCCGGACAGAGGTGAGGAAGGAAAAAAAGCAGTGGGGGCCGGGACAGGAGGGGTATCTCAGGCAGGGCAATGGAAAGCTTCTGGAAGAGCACCCGGGGCCAGGACCACCCTGGCTGGCCTGCAGGCACCAAGTTGGCCTGCGTGCTGTCGCTGGTGTGGCTCCACGGTCCTTCCTCTAGGCTTTCAAGCCCTTGTACATATTCAGGTGTTTTACCTGGAAAGGGTGGGAACAGTTCAGCAGCAGCTGGCCTGGGGCTCAGCTCACGTTTACTCAGAGATGCCTCGGCACGGTCCCCCAGCTTTGCAATGAGGACGCTCCTTGCGTGGGGGGTGGGTTGATGGCTGTATGGGAGATGGTTCCCCACCTCTGACCAATTTCAGAATTGTTTACCACTGGAGCAAGTGCCCTGATAGGGTTTTCCTCTGTATAACTCGTGGGTTCAGGTTTTCTTTTCTTTTATGGTTCAAGTTAGATTTTATTCCTCTTTTATGTATTTATAGATATAAGCATGGAAATAATTCATTCCTATAAATACATCTGTGTGACGGGAAGAACTTTTTTCTGTTTTATTTTAAATTTTATTTTTTAAAATTTTGAAATTTAATTTTATTTATTTTTTTATATAGCACGTTATTATTAGTTATGTATTTTATGCATATACATGTACACAGGTCAATCCCAAACTCCCAACTCATCCCAACACCACCACCCCATGGCTTCCCACACTTGGTGTCCATACGTTTGTTCTCTACCTCTGTGTCTCTATTTCTTCCCTGCAAACCAGTTCATCTGTACCATTTTTAGGCTCCACATATATGCATTAATATACAGTATTTGTTTTCCTCTTTCTGACTTACTTCATTCTGTATGACAGTCTCTCGATCCATCGATGTCTCTACAAATGACCCAGTTTCATTCCTTTTTATGGCCGAGTAATATTCCATTTCATATATGTACCACATCTTTATCCATTCATCTGTCTGCGGGCATTTAGGTTGCTTCCATTACCTGGCTATTGTAAATAGTGCTGCAATGAACATTGTGGTGAATGTGCCTTTTTGATGTACGGTTTTCTCTGGGTATATGCCCAGAAGTGGGATTGCTGGATCAGATGGTAATTCTATTTCTAGTTTTTTTAAGGAAACTCCATACTGTTCTCCATAGTGACTGTATCAATTTACATTCCCACCAATAGTGGAAGAGGGCTCCTTTTGTCCACACCCTCCCCAGAATTGGTTGTTTGTAGATTTTCTGATGATGCCGATTCTAACAGGTGTGAGGTGAAACCTCATTGTAGTTTTGATTTGCATTTCTCTGATAATTAGTGCTGTTGAGCAGCTTTTCATGTGCGTCTTGGCCATCTCTGTGTCTCCTTTGAAGAAACGTCTCTTTAGATCTTCTGGCCATTTTTTGGGGTTGTTTGTTTTTTTTTTAATATTAAGCTGCATGAGCTGTTTATATATATTGGAGATTAAACCTCTGTCCATTGATTCGTCTGCAACGATTTTCGCCCATTCTGAGGGATGCCTTTTTCCATTCCCGTGTTTTTTGAACAAAAAAGGAAAGAAAGGAAAAGAAGCAGAACACTAATGTGCGTAAAATATGCCTTTTGAAACGGTCGTTTTGAAATATGGACGTCCTTTGAATATTTTGGTCGATATGTGACCCCAGGATTTGTTTTCAGGGCAGGTGTCATTTACAGGCCTGCAATGATTTTGAATATCAACTGACCATTAGCGTTGGGATTAAAGCTGCTGTTGTGTGAAACGGCCACAAGGTGGCAGCAGTTCACCCTTACCAAATCTGGTTACTAGGGCAAGAGAGCCTCAGTGGAAGTGGTGTTCTAGATTGGAGTTTAGAATGGAATGTGCCAGGAGAAAGCCCCTCACGTTTGTCTCACTACTTCTTGTTCGTGTTTTTAATTTAATTTTTTATTTTTTCTTACAGCAAGTTTGATTACAATGTTTGGCTTGTTGTAGGTGTGGAAGATGTGGTTCTTTTACACATATACACATGTCTGTTCTTCCTGGGATCCTTTTCCCATGTACGTTATGACAGAATGTTGAGTAGTCCTCTCTTGGTATTCTGTAGGTCTTTGGTGATTATATATGTCACCTGTGTTTGTAGATGTCTGCTAACCCCGATATCGTAATGAAACCAATCCTCACACCTTTCCTTTGGTGAACCATAAGTTTGTTTAATGAATCTGTGATTGCCCTTTTCCGTGGAAATATCTGCCCTGGTATCCATTTTTAGGTAACACCTATAAGTGATATGATATGATATGTGTCTTTCACTTTCTGACTTACTACAAGTCACGTGATTACTTCTAGACTCATCTACGGTGCTGCAAATGGCATTGTGTCCTTTTTTCCCTTGGCTTCTCTTCTGCCTTAGCGGGGTCCATTTTCAACAATGTGATTCCCTGAGGGTTGTGGATTAGCTGACCTGGGCAGCCTTACCCTGCCGGCCTGCCCTCCCCAGGTGTGCCTCGTTGAGGTCAATATAAACAGCGCTCCAGGCAGCAATAGCCCCTGAAGCTGTGCCTGACTCCATATTCTCTGCCCCGTCAGCAGTCTCGGGGCTGTGCTGGTGGGAGGGAGTGAGGGGCCACAGCTTTGTGGGTGGCCCGGTGTGAGTGGGGTTCTGCTGGCCTTTCTGCAGGAGTTGCCAGGCTGCCGCCTGTAAAGAAGAGGTTGTGTCACCCATACCTTCCGCTGGAATTTCTCTCCGGACAGAGGTGAGGAAGGAAAAAAAGCAGTGGGGGCCGGGACAGGAGGGGTATCTCAGGCAGGGCAATGGAAAGCTTCTGGAAGAGCGCCCGGGGCCAGGACCACCCTGGCTGGCCTGCAGGCACCAAGTTGGCCTGCGTGCTGTCGCTGGTGTGGCTCCACGGTCCTTCCTCTAGGCTTTCAAGCCCTTGTACATATTCAGGTGTTTTACCTGGAAAGGGTGGGAACAGTTCAGCAGCAGCTGGCCTGGGGCTCAGCTCACGTTTACTCACAGATGCCTCGGCACGGTCCCCCAGCTTTGCAATGAGGACGCTCCTTGCGTGGGGGGTGGGTTGATGGCTGTATGGGAGATGGTTCCCCACCTCTGACCAATTTCAGAATTGTTTACCACTGGAGCAAGTGCCCTGATAGGGTTTTCCTCTGTATAACTCGTGGGTTCAGGTTTTCTTTTCTTTTATGGTTCAAGTTAGATTTTATTCCTCTTTTATGTATTTATAGATATAAGCATGGAAATAATTCATTCCTATAAATACATCTGTGTGACGGGAAGAACATTTTTCTGTTTTATTTTAAATTTTATTTTTTAAAATTTTGAAATTTAATTTTATTTATTTTTTTTATATAGCACGTTATTATTAGTTATGTATTTTATGCATATACATGTACACAGGTCAATCCCAAACTCCCAACTCATCCCACCACCACCACCCCATGGCTTCCCACACTTGGTGTCCATACGTTTGTTCTCTACCTCTGTGTCTCTATTTCTTCCCTGCAAACCAGTTCATCTGTACCATTTCTAGGCTCCACATATATGCATTAATATACAATATTTGTTTTCCTCTTTCTGACTTACTTCATTCTGTATGACAGTCTCTCGATCCATCGATGTCTCTACAAATGACCCAGTTTCATTCCTTTTTATGGCCGAGTAATATTCCATTTCATATATGTACCAGATCTTTATCCATTCATCTGTCTGTGGGCATTTAGGTTGCTTCCATTACCTGGCTATTGTAAATAGTGCTGCAATGAACATTGTGGTGAATGTGCCTTTTTGATGTACGGTTTTCTCTGGGTATATGCCCAGAAGTGGGATTGCTGGATCAGATGGTAATTCTATTTCTAGTTTTTTTAAGGAAACTCCATACTGTTCTCCATAGTGACTGTATCAATTTACATTCCAACCAATAGTGGAAGAGGGCTCCTTTAGTCCACACCCTCCCCAGAATTGGTTGTTTGTAGATTTTCTGATGATGCCGATTCTAACAGGTGTGAGGTGAAACCTCATTGTAGTTTTGATTTGCATTTCTCTGATAATTAGTGCTGTTGAGCAGCTTTTCATGTGCGTCTTGGCCATCTCTGTGTCTCCTTTGAAGAAACGTCTCTTTAGATCTTCTGGCCATTTTTTGGGGTTGTTTGTTTTTTTTTAATATTAAGCTGCATGAGCTGTTTATATATATTGGAGATTAAACCTCTGTCCATTGATTCGTCTGCAACGATTTTCGCCCATTCTGAGGGATGCCTTTTTCCATTCCCGTGTTTTTTGAACAAAAAAGGAAAGAAAGGAAAAGAAGCAGAACACTAATGTGCGTAAAATATGCCTTTTGAAACGGTCGTTTTGAAATATGGACGTCCTTTGAATATTTTGGTCGATATGTGACCCCAGGATTTGTTTTCAGGGCAGGTGTCATTTACAGGCCTGCAATGATTTTGAATATCAACTGACCATTAGCGTTGGGATTAAAGCTGCTGTTGTGTGAAACGGCCACAAGGTGGCAGCAGTTCACCCTTACCAAATCTGGTTACTAGGGCAAGAGAGCCTCAGTGGAAGTGGTGTTCTAGATTGGAGTTTAGAATGGAATGTGCCAGGAGAAAGCCCCTCACGTTTGTCTCACTACTTCTTGTTCGTGTTTTTAATTTATTTTTTTTATTTTTTCTTACAGCAAGTTTGATTACAATGTTTGGCTTGTTGTAGGTGTGGAAGATGTGGTTCTTTTACACATATACACATGTCTGTTCTTCCTGGGATCCTTTTCCCATGTACGTTATGACAGAATGTTGAGTAGTCCTCTCTTGGTATTCTGTAGGTCTTTGGTGATTATATATGTCACCTGTGTTTGTAGATGTCTGTTAACCCCGATATCGTAATGAAACCAATCCTCACACCTTTCCTTTGGTGAACCATAAGTTTGTTTAATGAATCTGTGATTGCCCTTTTCCGTGGAAATATCTGCCCTGGTATCCATTTTTAGGTAACACCTATAAGTGATATGATATGATATGTGTCTTTCACTTTCTGACTTACTACAAGTCACGTGATTACTTCTAGACTCATCTACGGTGCTGCAAATGGCATTGTGTCCTTTTTTCCCTTGGCTTCTCTTCTGCCTTAGCGGGGTCCATTTTCAACAATGTGATTCCCTGAGGGTTGTGGATTAGCTGACCTGGGCAGCCTTACCCTGCCGGCCCGCCCTCCCCAGGTGTGCCTCGTTGAGGTCAATATAAACAGCGCTCCAGGCAGCAATAGCCCCTGAAGCTGTGCCTGACTCCATATTCTCTGCCCCGTCAGCAGTCTCGGGGCTGTGCTGGTGGGAGGGAGTGAGGGGCCACAGCTTTGTGGGTGGCCCGGTGTGAGTGGGGTTCTGCTGGCCTTTCTGCAGGAGTTGCCAGGCTGCCGCCTGTAAAGAAGAGGTTGTGTCACCCATACCTTCCGCTGGAATTTCTCTCCGGACAGAGGTGAGGAAGGAAAAAAGCAGTGGGGGCCGGGACAGGAGGGGTATCTCAGGCAGGGCAATGGAAAGCTTCTGGAAGAGCGCCCGGGGCCAGGACCACCCTGGCTGGCCTGCAGGCACCAAGTTGGCCTGCGTGCTGTTGCTGGTGTGGCTCCACGGTCCTTCCTCTAGGCTTTCAAGCCCTTGTACATATTCAGGTGTTTTACCTGGAAAGGGTGGGAACAGTTCAGCAGCAGCTGGCCTGGGGCTCAGCTCACGTTTACTCAGAGATGCCTCGGCACGGTCCCCCAGCTTTGCAATGAGGACGCTCCTTGCGTGGGGGGTGGGTTGATGGCTGTATGGGAGATGGTTCCCCACCTCTGACCAATTTCAGAATTGTTTACCACTGGAGCAAGTGCCCTGATAGGGTTTTACTCTGTATAACTCGTGGGTTCAGGTTTTCTTTTCTTTTATGGTTCAAGTTAGATTTTATTCCTCTTTTATGTATTTATAGATATAAGCATGGAAATAATTCATTCCTATAAATACATCTGTGTGACGGGAAGAACTTTTTTCTGTTTTATTTTAAATTTTATTTTTTAAAATTTTGAAATTTAATTTTATTTATTTTTTTATATAGCACGTTATTATTAGTTATGTATTTTATGCATATACATGTACACAGGTCAATCCCAAACTCCCAACTCATCCCACCACCACCACCCCATGGCTTCCCACACTTGGTGTCCATACGTTTGTTCTCTACCTCTGTGTCTCTATTTCTTCCCTGCAAACCAGTTCATCTGTACCATTTCTAGGCTCCACATATATGCATTAATATACAATATTTGTTTTCCTCTTTCTGACTTACTTCATTCTGTATGACAGTCTCTCGATCCATCGATGTCTCTACAAATGACCCAGTTTCATTCCTTTTTATGGCCGAGTAATATTCCATTTCATATATGTACCAGATCTTTATCCATTCATCTGTCTGTGGGCATTTAGGTTGCTTCCATTACCTGGCTATTGTAAATAGTGCTGCAATGAACATTGTGGTGAATGTGCCTTTTGGATGTACGGTTTTCTCTGGGTATATGCCCAGAAGTGGGATTGCTGGATCAGATGGTAATTCTATTTCTAGTTTTTTTAAGGAAACTCCATACTGTTCTCCATAGTGACTGTATCAATTTACATTCCCACCAATAGTGGAAGAGGGCTCCTTTTGTCCACACCCTCCCCAGAATTGGTTGTTTGTAGATTTTCTGATGATGCCGATTCTAACAGGTGTGAGGTGAAACCTCATTGTAGTTTTGATTTGCATTTCTCTGATAATTAGTGCTGTTGAGCAGCTTTTCATCTGCGTCTTGGCCATCTCTGTGTCTCCTTTGAAGAAACGTCTCTTTAGATCTTCTGGCCATTTTTTGGGGTTGTTTGTTTTTTTTTAATATTAAGCTGCATGAGCTGTTTATATATATTGGAGATTAAACCTCTGTCCATTGATTCGTCTGCAACGATTTTCGCCCATTCTGAGGGATGCCTTTTTCCATTCCCGTGTTTTTTAACAAAAAAGGAAAGAAAGGGAAAGAAGCAGAACACTAATGTGCGTAAAATATGCCTTTTGAAACGGTCGTTTTGAAATATGGACGTCCTTTGAATATTTTGGTCGATATGTGACCCCAGGATTTGTTTTCAGGGCAGGTGTCATTTACAGGCCTGCAATGATTTTGAATATCAACTGACCATTAGCGTTGGGATTAAAGCTGCTGTTGTGTGAAACGGCCACAAGGTGGCAGCAGTTCACCCTTACCAAATCTGGTTACTAGGGCAAGAGAGCCTCAGTGGAAGTGGTGTTCTAGATTGGAGTTTAGAATGGAATGTGCCAGGAGAAAGCCCCTCACGTTTGTCTCACTACTTCTTGTTCGTGTTTTTAATTTATTTTTTTTATTTTTTCTTACAGCAAGTTTGATTACAATGTTTGGCTTGTTGTAGGTGTGGAAGATGTGGTTCTTTTACACATATACACATGTCTGTTCTTCCTGGGATCCTTTTCCCATGTACGTTATGACAGAATGTTGAGTAGTCCTCTCTTGGTATTCTGTAGGTCTTTGGTGATTATATATGTCACCTGTGTTTGTAGATGTCTGTTAACCCCGATATCGTAATGAAACCAATCCTCACACCTTTCCTTTGGTGAACCATAAGTTTGTTTAATGAATCTGTGATTGCCCTTTTCCGTGGAAATATCTGCCCTGGTATCCATTTTTAGGTAACACCTATAAGTGATATGATATGATATGTGTCTTTCACTTTCTGACTTACTACAAGTCACGTGATTACTTCTAGACTCATCTACGGTGCTGCAAATGGCATTGTGTCCTTTTTTCCCTTGGCTTCTCTTCTGCCTTAGCGGGGTCCATTTTCAACAATGTGATTCCCTGAGGGTTGTGGATTAGCTGACCTGGGCAGCCTTACCCTGCCGGCCCGCCCTCCCCAGGTGTGCCTCGTTGAGGTCAATATAAACAGCGCTCCAGGCAGCAATAGCCCCTGAAGCTGTGCCTGACTCCACATTCTCTGCCCCGTCAGCAGTCTCGGGGCTGTGCTGGTGGGAGGGAGTGAGGGGCCACAGCTTTGTGGGTGGCCCGGTGTGAGTGGGGTTCTGCTGGCCTTTCTGCAGGAGTTGCCAGGCTGCCGCCTGTAAAGAAGAGGTTGTGTCACCCATACCTTCCGCTGGAATTTCTCTCCGGACAGAGGTGAGGAAGGAAAAAAGCAGTGGGGGCCGGGACAGGAGGGGTATCTCAGGCAGGGCAATGGAAAGCTTCTGGAAGAGCGCCCGGGGCCAGGACCACCCTGGCTGGCCTGCAGGCACCAAGTTGGCCTGCGTGCTGTCGCTGGTGTGGCTCCACGGTCCTTCCTCTAGGCTTTCAAGCCCTTGTACATATTCAGGTGTTTTACCTGGAAAGGGTGGGAACAGTTCAGCAGCAGCTGGCCTGGGGCTCAGCTCACGTTTACTCAGAGATGCCTCGGCACGGTCCCCCAGCTTTGCAATGAGGACGCTCCTTGCGTGGGGGGTGGGTTGATGGCTGTATGGGAGATGGTTCCCCACCTCTGACCAATTTCAGAATTGTTTACCACTGGAGCAAGTGCCCTGATAGGGTTTTCCTCTGTATAACTCGTGGGTTCAGGTTTTCTTTTCTTTTATGGTTCAAGTTAGATTTTATTCCTCTTTTATGTATTTATAGATATAAGCATGGAAATAATTCATTCCTAGAAATACATCTGTGTGACGGGAAGAACTTTTTTCTGTTTTATTTTAAATTTTATTTTTTAAAATTTTGAAATTTAATTTTATTTATTTTTTTATATAGCACGTTATTATTAGTTATGTATTTTATGCATATACATGTACACAGGTCAATCCCAAACTCCCAACTCATCCCACCACCACCACCCCATGGCTTCCCACACTTGGTGTCCATACGTTTGTTCTCTACCTCTGTGTCTCTATTTCTTCCCTGCAAACCAGTTCATCTGTACCATTTCTAGGCTCCACATATATGCATTAATATACAATATTTGTTTTCCTCTTTCTGACTTACTTCATTCTGTATGACAGTCTCTCGATCCATCGATGTCTCTACAAATGACCCAGTTTCATTCCTTTTTATGGCCGAGTAATATTCCATTTCATATATGTACCACATCTTTATCCATTCATCTGTCTGTGGGCATTTAGGTTGCTTCCATTACCTGGCTATTGTAAATAGTGCTGCAATGAACATTGTGGTGAATGTGCCTTTTGGATGTACGGTTTTCTCTGGGTATATGCCCAGAAGTGGGATTGCTGGATCAGATGGTAATTCTATTTCTAGTTTTTTTAAGGAAACTCCATACTGTTCTCCATAGTGACTGTATCAATTTACATTCCCACCAATAGTGGAAGAGGGCTCCTTTTGTCCACACCCTCCCCAGAATTGGTTGTTTGTAGATTTTCTGATGATGCCGATTCTAACAGGTGTGAGGTGAAACCTCATTGTAGTTTTGATTTGCATTTCTCTGATAATTAGTGCTGTTGAGCAGCTTTTCATGTGCGTCTTGGCCATCTCTGTGTCTCCTTTGAAGAAACGTCTCTTTAGATCTTCTGGCCATTTTTTGGGGTTGTTTGTTTTTTTTTAATATTAAGCTGCATGAGCTGTTTATATATATTGGAGATTAAACCTCTGTCCATTGATTCGTCTGCAACGATTTTCGCCCATTCTGAGGGATGCCTTTTTCCATTCCCGTGTTTTTTGAACAAAAAAGGAAAGAAAGGGAAAGAAGCAGAACACTAATGTGCGTAAAATATGCCTTTTGAAACGGTCGTTTTGAAATATGGACGTCCTTTGAATATTTTGGTCGATATGTGACCCCAGGATTTGTTTTCAGGGCAGGTGTCATTTACAGGCCTGCAATGATTTTGAATATCAACTGACCATTAGCGTTGGGATTAAAGCTGCTGTTGTGTGAAACGGCCACAAGGTGGCAGCAGTTCACCCTTACCAAATCTGGTTACTAGGGCAAGAGAGCCTCAGTGGAAGTGGTGTTCTAGATTGGAGTTTAGAATGGAATGTGCCAGGAGAAAGCCCCTCACGTTTGTCTCACTACTTCTTGTTCGTGTTTTTAATTTAATTTTTTATTTTTTCTTACAGCAAGTTTGATTACAATGTTTGGCTTGTTGTAGGTGTGGAAGATGTGGTTCTTTTACACATATACACATGTCTGTTCTTCCTGGGATCCTTTTCCCATGTACGTTATGACAGAATGTTGAGTAGTCCTCTCTTGGTATTCTGTAGGTCTTTGGTGATTATATATGTCACCTGTGTTTGTAGATGTCTGTTAACCCCGATATCGTAATGAAACCAATCCTCACACCTTTCCTTTGGTGAACCATAAGTTTGTTTAATGAATCTGTGATTGCCCTTTTCCGTGGAAATATCTGCCCTGGTATCCATTTTTAGGTAACACCTATAAGTGATATGATATGATATGTGTCTTTCACTTTCTGACTTACTACAAGTCACGTGATTACTTCTAGACTCATCTACGGTGCTGCAAATGGCATTGTGTCCTTTTTTCCCTTGGCTTCTCTTCTGCCTTAGCGGGGTCCATTTTCAACAATGTGATTCCCTGAGGGTTGTGGATTAGCTGACCTGGGCAGCCTTACCCTGCCGGCCCGCCCTCCCCAGGTGTGCCTCGTTGAGGTCAATATAAACAGTGCTCCAGGCAGCAATAGCCCCTGAAGCTGTGCCTGACTCCATATTCTCTGCCCCGTCAGCAGTCTCGGGGCTGTGCTGGTGGGAGGGAGTGAGGGGCCACAGCTTTGTGGGTGGCCCGGTGTGAGTGGGGTTCTGCTGGCCTTTCTGCAGGAGTTGCCAGGCTGCCGCCTGTAAAGAAGAGGTTGTGTCACCCATACCTTCCGCTGGAATTTCTCTCCAGACAGAGGTGAGGAAGGAAAAAAAGCAGTGGGGGCCGGGACAGGAGGGGTATCTCAGGCAGGGCAATGGAAAGCTTCTGGAAGAGCGCCCGGGGCCAGGACCACCCTGGCTGGCCTGCAGGCACCAAGTTGGCCTGCGTGCTGTCGCTGGTGTGGCTCCACGGTCCTTCCTCTAGGCTTTCAAGCCCTTGTACATATTCAGGTGTTTTACCTGGAAAGGGTGGGAACAGTTCAGCAGCAGCTGGCCTGGGGCTCAGCTCACGTTTACTCAGAGATGCCTCGGCACGGTCCCCCAGCTTTGCAATGAGGACGCTCCTTGCGTGGGGGGTGGGTTGATGGCTGTATGGGAGATGGTTCCCCACCTCTGACCAATTTCAGAATTGTTTACCACTGGAGCAAGTGCCCTGATAGGGTTTTCCTCTGTATAACTCGTGGGTTCAGGTTTTCTTTTCTTTTATGGTTCAAGTTAGATTTTATTCCTCTTTTATGTATTTATAGATATAAGCATGGAAATAATTCATTCCTATAAATACATCTGTGTGACGGGAAGAACATTTTTCTGTTTTATTTTAAATTTTATTTTTTAAAATTTTGAAATTTAATTTTATTTATTTTTTTTATATAGCACGTTATTATTAGTTATGTATTTTATGCATATACATGTACACAGGTCAATCCCAAACTCCCAACTCATCCCACCACCACCACCCCATGGCTTCCCACACTTGGTGTCCATACGTTTGTTCTCTACCTCTGTGTCTCTATTTCTTCCCTGCAAACCAGTTCATCTGTACCATTTCTAGGCTCCACATATATGCATTAATATACAATATTTGTTTTCCTCTTTCTGACTTACTTCATTCTGTATGACAGTCTCTCGATCCATCGATGTCTCTACAAATGACCCAGTTTCATTCCTTTTTATGGCCGAGTAATATTCCATTTCATATATGTACCACATCTTTATCCATTCATCTGTCTGTGGGCATTTAGGTTGCTTCCATTACCTGGCTATTGTAAATAGTGCTGCAATGAACATTGTGGTGAATGTGCCTTTTTGATGTACGGTTTTCTCTGGGTATATGCCCAGAAGTGGGATTGCTGGATCAGATGGTAATTCTATTTCTAGTTTTTTTAAGGAAACTCCATACTGTTCTCCATAGTGACTGTATCAATTTACATTCCCACCAATAGTGGAAGAGGGCTCCTTTAGTCCACACCCTCCCCAGAATTGGTTGTTTGTAGATTTTCTGATGATGCCGATTCTAACAGGTGTGAGGTGAAACCTCATTGTAGTTTTGATTTGCATTTCTCTGATAATTAGTGCTGTTGAGCAGCTTTTCATGTGCGTCTTGGCCATCTCTGTGTCTCCTTTGAAGAAACGTCTCTTTCGATCTTCTGGCCATTTTTTGGGGTTGTTTGTTTTTTTTAATATTAAGCTGCATGAGCTGTTTATATATATTGGAGATTAAACCTCTGTCCATTGATTCGTCTGCAACGATTTTCGCCCATTCTGAGGGATGCCTTTTTCCATTCCCGTGTTTTTTGAACAAAAAAGGAAAGAAAGGAAAAGAAGCAGAACACTAATGTGCGTAAAATATGCCTTTTGAAACGGTCGTTTTGAAATATGGACGTCCTTTGAATATTTTGGTCGATATGTGACCCCAGGATTTGTTTTCAGGGCAGGTGTCATTTACAGGCCTGCAATGATTTTGAATATCAACTGACCATTAGCGTTGGGATTAAAGCTGCTGTTGTGTGAAACGGCCACAAGGTGGCAGCAGTTCACCCTTACCAAATCTGGTTACTAGGGCAAGAGAGCCTCAGTGGAAGTGGTGTTCTAGATTGGAGTTTAGAATGGAATGTGCCAGGAGAAAGCCCCTCACGTTTGTCTCACTACTTCTTGTTCGTGTTTTTAATTTATTTTTTTTATTTTTTCTTACAGCAAGTTTGATTACAATGTTTGGCTTGTTGTAGGTGTGGAAGATGTGGTTCTTTTACACATATACACATGTCTGTTCTTCCTGGGATCCTTTTCCCATGTACGTTATGACAGAATGTTGAGTAGTCCTCTCTTGGTATTCTGTAGGTCTTTGGTGATTATATATGTCACCTGTGTTTGTAGATGTCTGTTAACCCCGATATCGTAATGAAACCAATCCTCACACCTTTCCTTTGGTGAACCATAAGTTTGTTTAATGAATCTGTGATTGCCCTTTTCCGTGGAAATATCTGCCCTGGTATCCATTTTTAGGTAACACCTATAAGTGATATGATATGATATGTGTCTTTCACTTTCTGACTTACTACAAGTCACGTGATTACTTCTAGACTCATCTACGGTGCTGCAAATGGCATTGTGTCCTTTTTTCCCTTGGCTTCTCTTCTGCCTTAGCGGGGTCCATTTTCAACAATGTGATTCCCTGAGGGTTGTGGATTAGCTGACCTGGGCAGCCTTACCCTGCCGGCCCGCCCTCCCCAGGTGTGCCTCGTTGAGGTCAATATAAACAGCGCTCCAGGCAGCAATAGCCCCTGAAGCTGTGCCTGACTCCATATTCTCTGCCCCGTCAGCAGTCTCGGGGCTGTGCTGGTGGGAGGGAGTGAGGGGCCACAGCTTTGTGGGTGGCCCGGTGTGAGTGGGGTTCTGCTGGCCTTTCTGCAGGAGTTGCCAGGCTGCCGCCTGTAAAGAAGAGGTTGTGTCACCCATACCTTCCGCTGGAATTTCTCTCCGGACAGAGGTGAGGAAGGAAAAAAGCAGTGGGGGCCGGGACAGGAGGGGTATCTCAGGCAGGGCAATGGAAAGCTTCTGGAAGAGCGCCCGGGGCCAGGACCACCCTGGCTGGCCTGCAGGCACCAAGTTGGCCTGCGTGCTGTCGCTGGTGTGGCTCCACGGTCCTTCCTCTAGGCTTTCAAGCCCTTGTACATATTCAGGTGTTTTACCTGGAAAGGGTGGGAACAGTTCAGCAGCAGCTGGCCTGGGGCTCAGCTCACGTTTACTCAGAGATGCCTCGGCACGGTCCCCCAGCTTTGCAATGAGGACGCTCCTTGCGTGGGGGGTGGGTTGATGGCTGTATGGGAGATGGTTCCCCACCTCTGACCAATTTCAGAATTGTTTACCACTGGAGCAAGTGCCCTGATAGGGTTTTCCTCTGTATAACTCGTGGGTTCAGGTTTTCTTTTCTTTTATGGTTCAAGTTAGATTTTATTCCTCTTTTATGTATTTATAGATATAAGCATGGAAATAATTCATTCCTATAAATACATCTGTGTGACGGGAAGAACTTTTTTCTGTTTTATTTTAAATTTTATTTTTTAAAATTTTGAAATTTAATTTTATTTATTTTTTTTATATAGCACGTTATTATTAGTTATGTATTTTATGCATATACATGTACACAGGTCAATCCCAAACTCCCAACTCATCCCACCACCACCACCCCATGGCTTCCCACACTTGGTGTCCATACGTTTGTTCTCTACCTCTGTGTCTCTATTTCTTCCCTGCAAACCAGTTCATCTGTACCATTTCTAGGCTCCACATATATGCATTAATATACAATATTTGTTTTCCTCTTTCTGACTTACTTCATTCTGTATGACAGTCTCTCGATCCATCGATGTCTCTACAAATGACCCAGTTTCATTCCTTTTTATGGCCGAGTAATATTCCATTTCATATATGTACCACATCTTTATCCATTCATCTGTCTGTGGGCATTTAGGTTGCTTCCATTACCTGGCTATTGTAAATAGTGCTGCAATGAACATTGTGGTGAATGTGCCTTTTTGATGTACGGTTTTCTCTGGGTATATGCCCAGAAGTGGGATTGCTGGATCAGATGGTAATTCTATTTCTAGTTTTTTTAAGGAAACTCCATACTGTTCTCCATAGTGACTGTATCAATTTACATTCCCACCAATAGTGGAAGAGGGCTCCTTTTGTCCACACCCTCCCCAGAATTGGTTGTTTGTAGATTTTCTGATGATGCCGATTCTAACAGGTGTGAGGTGAAACCTCATTGTAGTTTTGATTTGCATTTCTCTGATAATTAGTGCTGTTGAGCAGCTTTTCATGTGCGTCTTGGCCATCTCTGTGTCTCCTTTGAAGAAACGTCTCTTTAGATCTTCTGGCCATTTTTTTGGGTTGTTTGTTTTTTTTAATATTAAGCTGCATGAGCTGTTTATATATATTGGAGATTAAACCTCTGTCCATTGATTCGTCTGCAACGATTTTCGCCCATTCTGAGGGATGCCTTTTTCCATTCCCGTGTTTTTTGAACAAAAAAGGAAAGAAAGGAAAAGAAGCAGAACACTAATGTGCGTAAAATATGCCTTTTGAAACGGTCGTTTTGAAATATGGACGTCCTTTGAATATTTTGGTCGATATGTGACCCCAGGATTTGTTTTCAGGGCAGGTGTCATTTACAGGCCTGCAATGGTTTTGAATATCAACTGACCATTAGCGTTGGGATTAAAGCTGCTGTTGTGTGAAACGGCCACAAGGTGGCAGCAGTTCACCCTTACCAAATCTGGTTACTAGGGCAAGAGAGCCTCAGTGGAAGTGGTGTTCTAGATTGGAGTTTAGAATGGAATGTGCCAGGAGAAAGCCCCTCACGTTTGTCTCACTACTTCTTGTTCGTGTTTTTAATTTAAGTTTTTATTTTTTCTTACAGCAAGTTTGATTACAATGTTTGGCTTGTTGTAGGTGTGGAAGATGTGGTTCTTTTACACATATACAGATGACTGTTCTTCCTGGGATCCTTTTCCCATGTACGTTATGACAGAATGTTGAGTAGTCCTCTCTTGGTATTCTGTAGGTCTTTGGTGATTATATATGTCACCTGTGTTTGTAGATGTCTGTTAACCCCGATATCGTAATGAAACCAATCCTCACACCTTTCCTTTGGTGAACCATAAGTTTGTTTAATGAATCTGTGATTGCCCTTTTCCGTGGAAATATCTGCCCTGGTATCCATTTTTAGGTAACACCTATAAGTGATATGATATGATATGTGTCTTTCACTTTCTGACTTACTACAAGTCACGTGATTACTTCTAGACTCATCTACGGTGCTGCAAATGGCATTGTGTCCTTTTTTCCCTTGGCTTCTCTTCTGCCTTAGCGGGGTCCATTTTCAACAATGTGATTCCCTGAGGGTTGTGGATTAGCTGACCTGGGCAGCCTTACCCTGCCGGCCCGCCCTCCCCAGGTGTGCCTCGTTGAGGTCAATATAAACAGCGCTCCAGGCAGCAATAGCCCCTGAAGCTGTGCCTGACTCCATATTCTCTGCCCCGTCAGCAGTCTCGGGGCTGTGCTGGTGGGAGGGAGTGAGGGGCCACAGCTCTGTGGGTGGCCCGGTGTGAGTGGGGTTCTGCTGGCCTTTCTGCAGGAGTTGCCAGGCTGCCGCCTGTAAAGAAGAGGTTGTGTCACCCATACCTTCCGCTGGAATTTCTCTCCGGACAGAGGTGAGGAAGGAAAAAAGCAGTGGGGGCCGGGACAGGAGGGGTATCTCAGGCAGGGCAATGGAAAGCTTCTGGAAGAGCGCCCGGGGCCAGGACCACCCTGGCTGGCCTGCAGGCACCAAGTTGGCCTGCGTGCTGTCGCTGGTGTGGCTCCACGGTCCTTCCTCTAGGCTTTCAAGCCCTTGTACATATTCAGGTGTTTTACCTGGAAAGGGTGGGAACAGTTCAGCAGCAGCTGGCCTGGGGCTCAGCTCACGTTTACTCAGAGATGCCTCGGCACGGTCCCCCAGCTTTGCAATGAGGACGCTCCTTGCGTGGGGGGTGGGTTGATGGCTGTATGGGAGATGGTTCCCCACCTCTGACCAATTTCAGAATTGTTTACCACTGGAGCAAGTGCCCTGATAGGGTTTTCCTCTGTATAACTCGTGGGTTCAGGTTTTCTTTTCTTTTATGGTTCAAGTTAGATTTTATTCCTCTTTTATGTATTTATAGATATAAGCATGGAAATAATTCATTCCTATAAATACATCTGTGTGACGGGAAGAACTTTTTTCTGTTTTATTTTAAATTTTATTTTTTAAAATTTTGAAATTTAATTTTATTTATTTTTTTTATATAGCACGTTATTATTAGTTATGTATTTTATGCATATACATGTACACAGGTCAATCCCAAACTCCCAACTCATCCCACCACCACCACCCCATGGCTTCCCACACTTGGTGTCCATACGTTTGTTCTCTACCTCTGTGTCTCTATTTCTTCCCTGCAAACCAGTTCATCTGTACCATTTCTAGGCTCCACATATATGCATTAATATACAATATTTGTTTTCCTCTTTCTGACTTACTTCATTCTGTATGACAGTCTCTCGATCCATCGATGTCTCTACAAATGACCCAGTTTCATTCCTTTTTATGGCCGAGTAATATTGCATTTCATATATGTACCACATCTTTATCCATTCATCTGTCTGTGGGCATTTAGGTTGCTTCCATTACCTGGCTATTGTAAATAGTGCTGCAATGAACATTGTGGTGAATGTGCCTTTTGGATGTACGGTTTTCTCTGGGTATATGCCCAGAAGTGGGATTGCTGGATCAGATGGTAATTCTATTTCTAGTTTTTTTAAGGAAACTCCATACTGTTCTCCATAGTGACTGTATCAATTTACATTCCCACCAATAGTGGAAGAGGGCTCCTTTAGTCCACACCCTCCCCAGAATTGGTTGTTTGTAGATTTTCTGATGATGCCGATTCTAACAGGTGTGAGGTGAAACCTCATTGTAGTTTTGATTTGCATTTCTCTGATAATTAGTGCTGTTGAGCAGCTTTTCATGTGCGTCTTGGCCATCTCTGTGTCTCCTTTGAAGAAACGTCTCTTTCGATCTTCTGGCCATTTTTTGGGGTTGTTTGTTTTTTTTAATATTAAGCTGCATGAGCTGTTTATATATATTGGAGATTAAACCTCTGTCCATTGATTCGTCTGCAACAATTTTCGCCCATTCTGAGGGATGCCTTTTTCCATTCCCGTGTTTTTTGAACAAAAAAGGAAAGAAAGGAAAAGAAGCAGAACACTAATGTGCGTAAAATATGCCTTTTGAAACGGTCGTTTTGAAATATGGACGTCCTTTGAATATTTTGGTCGATATGTGACCCCAGGATTTGTTTTCAGGGCAGGTGTCATTTACAGGCCTGCAATGATTTTGAATATCAACTGACCATTAGCGTTGGGATTAAAGCTGCTGTTGTGTGGAACGGCCACAAGGTGGCAGCAGTTCACCCTTACCAAATCTGGTTACTAGGGCAAGAGAGCCTCAGTGGAAGTGGTGTTCTAGATTGGAGTTTAGAATGGAATGTGCCAGGAGAAAGCCCCTCACGTTTGTCTCACTACTTCTTGTTCGTGTTTTTAATTTAAGTTTTTATTTTTTCTTACAGCAAGTTTGATTACAATGTTTGGCTTGTTGTAGGTGTGGAAGATGTGGTTCTTTTACACATATACAGATGACTGTTCTTCCTGGGATCCTTTTCCCATGTACGTTATGACAGAATGTTGAGTAGTCCTCTCTTGGTATTCTGTAGGTCTTTGGTGATTATATATGTCACCTGTGTTTGTAGATGTCTGTTAACCCCGATATCGTAATGAAACCAATCCTCACACCTTTCCTTTGGTGAACCATAAGTTTGTTTAATGAATCTGTGATTGCCCTTTTCCGTGGAAATATCTGCCCTGGTATCCATTTTTAGGTAACACCTATAAGTGATATGATATGATATGTGTCTTTCACTTTCTGACTTACTACAAGTCACGTGATTACTTCTAGACTCATCTACGGTGCTGCAAATGGCATTGTGTCCTTTTTTCCCTTGGCTTCTCTTCTGCCTTAGCGGGGTCCATTTTCAACAATGTGATTCCCTGAGGGTTGTGGATTAGCTGACCTGGGCAGCCTTACCCTGCCGGCCCGCCCTCCCCAGGTGTGCCTTGTTGAGGTCAATATAAACAGCGCTCCAGGCAGCAATAGCCCCTGAAGCTGTGCCTGACTCCATATTCTCTGCCCCGTCAGCAGTCTCGGGGCTGTGCTGGTGGGAGGGAGTGAGGGGCCACAGCTCTGTGGGTGGCCCGGTGTGAGTGGGGTTCTGCTGGCCTTTCTGCAGGAGTTGCCAGGCTGCCGCCTGTAAAGAAGAGGTTGTGTCACCCATACCTTCCGCTGGAATTTCTCTCCGGACAGAGGTGAGGAAGGAAAAAAGCAGTGGGGGCCGGGACAGGAGGGGTATCTCAGGCAGGGCAATGGAAAGCTTCTGGAAGAGCGCCCGGGGCCAGGACCACCCTGGCTGGCCTGCAGGCACCAAGTTGGCCTGCGTGCTGTCGCTGGTGTGGCTCCACGGTCCTTCCTCTAGGCTTTCAAGCCCTTGTACATATTCAGGTGTTTTACCTGGAAAGGGTGGGAAGAGTTCAGCAGCAGCTGGCCTGGGGCTCAGCTCACGTTTACTCAGAGATGCCTCGGCACGGTCCCCCAGCTTTGCAATGAGGACGCTCCTTGCGTGGGGGGTGGGTTGATGGCTGTATGGGAGATGGTTCCCCACCTCTGACCAATTTCAGAATTGTTTACCACTGGAGCAAGTGCCCTGATAGGGTTTTCCTCTGTATAACTCGTGGGTTCAGGTTTTCTTTTCTTTTATGGTTCAAGTTAGATTTTATTCCTCTTTTATGTATTTATAGATATAAGCATGGAAATAATTCATTCCTATAAATACATCTGTGTGACGGGAAGAACTTTTTTCTGTTTTATTTTAAATTTTATTTTTTAAAATTTTGAAATTTAATTTTATTTATTTTTTTTTATATAGCACGTTATTATTAGTTATGTATTTTATGCATATACATGTACACAGGTCAATCCCAAACTCCCAACTCATCCCACCACCACCACCCCATGGCTTCCCACACTTGGTGTCCATACGTTTGTTCTCTACCTCTGTGTCTCTATTTCTTCCCTGCAAACCAGTTCATCTGTACCATTTCTAGGCTCCACATATATGCATTAATATACAATATTTGTTTTCCTCTTTCTGACTTACTTCATTCTGTATGACAGTCTCTCGATCCATCGATGTCTCTACAAATGACCCAGTTTCATTCCTTTTTATGGCCGAGTAATATTCCATTTCATATATGTACCACATCTTTATCCATTCATCTGTCTGTGGGCATTTAGGTTGCTTCCATTACCTGGCTATTGTAAATAGTGCTGCAATGAACATTGTGGTGAATGTGCCTTTTTGATGTACGGTTTTCTCTGGGTATATGCCCAGAAGTGGGATTGCTGGATCAGATGGTAATTCTATTTCTAGTTTTTTTAAGGAAACTCCATACTGTTCTCCATAGTGACTGTATCAATTTACATTCCCACCAATAGTGGAAGAGGGCTCCTTTTGTCCACACCCTCCCCAGAATTGGTTGTTTGTAGATTTTCTGATGATGCCGATTCTAACAGGTGTGAGGTGAAACCTCATTGTAGTTTTGATTTGCATTTCTCTGATAATTAGTGCTGTTGAGCAGCTTTTCATGTGCGTCTTGGCCATCTCTGTGTCTCCTTTGAAGAAACGTCTCTTTAGATCTTCTGGCCATTTTTTTGGGTTGTTTGTTTTTTTTAATATTAAGCTGCATGAGCTGTTTATATATATTGGAGATTAAACCTCTGTCCATTGATTCGTCTGCAACGATTTTCGCCCATTCTGAGGGATGCCTTTTTCCATTCCCGTGTTTTTTGAACAAAAAAGGAAAGAAAGGAAAAGAAGCAGAACACTAATGTGCGTAAAATATGCCTTTTGAAACGGTCGTTTTGAAATATGGACGTCCTTTGAATATTTTGGTCGATATGTGACCCCAGGATTTGTTTTCAGGGCAGGTGTCATTTACAGGCCTGCAATGATTTTGAATATCAACTGACCATTAGCGTTGGGATTAAAGCTGCTGTTGTGTGAAACGGCCACAAGGTGGCAGCAGTTCACCCTTACCAAATCTGGTTACTAGGGCAAGAGAGCCTCAGTGGAAGTGGTGTTCTAGATTGGAGTTTAGAATGGAATGTGCCAGGAGAAAGCCCCTCACGTTTGTCTCACTACTTCTTGTTCGTGTTTTTAATTTAATTTTTTATTTTTTCTTACAGCAAGTTTGATTACAATGTTTGGCTTGTTGTAGGTGTGGAAGATGTGGTTCTTTTACACATATACACATGTCTGTTCTTCCTGGGATCCTTTTCCCATGTACGTTATGACAGAATGTTGAGTAGTCCTCTCTTGGTATTCTGTAGGTCTTTGGTGATTATATATGTCACCTGTGTTTGTAGATGTCTGTTAACCCCGATATCGTAATGAAACCAATCCTCACACCTTTCCTTTGGTGAACCATAAGTTTGTTTAATGAATCTGTGATTGCCCTTTTCCGTGGAAATATCTGCCCTGGTATCCATTTTTAGGTAACACCTATAAGTGATATGATATGATATGTGTCTTTCACTTTCTGACTTACTACAAGTCACGTGATTACTTCTAGACTCATCTACGGTGCTGCAAATGGCATTGTGTCCTTTTTTCCCTTGGCTTCTCTTCTGCCTTAGCGGGGTCCATTTTCAACAATGTGATTCCCTGAGGGTTGTGGATTAGCTGACCTGGGCAGCCTTACCCTGCCGGCCTGCCCTCCCCAGGTGTGCCTCGTTGAGGTCAATATAAACAGCGCTCCAGGCAGCAATAGCCCCTGAAGCTGTGCCTGACTCCATATTCTCTGCCCCGTCAGCAGTCTCGGGGCTGTGCTGGTGGGAGGGAGTGAGGGGCCACAGCTCTGTGGGTGGCCCGGTGTGAGTGGGGTTCTGCTGGCCTTTCTGCAGGAGTTGCCAGGCTGCCGCCTGTAAAGAAGAGGTTGTGTCACCCATACCTTCCGCTGGAATTTCTCTCCGGACAGAGGTGAGGAAGGAAAAAAGCAGTGGGGGCCGGGACAGGAGGGGTATCTCAGGCAGGGCAATGGAAAGCTTCTGGAAGAGCGCCCGGGGCCAGGACCACCCTGGCTGGCCTGCAGGCACCAAGTTGGCCTGCGTGCTGTCGCTGGTGTGGCTCCACGGTCCTTCCTCTAGGCTTTCAAGCCTTTGTACATATTCAGGTGTTTTACCTGGAAAGGGTGGGAAGAGTTCAGCAGCAGCTGGCCTGGGGCTCAGCTCACGTTTACTCAGAGATGCCTCGGCACGGTCCCCCAGCTTTGCAATGAGGACGCTCCTTGCGTGGGGGGTGGGTTGATGGCTGTATGGGAGATGGTTCCCCACCTCTGACCAATTTCAGAATTGTTTACCACTGGAGCAAGTGCCCTGATAGGGTTTTCCTCTGTATAACTCGTGGGTTCAGGTTTTCTTTTCTTTTATGGTTCAAGTTAGATTTTATTCCTCTTTTATGTATTTATAGATATAAGCATGGAAATAATTCATTCCTAGAAATACATCTGTGTGACGGGAAGAACTTTTTTCTGTTTTATTTTAAATTTTATTTTTTAAAATTTTGAAATTTAATTTTATTTATTTTTTTTATATAGCACGTTATTATTAGTTATGTATTTTATGCATATACATGTACACAGGTCAATCCCAAACTCCCAACTCATCCCACCACCACCACCCCATGGCTTCCCACACTTGGTGTCCATACGTTTGTTCTCTACCTCTGTGTCTCTATTTCTTCCCTGCAAACCAGTTCATCTGTACCATTTCTAGGCTCCACATATATGCATTAATATACAATATTTGTTTTCCTCTTTCTGACTTACTTCATTCTGTATGACAGTCTCTCGATCCATCGATGTCTCTACAAATGACCCAGTTTCATTCCTTTTTATGGCCGAGTAATATTCCATTTCATATATGTACCACATCTTTATCCATTCATCTGTCTGTGGGCATTTAGGTTGCTTCCATTACCTGGCTATTGTAAATAGTGCTGCAATGAACATTGTGGTGAATGTGCCTTTTTGATGTACGGTTTTCTCTGGGTATATGCCCAGAAGTGGGATTGCTGGATCAGATGGTAATTCTATTTCTAGTTTTTTTAAGGAAACTCCATACTGTTCTCCATAGTGACTGTATCAATTTACATTCCCACCAATAGTGGAAGAGGGCTCCTTTTGTCCACACCCTCCCCAGAATTGGTTGTTTGTAGATTTTCTGATGATGCCGATTCTAACAGGTGTGAGGTGAAACCTCATTGTAGTTTTGATTTGCATTTCTCTGATAATTAGTGCTGTTGAGCAGCTTTTCATGTGCGTCTTGGCCATCTCTGTGTCTCCTTTGAAGAAACGTCTCTTTAGATCTTCTGGCCATTTTTTTGGGTTGTTTGTTTTTTTTAATATTAAGCTGCATGAGCTGTTTATATATATTGGAGATTAAACCTCTGTCCATTGATTCGTCTGCAACGATTTTCGCCCATTCTGAGGGATGCCTTTTTCCATTCCCGTGTTTTTTGAACAAAAAAGGAAAGAAAGGAAAAGAAGCAGAACACTAATGTGCGTAAAATATGCCTTTTGAAACGGTCGTTTTGAAATATGGACGTCCTTTGAATATTTTGGTCGATATGTGACCCCAGGATTTGTTTTCAGGGCAGGTGTCATTTACAGGCCTGCAATGGTTTTGAATATCAACTGACCATTAGCGTTGGGATTAAAGCTGCTGTTGTGTGAAACGGCCACAAGGTGGCAGCAGTTCACCCTTACCAAATCTGGTTACTAGGGCAAGAGAGCCTCAGTGGAAGTGGTGTTCTAGATTGGAGTTTAGAATGGAATGTGCCAGGAGAAAGCCCCTCACGTTTGTCTCACTACTTCTTGTTCGTGTTTTTAATTTAATTTTTTATTTTTTCTTACAGCAAGTTTGATTACAATGTTTGGCTTGTTGTAGGTGTGGAAGATGTGGTTCTTTTACACTTATACACATGTCTGTTCTTCCTGGGATCCTTTTCCCATGTACGTTATGACAGAATGTTGAGTAGTCCTCTCTTGGTATTCTGTAGGTCTTTGGTGATTATATATGTCACCTGTGTTTGTAGATGTCTGTTAACCCCGATATCGTAATGAAACCAATCCTCACACCTTTCCTTTGGTGAACCATAAGTTTGTTTAATGAATCTGTGATTGCCCTTTTCCGTGGAAATATCTGCCCTGGTATCCATTTTTAGGTAACACCTATAAGTGATATGATATGATATGTGTCTTTCACTTTCTGACTTACTACAAGTCACGTGATTACTTCTAGACTCATCTACGGTGCTGCAAATGGCATTGTGTCCTTTTTTCCCTTGGCTTCTCTTCTGCCTTAGCGGGGTCCATTTTCAACAATGTGATTCCCTGAGGGTTGTGGATTAGCTGACCTGGGCAGCCTTACCCTGCCGGCCCGCCCTCCCCAGGTGTGCCTCGTTGAGGTCAATATAAACAGCGCTCCAGGCAGCAATAGCCCCTGAAGCTGTGCCTGACTCCATATTCTCTGCCCCGTCAGCAGTCTCGGGGCTGTGCTGGTGGGAGGGAGTGAGGGGCCACAGCTCTGTGGGTGGCCCGGTGTGAGTGGGGTTCTGCTGGCCTTTCTGCAGGAGTTGCCAGGCTGCCGCCTGTAAAGAAGAGGTTGTGTCACCCATACCTTCCGCTGGAATTTCTCTCCGGACAGAGGTGAGGAAGGAAAAAAGCAGTGGGGGCCGGGACAGGAGGGGTATCTCAGGCAGGGCAATGGAAAGCTTCTGGAAGAGCGCCCGGGGCCAGGACCACCCTGGCTGGCCTGCAGGCACCAAGTTGGCCTGCGTGCTGTCGCTGGTGTGGCTCCACGGTCCTTCCTCTAGGCTTTCAAGCCTTTGTACATATTCAGGTGTTTTACCTGGAAAGGGTGGGAAGAGTTCAGCAGCAGCTGGCCTGGGGCTCAGCTCACGTTTACTCAGAGATGCCTCGGCACGGTCCCCCAGCTTTGCAATGAGGACGCTCCTTGCGTGGGGGGTGGGTTGATGGCTGTATGGGAGATGGTTCCCCACCTCTGACCAATTTCAGAATTGTTTACCACTGGAGCAAGTGCCCTGATAGGGTTTTCCTCTGTATAACTCGTGGGTTCAGGTTTTCTTTTCTTTTATGGTTCAAGTTAGATTTTATTCCTCTTTTATGTATTTATAGATATAAGCATGGAAATAATTCATTCCTAGAAATACATCTGTGTGACGGGAAGAACTTTTTTCTGTTTTATTTTAAATTTTATTTTTTAAAATTTTGAAATTTAATTTTATTTATTTTTTTTATATAGCACGTTATTATTAGTTATGTATTTTATGCATATACATGTACACAGGTCAATCCCAAACTCCCAACTCATCCCACCACCACCACCCCATGGCTTCCCACACTTGGTGTCCATACGTTTGTTCTCTACCTCTGTGTCTCTATTTCTTCCCTGCAAACCAGTTCATCTGTACCATTTCTAGGCTCCACATATATGCATTAATATACAATATTTGTTTTCCTCTTTCTGACTTACTTCATTCTGTATGACAGTCTCTCGATCCATCGATGTCTCTACAAATGACCCAGTTTCATTCCTTTTTATGGCCGAGTAATATTCCATTTCATATATGTACCACATCTTTATCCATTCATCTGTCTGTGGGCATTTAGGTTGCTTCCATTACCTGGCTATTGTAAATAGTGCTGCAATGAACATTGTGGTGAATGTGCCTTTTTGATGTACGGTTTTCTCTGGGTATATGCCCAGAAGTGGGATTGCTGGATCAGATGGTAATTCTATTTCTAGTTTTTTTAAGGAAACTCCATACTGTTCTCCATAGTGACTGTATCAATTTACATTCCCACCAATAGTGGAAGAGGGCTCCTTTTGTCCACACCCTCCCCAGAATTGGTTGTTTGTAGATTTTCTGATGATGCCGATTCTAACAGGTGTGAGGTGAAACCTCATTGTAGTTTTGATTTGCATTTCTCTGATAATTAGTGCTGTTGAGCAGCTTTTCATGTGCGTCTTGGCCATCTCTGTGTCTCCTTTGAAGAAACGTCTCTTTAGATCTTCTGGCCATTTTTTTGGGTTGTTTGTTTTTTTTAATATTAAGCTGCATGAGCTGTTTATATATATTGGAGATTAAACCTCTGTCCATTGATTCGTCTGCAACGATTTTCGCCCATTCTGAGGGATGCCTTTTTCCATTCCCGTGTTTTTTGAACAAAAAAGGAAAGAAAGGAAAAGAAGCAGAACACTAATGTGCGTAAAATATGCCTTTTGAAACGGTCGTTTTGAAATATGGACGTCCTTTGAATATTTTGGTCGATATGTGACCCCAGGATTTGTTTTCAGGGCAGGTGTCATTTACAGGCCTGCAATGGTTTTGAATATCAACTGACCATTAGCGTTGGGATTAAAGCTGCTGTTGTGTGAAACGGCCACAAGGTGGCAGCAGTTCACCCTTACCAAATCTGGTTACTAGGGCAAGAGAGCCTCAGTGGAAGTGGTGTTCTAGATTGGAGTTTAGAATGGAATGTGCCAGGAGAAAGCCCCTCACGTTTGTCTCACTACTTCTTGTTCGTGTTTTTAATTTAATTTTTTATTTTTTCTTACAGCAAGTTTGATTACAATGTTTGGCTTGTTGTAGGTGTGGAAGATGTGGTTCTTTTACACTTATACACATGTCTGTTCTTCCTGGGATCCTTTTCCCATGTACGTTATGACAGAATGTTGAGTAGTCCTCTCTTGGTATTCTGTAGGTCTTTGGTGATTATATATGTCACCTGTGTTTGTAGATGTCTGTTAACCCCGATATCGTAATGAAACCAATCCTCACACCTTTCCTTTGGTGAACCATAAGTTTGTTTAATGAATCTGTGATTGCCCTTTTCCGTGGAAATATCTGCCCTGGTATCCATTTTTAGGTAACACCTATAAGTGATATGATATGATATGTGTCTTTCACTTTCTGACTTACTACAAGTCACGTGATTACTTCTAGACTCATCTACGGTGCTGCAAATGGCATTGTGTCCTTTTTTCCCTTGGCTTCTCTTCTGCCTTAGCGGGGTCCATTTTCAACAATGTGATTCCCTGAGGGTTGTGGATTAGCTGACCTGGGCAGCCTTACCCTGCCGGCCCGCCCTCCCCAGGTGTGCCTCGTTGAGGTCAATATAAACAGCGCTCCAGGCAGCAATAGCCCCTGAAGCTGTGCCTGACTCCATATTCTCTGCCCCGTCAGCAGTCTCGGGGCTGTGCTGGTGGGAGGGAGTGAGGGGCCACAGCTTTGTGGGTGGCCCGGTGTGAGTGGGGTTCTGCTGGCCTTTCTGCAGGAGTTGCCAGGCTGCCGCCTGTAAAGAAGAGGTTGTGTCACCCATACCTTCCGCTGGAATTTCTCTCCGGACAGAGGTGAGGAAGGAAAAAAGCAGTGGGGGCCGGGACAGGAGGGATATCTCAGGCAGGGCAATGGAAAGCTTCTGGAAGAGCGCCCGGGGCCAGGACCACCCTGGCTGGCCTGCAGGCACCAAGTTGGCCTGCGTGCTGTCGCTGGTGTGGCTCCACGGTCCTTCCTCTAGGCTTTCAAGCCCTTGTACATATTCAGGTGTTTTACCTGGAAAGGGTGGGAACAGTTCAGCAGCAGCTGGCCTGGGGCTCAGCTCACGTTTACTCAGAGATGCCTCGGCACGGTCCCCCAGCTTTGCAATGAGGACGCTCCTTGCGTGGGGGGTGGGTTGATGGCTGTATGGGAGATGGTTCCCCACCTCTGACCAATTTCAGAATTGTTTACCACTGGAGCAAGTGCCCTGATAGGGTTTTCCTCTGTATAACTCGTGGGTTCAGGTTTTCTTTTCTTTTATGGTTCAAGTTAGATTTTATTCCTCTTTTATGTATTTATAGATATAAGCATGGAAATAATTCATTCCTATAAATACATCTGTGTGACGGGAAGAACTTTTTTCTGATTTATTTTAAATTTTATTTTTTAAAATTTTGAAATTTAATTTTATTTATTTTTTTTATATAGCACGTTATTATTAGTTATGTATTTTATGCATATACATGTACACAGGTCAATCCCAAACTCCCAACTCATCCCACCACCACCACCCCATGGCTTCCCACACTTGGTGTCCATACGTTTGTTCTCTACCTCTGTGTCTCTATTTCTTCCCTGCAAACCAGTTCATCTGTACCATTTCTAGGCTCCACATATATGCATTAATATACAATGTTTGTTTTCCTCTTTCTGACTTACTTCATTCTGTATGACAGTCTCTCGATCCATCGATGTCTCTACAAATGACCCAGTTTCATTCCTTTTTATGGCCGAGTAATATTCCATTTCATATATGTACCACATCTTTATCCATTCATCTGTCTGTGGGCATTTAGGTTGCTTCCATTACCTGGCTATTGTAAATAGTGCTGCAATGAACATTGTGGTGAATGTGCCTTTTTGATGTACGGTTTTCTCTGGGTATATGCCCAGAAGTGGGATTGCTGGATCAGATGGTAATTCTATTTCTAGTTTTTTTAAGGAAACTCCATACTGTTCTCCATAGTGACTGTATCAATTTACATTCCCACCAATAGTGGAAGAGGGCTCCTTTTGTCCACACCCTCCCCAGAATTGGTTGTTTGTAGATTTTCTGATGATGCCGATTCTAACAGGTGTGAGGTGAAACCTCATTGTAGTTTTGATTTGCATTTCTCTGATAATTAGTGCTGTTGAGCAGCTTTTCATGTGCGTCTTGGCCATCTCTGTGTCTCCTTTGAACAAACGTCTCTTTAGATCTTCTGGCCATTTTTTTGGGTTGTTTGTTTTTTTTTAATATTAAGCTGCATGAGCTGTTTATATATATTGGAGATTAAACCTCTGTCCATTGATTCGTCTGCAACGATTTTCGCCCATTCTGAGGGATGCCTTTTTCCATTCCCGTGTTTTTTGAACAAAAAAGGAAAGAAAGGAAAAGAAGCAGAACACTAATGTGCGTAAAATATGCCTTTTGAAACGGTCGTTTTGAAATATGGACGTCCTTTGAATATTTTGGTCGATATGTGACCCCAGGATTTGTTTTCAGGGCAGGTGTCATTTACAGGCCTGCAATGGTTTTGAATATCAACTGACCATTAGCGTTGGGATTAAAGCTGCTGTTGTGTGAAACGGCCACAAGGTGGCAGCAGTTCACCCTTACCAAATCTGGTTACTAGGGCAAGAGAGCCTCAGTGGAAGTGGTGTTCTAGATTGGAGTTTAGAATGGAATGTGCCAGGAGAAAGCCCCTCACGTTTGTCTCACTACTTCTTGTTCGTGTTTTTAATTTAATTTTTTATTTTTTCTTACAGCAAGTTTGATTACAATGTTTGGCTTGTTGTAGGTGTGGAAGATGTGGTTCTTTTACACTTATACACATGTCTGTTCTTCCTGGGATCCTTTTCCCATGTACGTTATGACAGAATGTTGAGTAGTCCTCTCTTGGTATTCTGTAGGTCTTTGGTGATTATATATGTCACCTGTGTTTGTAGATGTCTGTTAACCCCGATATCGTAATGAAACCAATCCTCACACCTTTCCTTTGGTGAACCATAAGTTTGTTTAATGAATCTGTGATTGCCCTTTTCCGTGGAAATATCTCCCCTGGTATCCATTTTTAGGTAACACCTATAAGTGATATGATATGATATGTGTCTTTCACTTTCTGACTTACTACAAGTCACGTGATTACTTCTAGAGTCATCTACGGTGCTGCAAATGGCATTGTGTCCTTTTTTCCCTTGGCTTCTCTTCTGCCTTAGCGGGGTCCATTTTCAACAATGTGATTCCCTGAGGGTTGTGGATTAGCTGACCTGGGCAGCCTTACCCTGCCGGCCCGCCCTCCCCAGGTGTGCCTCGTTGAGGTCAATATAAACAGCGCTCCAGGCAGCAATAGCCCCTGAAGCTGTGCCTGACTCCATATTCTCTGCCCCGTCAGCAGTCTCGGGGCTGTGCTGGTGGGAGGGAGTGAGGGGCCACAGCTTTGTGGGTGGCCCGGTGTGAGTGGGGTTCTGCTGGCCTTTCTGCAGGAGTTGCCAGGCTGCCGCCTGTAAAGAAGAGGTTGTGTCACCCATACCTTCCGCTGGAATTTCTCTCCGGACAGAGGTGAGGAAGGAAAAAAGCAGTGGGGGCCGGGACAGGAGGGATATCTCAGGCAGGGCAATGGAAAGCTTCTGGAAGAGCGCCCGGGGCCAGGACCACCCTGGCTGGCCTGCAGGCACCAAGTTGGCCTGCGTGCTGTCGCTGGTGTGGCTCCACGGTCCTTCCTCTAGGCTTTCAAGCCCTTGTACATATTCAGGTGTTTTACCTGGAAAGGGTGGGAACAGTTCAGCAGCAGCTGGCCTGGGGCTCAGCTCACGTTTACTCACAGATGCCTCGGCACGGTCCCCCAGCTTTGCAATGAGGACGCTCCTTGCGTGGGGGGTGGGTTGATGGCTGTATGGGAGATGGTTCCCCACCTCTGACCAATTTCAGAATTGTTTACCACTGGAGCAAGTGCCCTGATAGGGTTTTCCTCTGTATAACTCGTGGGTTCAGGTTTTCTTTTCTTTTATGGTTCAAGTTAGATTTTATTCCTCTTTTATGTATTTATAGATATAAGCATGGAAATAATTCATTCCTATAAATACATCTGTGTGACGGGAAGAACTTTTTTCTGATTTATTTTAAATTTTATTTTTTAAAATTTTGAAATTTAATTTTATTTATTTTTTTTATATAGCACGTTATTATTAGTTATGTATTTTATGCATATACATGTACACAGGTCAATCCCAAACTCCCAACTCATCCCACCACCACCACCCCATGGCTTCCCACACTTGGTGTCCATACGTTTGTTCTCTACCTCTGTGTCTCTATTTCTTCCCTGCAAACCAGTTCATCTGTACCATTTCTAGGCTCCACATATATGCATTAATATACAATGTTTGTTTTCCTCTTTCTGACTTACTTCATTCTGTATGACAGTCTCTCGATCCATCGATGTCTCTACAAATGACCCAGTTTCATTCCTTTTTATGGCCGAGTAATATTCCATTTCATATATGTACCACATCTTTATCCATTCATCTGTCTGTGGGCATTTAGGTTGCTTCCATTACCTGGCTATTGTAAATAGTGCTGCAATGAACATTGTGGTGAATGTGCCTTTTTGATGTACGGTTTTCTCTGGGTATATGCCCAGAAGTGGGATTGCTGGATCAGATGGTAATTCTATTTCTAGTTTTTTTAAGGAAACTCCATACTGTTCTCCATAGTGACTGTATCAATTTACATTCCCACCAATAGTGGAAGAGGGCTCCTTTTGTCCACACCCTCCCCAGAATTGGTTGTTTGTAGATTTTCTGATGATGCCGATTCTAACAGGTGTGAGGTGAAACCTCATTGTAGTTTTGATTTGCATTTCTCTGATAATTAGTGCTGTTGAGCAGCTTTTCATGTGCGTCTTGGCCATCTCTGTGTCTCCTTTGAAGAAACGTCTCTTTAGATCTTCTGGCCATTTTTTTGGGTTGTTTGTTTTTTTTTAATATTAAGCTGCATGAGCTGTTTATATATATTGGAGATTAAACCTCTGTCCATTGATTCGTCTGCAACGATTTTCGCCCATTCTGAGGGATGCCTTTTTCCATTCCCGTGTTTTTTGAACAAAAAAGGAAAGAAAGGAAAAGAAGCAGAACACTAATGTGCGTAAAATATGCCTTTTGAAACGGTCGTTTTGAAATATGGACGTCCTTTGAATATTTTGGTCGATATGTGACCCCAGGATTTGTTTTCAGGGCAGGTGTCATTTACAGGCCTGCAATGGTTTTGAATATCAACTGACCATTAGCGTTGGGATTAAAGCTGCTGTTGTGTGAAACGGCCACAAGGTGGCAGCAGTTCACCCTTACCAAATCTGGTTACTAGGGCAAGAGAGCCTCAGTGGAAGTGGTGTTCTAGATTGGAGTTTAGAATGGAATGTGCCAGGAGAAAGCCCCTCACGTTTGTCTCACTACTTCTTGTTCGTGTTTTTAATTTAATTTTTTATTTTTTCTTACAGCAAGTTTGATTACAATGTTTGGCTTGTTGTAGGTGTGGAAGATGTGGTTCTTTTACACTTATACACATGTCTGTTCTTCCTGGGATCCTTTTCCCATGTACGTTATGACAGAATGTTGAGTAGTCCTCTCTTGGTATTCTGTAGGTCTTTGGTGATTATATATGTCACCTGTGTTTGTAGATGTCTGTTAACCCCGATATCGTAATGAAACCAATCCTCACACCTTTCCTTTGGTGAACCATAAGTTTGTTTAATGAATCTGTGATTGCCCTTTTCCGTGGAAATATCTGCCCTGGTATCCATTTTTAGGTAACACCTATAAGTGATATGATATGATATGTGTCTTTCACTTTCTGACTTACTACAAGTCACGTGATTACTTCTAGACTCATCTACGGTGCTGCAAATGGCATTGTGTCCTTTTTTCCCTTGGCTTCTCTTCTGCCTTAGCGGGGTCCATTTTCAACAATGTGATTCCCTGAGGGTTGTGGATTAGCTGACCTGGGCAGCCTTACCCTGCCGGCCCGCCCTCCCCAGGTGTGCCTCGTTGAGGTCAATATAAACAGCGCTCCAGGCAGCAATAGCCCCTGAAGCTGTGCCTGACTCCATATTCTCTGCCCCGTCAGCAGTCTCGGGGCTGTGCTGGTGGGAGGGAGTGAGGGGCCACAGCTCTGTGGGTGGCCCGGTGTGAGTGGGGTTCTGCTGGCCTTTCTGCAGGAGTTGCCAGGCTGCCGCCTGTAAAGAAGAGGTTGTGTCACCCATACCTTCCGCTGGAATTTCTCTCCGGACAGAGGTGAGGAAGGAAAAAAGCAGTGGGGGCCGGGACAGGAGGGGTATCTCAGGCAGGGCAATGGAAAGCTTCTGGAAGAGCGCCCGGGGCCAGGACCACCCTGGCTGGCCTGCAGGCACCAAGTTGGCCTGCGTGCTGTCGCTGGTGTGGCTCCACGGTCCTTCCTCTAGGCTTTCAAGCCCTTGTACATATTCAGGTGTTTTACCTGGAAAGGGTGGGAAGAGTTCAGCAGCAGCTGGCCTGGGGCTCAGCTCACGTTTACTCAGAGATGCCTCGGCACGGTCCGCCAGCTTTGCAATGAGGACGCTCCTTGCGTGGGGGGTGGGTTGATGGCTGTATGGGAGATGGTTCCCCACCTCTGACCAATTTCAGAATTGTTTACCACTGGAGCAAGTGCCCTGATAGGGTTTTCCTCTGTATAACTCGTGGGTTCAGGTTTTCTTTTCTTTTATGGTTCAAGTTAGATTTTATTCCTCTTTTATGTATTTATAGATATAAGCATGGAAATAATTCATTCCTATAAATACATCTGTGTGACGGGAAGAACTTTTTTCTGTTTTATTTTAAATTTTATTTTTTAAAATTTTGAAATTTAATTTTATTTATTTTTTTTATATAGCACGTTATTATTAGTTATGTATTTTATGCATATACATGTACACAGGTCAATCCCAAACTCCCAACTCATCCCACCACCACCACCCCATGGCTTCCCACACTTGGTGTCCATACGTTTGTTCTCTACCTCTGTGTCTCTATTTCTTCCCTGCAAACCAGTTCATCTGTACCATTTCTAGGCTCCACATATATGCATTAATATACAATATTTGTTTTCCTCTTTCTGACTTACTTCATTCTGTATGACAGTCTCTCGATCCATCGATGTCTCTACAAATGACCCAGTTTCATTCCTTTTTATGGCCGAGTAATATTCCATTTCATATATGTACCACATCTTTATCCATTCATCTGTCTGTGGGCATTTAGGTTGCTTCCATTACCTGGCTATTGTAAATAGTGCTGCAATGAACATTGTGGTGAATGTGCCTTTTTGATGTACGGTTTTCTCTGGGTATATGCCCAGAAGTGGGATTGCTGGATCAGATGGTAATTCTATTTCTAGTTTTTTTTAAGGAAACTCCATACTGTTCTCCATAGTGACTGTATCAATTTACATTCCCACCAATAGTGGAAGAGGGCTCCTTTTGTCCACACCCTCCCCAGAATTGGTTGTTTGTAGATTTTCTGATGATGCCGATTCTAACAGGTGTGAGGTGAAACCTCATTGTAGTTTTGATTTGCATTTCTCTGATAATTAGTGCTGTTGAGCAGCTTTTCATGTGCGTCTTGGCCATCTCTGTGTCTCCTTTGAAGAAACGTCTCTTTAGATCTTCTGGCCATTTTTTTGGGTTGTTTGTTTTTTTTAATATTAAGCTGCATGAGCTGTTTATATATATTGGAGATTAAACCTCTGTCCATTGATTCGTCTGCAACGATTTTCGCCCATTCTGAGGGATGCCTTTTTCCATTCCCGTGTTTTTTGAACAAAAAAGGAAAGAAAGGAAAAGAAGCAGAACACTAATGTGCGTAAAATATGCCTTTTGAAACGGTCGTTTTGAAATATGGACGTCCTTTGAATATTTTGGTCGATATGTGACCCCAGGATTTGTTTTCAGGGCAGGTGTCATTTACAGGCCTGCAATGATTTTGAATATCAACTGACCATTAGCGTTGGGATTAAAGCTGCTGTTGTGTGAAACGGCCACAAGGTGGCAGCAGTTCACCCTTACCAAATCTGGTTACTAGGGCAAGAGAGCCTCAGTGGAAGTGGTGTTCTAGATTGGAGTTTAGAATGGAATGTGCCAGGAGAAAGCCCCTCACGTTTGTCTCACTACTTCTTGTTCGTGTTTTTAATTTAAGTTTTTATTTTTTCTTACAGCAAGTTTGATTACAATGTTTGGCTTGTTGTAGGTGTGGAAGATGTGGTTCTTTTACACTTATACACATGTCTGTTCTTCCTGGGATCCTTTTCCCATGTACGTTATGACAGAATGTTGAGTAGTCCTCTCTTGGTATTCTGTAGGTCTTTGGTGATTATATATGTCACCTGTGTTTGTAGATGTCTGTTAACCCCGATATCGTAATGAAACCAATCCTCACACCTTTCCTTTGGTGAACCATAAGTTTGTTTAATGAATCTGTGATTGCCCTTTTCCGTGGAAATATCTGCCCTGGTATCCATTTTTAGGTAACACCTATAAGTGATATGATATGATATGTGTCTTTCACTTTCTGACTTACTACAAGTCACGTGATTACTTCTAGACTCATCTACGGTGCTGCAAATGGCATTGTGTCCTTTTTTCCCTTGGCTTCTCTTCTGCCTTAGCGGGGTCCATTTTCAACAATGTGATTCCCTGAGGGTTGTGGATTAGCTGACCTGGGCAGCCTTACCCTGCCGGCCCGCCCTCCCCAGCTGTGCCTCGTTGAGGTCAATATAAACAGCGCTCCAGGCAGCAATAGCCCCTGAAGCTGTGCCTGACTCCATATTCTCTGCCCCGTCAGCAGTCTCGGGGCTGTGCTGGTGGGAGGGAGTGAGGGGCCACAGCTTTGTGGGTGGCCCGGTGTGAGTGGGGTTCTGCTGGCCTTTCTGCAGGAGTTGCCAGGCTGCCGCCTGTAAAGAAGAGGTTGTGTCACCCATACCTTCCGCTGGAATTTCTCTCCGGACAGAGGTGAGGAAGGAAAAAAGCAGTGGGGGCCGGGACAGGAGGGATATCTCAGGCAGGGCAATGGAAAACTTCTGGAAGAGCGCCCGGGGCCAGGACCACCCTGGCTGGCCTGCAGGCACCAAGTTGGCCTGCGTGCTGTCGCTGGTGTGGCTCCACGGTCCTTCCTCTAGGCTTTCAAGCCCTTGTACATATTCAGGTGTTTTACCTGGAAAGGGTGGGAACAGTTCAGCAGCAGCTGGCCTGGGGCTCAGCTCACGTTTACTCACAGATGCCTCGGCACGGTCCCCCAGCTTTGCAATGAGGACGCTCCTTGCGTGGGGGGTGGGTTGATGGCTGTATGGGAGATGGTTCCCCACCTCTGACCAATTTCAGAATTGTTTACCACTGGAGCAAGTGCCCTGATAGGGTTTTCCTCTGTATAACTCGTGGGTTCAGGTTTTCTTTTCTTTTATGGTTCAAGTTAGATTTTATTCCTCTTTTATGTATTTATAGATATAAGCATGGAAATAATTCATTCCTATAAATACATCTGTGTGACGGGAAGAACTTTTTTCTGTTTTATTTTAAATTTTATTTTTTAAAATTTTGAAATTTAATTTTATTTATTTTTTTTATATAGCACGTTATTATTAGTTATGTATTTTATGCATATACATGTACACAGGTCAATCCCAAACTCCCAACTCATCCCACCACCACCACCCCATGGCTTCCCACACTTGGTGTCCATACGTTTGTTCTCTACCTCTGTGTCTCTATTTCTTCCCTGCAAACCAGTTCATCTGTACCATTTCTAGGCTCCACATATATGCATTAATATACAATATTTGTTTTCCTCTTTCTGACTTACTTCATTCTGTATGACAGTCTCTCGATCCATCGATGTCTCTACAAATGACCCAGTTTCATTCCTTTTTATGGCCGAGTAATATTCCATTTCATATATGTACCACATCTTTATCCATTCATCTGTCTGTGGGCATTTAGGTTGCTTCCATTACCTGGCTATTGTAAATAGTGCTGCAATGAACATTGTGGTGAATGTGCCTTTTTGATGTACGGTTTTCTCTGGGTATATGCCCAGAAGTGGGATTGCTGGATCAGATGGTAATTCTATTTCTAGTTTTTTTAAGGAAACTCCATACTGTTCTCCATAGTGACTGTATCAATTTACATTCCCACCAATAGTGGAAGAGGGCTCCTTTTGTCCACACCCTCCCCAGAATTGGTTGTTTGTAGATTTTCTGATGATGCCGATTCTAACAGGTGTGAGGTGAAACCTCATTGTAGTTTTGATTTGCATTTCTCTGATAATTAGTGCTGTTGAGCAGCTTTTCATGTGCGTCTTGGCCATCTCTGTGTCTCCTTTGAAGAAACGTCTCTTTAGATCTTCTGGCCATTTTTTTGGGTTGTTTGTTTTTTTTAATATTAAGCTGCATGAGCTGTTTATATATATTGGAGATTAAACCTCTGTCCATTGATTCGTCTGCAACGATTTTCGCCCATTCTGAGGGATGCCTTTTTCCATTCCCGTGTTTTTTGAACAAAAAAGGAAAGAAAGGAAAAGAAGCAGAACACTAATGTGCGTAAAATATGCCTTTTGAAACGGTCGTTTTGAAATATGGACGTCCTTTGAATATTTTGGTCGATATGTGACCCCAGGATTTGTTTTCAGGGCAGGTGTCATTTACAGGCCTGCAATGATTTTGAATATCAACTGACCATTAGCGTTGGGATTAAAGCTGCTGTTGTGTGGAACGGCCACAAGGTGGCAGCAGTTCACCCTTACCAAATCTGGTTACTAGGGCAAGAGAGCCTCAGTGGAAGTGGTGTTCTAGATTGGAGTTTAGAATGGAATGTGCCAGGAGAAAGCCCCTCACGTTTGTCTCACTACTTCTTGTTCGTGTTTTTAATTTAATTTTTTATTTTTTCTTACAGCAAGTTTGATTACAATGTTTGGCTTGTTGTAGGTGTGGAAGATGTGGTTCTTTTACACATATACACATGTCTGTTCTTCCTGGGATCCTTTTCCCATGTACGTTATGACAGAATGTTGAGTAGTCCTCTCTTGGTATTCTGTAGGTCTTTGGTGATTATATATGTCACCTGTGTTTGTAGATGTCTGTTAACCCCGATATCGTAATGAAACCAATCCTCACACCTTTCCTTTGGTGAACCATAAGTTTGTTTAATGAATCTGTGATTGCCCTTTTCCGTGGAAATATCTGCCCTGGTATCCATTTTTAGGTAACACCTATAAGTGATATGATATGATATGTGTCTTTCACTTTCTGACTTACTACAAGTCACGTGATTACTTCTAGACTCATCTACGGTGCTGCAAATGGCATTGTGTCCTTTTTTCCCTTGGCTTCTCTTCTGCCTTAGCGGGGTCCATTTTCAACAATGTGATTCCCTGAGGGTTGTGGATTAGCTGACCTGGGCAGCCTTACCCTGCCGGCCCGCCCTCCCCAGGTGTGCCTCGTTGAGGTCAATATAAACAGCGCTCCAGGCAGCAACAGCCCCTGAAGCTGTGCCTGACTCCATATTCTCTGCCCCGTCAGCAGTCTCGGGGCTGTGCTGGTGGGAGGGAGTGAGGGGCCACAGCTCTGTGGGTGGCCCGGTGTGAGTGGGGTTCTGCTGGCCTTTCTGCAGGAGTTGCCAGGCTGCCGCCTGTAAAGAAGAGGTTGTGTCACCCATACCTTCCGCTGGAATTTCTCTCCGGACAGAGGTGAGGAAGGAAAAAAGCAGTGGGGGCCGGGACAGGAGGGGTATCTCAGGCAGGGCAATGGAAAGCTTCTGGAAGAGCGCCCGGGGCCAGGACCACCCTGGCTGGCCTGCAGGCACCAAGTTGGCCTGCGTGCTGTCGCTGGTGTGGCTCCACGGTCCTTCCTCTAGGCTTTCAAGCCCTTGTACATATTCAGGTGTTTTACCTGGAAAGGGTGGGAAGAGTTCAGCAGCAGCTGGCCTGGGGCTCAGCTCACGTTTACTCACAGATGCCTCGGCACGGTCCCCCAGCTTTGCAATGAGGACGCTCCTTGCGTGGGGGGTGGGTTGATGGCTGTATGGGAGATGGTTCCCCACCTCTGACCAATTTCAGAATTGTTTACCACTGGAGCAAGTGCCCTGATAGGGTTTTCCTCTGTATAACTCGTGGGTTCAGGTTTTCTTTTCTTTTATGGTTCAAGTTAGATTTTATTCCTCTTTTATGTATTTATAGATATAAGCATGGAAATAATTCATTCCTATAAATACATCTGTGTGACGGGAAGAACTTTTTTCTGTTTTATTTTAAATTTTATTTTTTAAAATTTTGAAATTTAATTTTATTTATTTTTTTTATATAGCACGTTATTATTAGTTATGTATTTTATGCATATACATGTACACAGGTCAATCCCAAACTCCCAACTCATCCCACCACCACCACCCCATGGCTTCCCACACTTGGTGTCCATACGTTTGTTCTCTACCTCTGTGTCTCTATTTCTTCCCTGCAAACCAGTTCATCTGTACCATTTCTAGGCTCCACATATATGCATTAATATACAATATTTGTTTTCCTCTTTCTGACTTACTTCATTCTGTATGACAGTCTCTCGATCCATCGATGTCTCTACAAATGACCCAGTTTCATTCCTTTTTATGGCCGAGTAATATTCCATTTCATATATGTACCACATCTTTATCCATTCATCTGTCTGTGGGCATTTAGGTTGCTTCCATTACCTGGCTATTGTAAATAGTGCTGCAATGAACATTGTGGTGAATGTGCCTTTTTGATGTACGGTTTTCTCTGGGTATATGCCCAGAAGTGGGATTGCTGGATCAGATGGTAATTCTATTTCTACTTTTTTTAAGGAAACTCCATACTGTTCTCCATAGTGACTGTATCAATTTACATTCCCACCAATAGTGGAAGAGGGCTCCTTTAGTCCACACCCTCCCCAGAATTGGTTGTTTGTAGATTTTCTGATGATGCCGATTCTAACAGGTGTGAGGTGAAACCTCATTGTAGTTTTGATTTGCATTTCTCTGATAATTAGTGCTGTTGAGCAGCTTTTCATGTGCGTCTTGGCCATCTCTGTGTCTCCTTTGAAGAAACGTCTCTTTAGATCTTCTGGCCATTTTTTTGGGTTGTTTGTTTTTTTTAATATTAAGCTGCATGAGCTGTTTATATATATTGGAGATTAAACCTCTGTCCATTGATTCGTCTGCAACGATTTTCGCCCATTCTGAGGGATGCCTTTTTCCATTCCCGTGTTTTTTGAACAAAAAAGGAAAGAAAGGAAAAGAAGCAGAACACTAATGTGCGTAAAATATGCCTTTTGAAACGGTCGTTTTGAAATATGGACGTCCTTTGAATATTTTGGTCGATATGTGACCCCAGGATTTGTTTTCAGGGCAGGTGTCATTTACAGGCCTGCAATGGTTTTGAATATCAACTGACCATTAGCGTTGGGATTAAAGCTGCTGTTGTGTGAAACGGCCACAAGGTGGCAGCAGTTCACCCTTACCAAATCTGGTTACTAGGGCAAGAGAGCCTCAGTGGAAGTGGTGTTCTAGATTGGAGTTTAGAATGGAATGTGCCAGGAGAAAGCCCCTCACGTTTGTCTCACTACTTCTTGTTCGTGTTTTTAATTTAATTTTTTATTTTTTCTTACAGCAAGTTTGATTACAATGTTTGGCTTGTTGTAGGTGTGGAAGATGTGGTTCTTTTACACTTATACACATGTCTGTTCTTCCTGGGATCCTTTTCCCATGTACGTTATGACAGAATGTTGAGTAGTCCTCTCTTGGTATTCTGTAGGTCTTTGGTGATTATATATGTCACCTGTGTTTGTAGATGTCTGTTAACCCCGATATCGTAATGAAACCAATCCTCACACCTTTCCTTTGGTGAACCATAAGTTTGTTTAATGAATCTGTGATTGCCCTTTTCCGTGGAAATATCTGCCCTGGTATCCATTTTTAGGTAACACCTATAAGTGATATGATATGATATGTGTCTTTCACTTTCTGACTTACTACAAGTCACGTGATTACTTCTAGACTCATCTACGGTGCTGCAAATGGCATTGTGTCCTTTTTTCCCTTGGCTTCTCTTCTGCCTTAGCGGGGTCCATTTTCAACAATGTGATTCCCTGAGGGTTGTGGATTAGCTGACCTGGGCAGCCTTACCCTGCCGGTCCGCCCTCCCCAGCTGTGCCTCGTTGAGGTCAATATAAACAGCGCTCCAGGCAGCAATAGCCCCTGAAGCTGTGCCTGACTCCATATTCTCTGCCCCGTCAGCAGTCTCGGGGCTGTGCTGGTGGGAGGGAGTGAGGGGCCACAGCTTTGTGGGTGGCCCGGTGTGAGTGGGGTTCTGCTGGCCTTTCTGCAGGAGTTGCCAGGCTGCCGCCTGTAAAGAAGAGGTTGTGTCACCCATACCTTCCGCTGGAATTTCTCTCCGGACAGAGGTGAGGAAGGAAAAAAGCAGTGGGGGCCGGGACAGGAGGGATATCTCAGGCAGGGCAATGGAAAGCTTCTGGAAGAGCGCCCGGGGCCAGGACCACCCTGGCTGGCCTGCAGGCACCAAGTTGGCCTGCGTGCTGTCGCTGGTGTGGCTCCACGGTCCTTCCTCTAGGCTTTCAAGCCCTTGTACATATTCAGGTGTTTTACCTGGAAAGGGTGGGAACAGTTCAGCAGCAGCTGGCCTGGGGCTCAGCTCACGTTTACTCACAGATGCCTCGGCACGGTCCCCCAGCTTTGCAATGAGGACGCTCCTTGCGTGGGGGGTGGGTTGATGGCTGTATGGGAGATGGTTCCCCACCTCTGACCAATTTCAGAATTGTTTACCACTGGAGCAAGTGCCCTGATAGGGTTTTCCTCTGTATAACTCGTGGGTTCAGGTTTTCTTTTCTTTTATGGTTCAAGTTAGATTTTATTCCTCTTTTATGTATTTATAGATATAAGCATGGAAATAATTCATTCCTATAAATACATCTGTGTGACGGGAAGAACTTTTTTCTGTTTTATTTTAAATTTTATTTTTTAAAATTTTGAAATTTAATTTTATTTATTTTTTTTATATAGCACGTTATTATTAGTTATGTATTTTATGCATATACATGTACACAGGTCAATCCCAAACTCCCAACTCATCCCACCACCACCACCCCATGGCTTCCCACACTTGGTGTCCATACGTTTGTTCTCTACCTCTGTGTCTCTATTTCTTCCCTGCAAACCAGTTCATCTGTACCATTTCTAGGCTCCACATATATGCATTAATATACAATGTTTGTTTTCCTCTTTCTGACTTACTTCATTCTGTATGACAGTCTCTCGATCCATCGATGTCTCTACAAATGACCCAGTTTCATTCCTTTTTATGGCCGAGTAATATTCCATTTCATATATGTACCACATCTTTATCCATTCATCTGTCTGTGGGCATTTAGGTTGCTTCCATTACCTGGCTATTGTAAATAGTGCTGCAATGAACATTGTGGTGAATGTGCCTTTTTGATGTACGGTTTTCTCTGGGTATATGCCCAGAAGTGGGATTGCTGGATCAGATGGTAATTCTATTTCTAGTTTTTTTAAGGAAACTCCATACTGTTCTCCATAGTGACTGTATCAATTTACATTCCCACCAATAGTGGAAGAGGGCTCCTTTTGTCCACACCCTCCCCAGAATTGGTTGTTTGTAGATTTTCTGATGATGCCGATTCTAACAGGTGTGAGGTGAAACCTCATTGTAGTTTTGATTTGCATTTCTCTGATAATTAGTGCTGTTGAGCAGCTTTTCATGTGCGTCTTGGCCATCTCTGTGTCTCCTTTGAAGAAACGTCTCTTTAGATCTTCTGCCCATTTTTTTGGGTTGTTTGTTTTTTTTTAATATTAAGCTGCATGAGCTGTTTATATATATTGGAGATTAAACCTCTGTCCATTGATTCGTCTGCAACGATTTTCGCCCATTCTGAGGGATGCCTTTTTCCATTCCCGTGTTTTTTGAACAAAAAAGGAAAGAAAGGAAAAGAAGCAGAACACTAATGTGCGTAAAATATGCCTTTTGAAACGGTCGTTTTGAAATATGGACGTCCTTTGAATATTTTGGTCGATATGTGACCCCAGGATTTGTTTTCAGGGCAGGTGTCATTTACAGGCCTGCAATGATTTTGAATATCAACTGACCATTAGCGTTGGGATTAAAGCTGCTGTTGTGTGAAACGGCCACAAGGTGGCAGCAGTTCACCCTTACCAAATCTGGTTACTAGGGCAAGAGAGCCTCAGTGGAAGTGGTGTTCTAGATTGGAGTTTAGAATGGAATGTGCCAGGAGAAAGCCCCTCACGTTTGTCTCACTACTTCTTGTTCGTGTTTTTAATTTAATTTTTTATTTTTTCTTACAGCAAGTTTGATTACAATGTTTGGCTTGTTGTAGGTGTGGAAGATGTGGTTCTTTTACACATATACACATGTCTGTTCTTCCTGGGATCCTTTTCCCATGTACGTTATGACAGAATGTTGAGTAGTCCTCTCTTGGTATTCTGTAGGTCTTTGGTGATTATATATGTCACCTGTGTTTGTAGATGTCTGTTAACCCCGATATCGTAATGAAACCAATCCTCACACCTTTCCTTTGGTGAACCATAAGTTTGTTTAATGAATCTGTGATTGCCCTTTTCCGTGGAAATATCTGCCCTGGTATCCATTTTTAGGTAACACCTATAAGTGATATGATATGATATGTGTCTTTCACTTTCTGACTTACTACAAGTCACGTGATTACTTCTAGACTCATCTACGGTGCTGCAAATGGCATTGTGTCCTTTTTTCCCTTGGCTTCTCTTCTGCCTTAGCGGGGTCCATTTTCAACAATGTGATTCCCTGAGGGTTGTGGATTAGCTGACCTGGGCAGCCTTACCCTGCCGGCCCGCCCTCCCCAGGTGTGCCTCGTTGAGGTCAATATAAACAGCGCTCCAGGCAGCAATAGCCCCTGAAGCTGTGCCTGACTCCATATTCTCTGCCCCGTCAGCAGTCTCGGGGCTGTGCTGGTGGGAGGGAGTGAGGGGCCACAGCTCTGTGGGTGGCCCGGTGTGAGTGGGGTTCTGCTGGCCTTTCTGCAGGAGTTGCCAGGCTGCCGCCTGTAAAGAAGAGGTTGTGTCACCCATACCTTCCGCTGGAATTTCTCTCCGGACAGAGGTGAGGAAGGAAAAAAGCAGTGGGGGCCGGGACAGGAGGGGTATCTCAGGCAGGGCAATGGAAAGCTTCTGGAAGAGCGCCCGGGGCCAGGACCACCCTGGCTGGCCTGCAGGCACCAAGTTGGCCTGCGTGCTGTCGCTGGTGTGGCTCCACGGTCCTTCCTCTAGGCTTTCAAGCCCTTGTACATATTCAGGTGTTTTACCTGGAAAGGGTGGGAAGAGTTCAGCAGCAGCTGGCCTGGGGCTCAGCTCACGTTTACTCAGAGATGCCTCGGCACGGTCCCCCAGCTTTGCAATGAGGACGCTCCTTGCGTGGGGGGTGGGTTGATGGCTGTATGGGAGATGGTTCCCCACCTCTGACCAATTTCAGAATTGTTTACCACTGGAGCAAGTGCCCTGATAGGGTTTTCCTCTGTATAACTCGTGGGTTCAGGTTTTCTTTTCTTTTATGGTTCAAGTTAGATTTTATTCCTCTTTTATGTATTTATAGATATAAGCATGGAAATAATTCATTCCTATAAATACATCTGTGTGACGGGAAGAACTTTTTTCTGTTTTATTTTAAATTTTATTTTTTAAAATTTTGAAATTTAATTTTATTTATTTTTTTTATATAGCACGTTATTATTAGTTATGTATTTTATGCATATACATGTACACAGGTCAATCCCAAACTCCCAACTCATCCCACCACCACCACCCCATGGCTTCCCACACTTGGTGTCCATACGTTTGTTCTCTACCTCTGTGTCTCTATTTCTTCCCTGCAAGCCAGTTCATCTGTACCATTTCTAGGCTCCACATATATGCATTAATATACAATATTTGTTTTCCTCTTTCTGACTTACTTCATTCTGTATGACAGTCTCTCGATCCATCGATGTCTCTACAAATGACCCAGTTTCATTCCTTTTTATGGCCGAGTAATATTCCATTTCATATATGTACCACATCTTTATCCATTCATCTGTCTGTGGGCATTTAGGTTGCTTCCATTACCTGGCTATTGTAAATAGTGCTGCAATGAACATTGTGGTGAATGTGCCTTTTTGATGTACGGTTTTCTCTGGGTATATGCCCAGAAGTGGGATTGCTGGATCAGATGGTAATTCTATTTCTAGTTTTTTTTAAGGAAACTCCATACTGTTCTCCATAGTGACTGTATCAATTTACATTCCCACCAATAGTGGAAGAGGGCTCCTTTTGTCCACACCCTCCCCAGAATTGGTTGTTTGTAGATTTTCTGATGATGCCGATTCTAACAGGTGTGAGGTGAAACCTCATTGTAGTTTTGATTTGCATTTCTCTGATAATTAGTGCTGTTGAGCAGCTTTTCATGTGCGTCTTGGCCATCTCTGTGTCTCCTTTGAAGAAACGTCTCTTTAGATCTTCTGGCCATTTTTTTGGGTTGTTTGTTTTTTTTAATATTAAGCTGCATGAGCTGTTTATATATATTGGAGATTAAACCTCTGTCCATTGATTCGTCTGCAACGATTTTCGCCCATTCTGAGGGATGCCTTTTTCCATTCCCGTGTTTTTTGAACAAAAAAGGAAAGAAAGGAAAAGAAGCAGAACACTAATGTGCGTAAAATATGCCTTTTGAAACGGTCGTTTTGAAATATGGACGTCCTTTGAATATTTTGGTCGATATGTGACCCCAGGATTTGTTTTCAGGGCAGGTGTCATTTACAGGCCTGCAATGGTTTTGAATATCAACTGACCATTAGCGTTGGGATTAAAGCTGCTGTTGTGTGAAACGGCCACAAGGTGGCAGCAGTTCACCCTTACCAAATCTGGTTACTAGGGCAAGAGAGCCTCAGTGGAAGTGGTGTTCTAGATTGGAGTTTAGAATGGAATGTGCCAGGAGAAAGCCCCTCACGTTTGTCTCACTACTTCTTGTTCGTGTTTTTAATTTAATTTTTTATTTTTTCTTACAGCAAGTTTGATTACAATGTTTGGCTTGTTGTAGGTGTGGAAGATGTGGTTCTTTTACACTTATACACATGTCTGTTCTTCCTGGGATCCTTTTCCCATGTACGTTATGACAGAATGTTGAGTAGTCCTCTCTTGGTATTCTGTAGGTCTTTGGTGATTATATATGTCACCTGTGTTTGTAGATGTCTGTTAACCCCGATATCGTAATGAAACCAATCCTCACACCTTTCCTTTGGTGAACCATAAGTTTGTTTAATGAATCTGTGATTGCCCTTTTCCGTGGAAATATCTGCCCTGGTATCCATTTTTAGGTAACACCTATAAGTGATATGATATGATATGTGTCTTTCACTTTCTGACTTACTACAAGTCACGTGATTACTTCTAGACTCATCTACGGTGCTGCAAATGGCATTGTGTCCTTTTTTCCCTTGGCTTCTCTTCTGCCTTAGCGGGGTCCATTTTCAACAATGTGATTCCCTGAGGGTTGTGGATTAGCTGACCTGGGCAGCCTTACCCTGCCGGCCCGCCCTCCCCAGCTGTGCCTCGTTGAGGTCAATATAAACAGCGCTCCAGGCAGCAATAGCCCCTGAAGCTGTGCCTGACTCCATATTCTCTGCCCTGTCAGCAGTCTCGGGGCTGTGCTGGTGGGAGGGAGTGAGGGGCCACAGCTTTGTGGGTGGCCCGGTGTGAGTGGGGTTCTGCTGGCCTTTCTGCAGGAGTTGCCAGGCTGCCGCCTGTAAAGAAGAGGTTGTGTCACCCATACCTTCCGCTGGAATTTCTCTCCGGACAGAGGTGAGGAAGGAAAAAAGCAGTGGGGGCCGGGACAGGAGGGATATCTCAGGCAGGGCAATGGAAAGCTTCTGGAAGAGCGCCCGGGGCCAGGACCACCCTGGCTGGCCTGCAGGCACCAAGTTGGCCTGCGTGCTGTCGCTGGTGTGGCTCCACGGTCCTTCCTCTAGGCTTTCAAGCCCTTGTACATATTCAGGTGTTTTACCTGGAAAGGGTGGGAACAGTTCAGCAGCAGCTGGCCTGGGGCTCAGCTCACGTTTACTCACAGATGCCTCGGCACGGTCCCCCAGCTTTGCAATGAGGACGCTCCTTGCGTGGGGGGTGGGTTGATGGCTGTATGGGAGATGGTTCCCCACCTCTGACCAATTTCAGAATTGTTTACCACTGGAGCAAGTGCCCTGATAGGGTTTTCCTCTGTATAACTCGTGGGTTCAGGTTTTCTTTTCTTTTATGGTTCAAGTTAGATTTTATTCCTCTTTTATGTATTTATAGATATAAGCATGGAAATAATTCATTCCTATAAATACATCTGTGTGACGGGAAGAACTTTTTTCTGTTTTATTTTAAATTTTATTTTTTAAAATTTTGAAATTTAATTTTATTTATTTTTTTTATATAGCACGTTATTATTAGTTATGTATTTTATGCATATACATGTACACAGGTCAATCCCAAACTCCCAACTCATCCCACCACCACCACCCCATGGCTTCCCACACTTGGTGTCCATACGTTTGTTCTCTACCTCTGTGTCTCTATTTCTTCCCTGCAAACCAGTTCATCTGTACCATTTCTAGGCTCCACATATATGCATTAATATACAATATTTGTTTTCCTCTTTCTGACTTACTTCATTCTGTATGACAGTCTCTCGATCCATCGATGTCTCTACAAATGACCCAGTTTCATTCCTTTTTATGGCCGAGTAATATTCCATTTCATATATGTACCACATCTTTATCCATTCATCTGTCTGTGGGCATTTAGGTTGCTTCCATTACCTGGCTATTGTAAATAGTGCTGCAATGAACATTGTGGTGAATGTGCCTTTTTGATGTACGGTTTTCTCTGGGTATATGCCCAGAAGTGGGATTGCTGGATCAGATGGTAATTCTATTTCTAGTTTTTTTAAGGAAACTCCATACTGTTCTCCATAGTGACTGTATCAATTTACATTCCCACCAATAGTGGAAGAGGGCTCCTTTAGTCCACACCCTCCCCAGAATTGGTTGTTTGTAGATTTTCTGATGATGCCGATTCTAACAGGTGTGAGGTGAAACCTCATTGTAGTTTTGATTTGCATTTCTCTGATAATTAGTGCTGTTGAGCAGCTTTTCATGTGCGTCTTGGCCATCTCTGTGTCTCCTTTGAAGAAACGTCTCTTTAGATCTTCTGGCCATTTTTTTGGGTTGTTTGTTTTTTTTAATATTAAGCTGCATGAGCTGTTTATATATATTGGAGATTAAACCTCTGTCCATTGATTCGTCTGCAACGATTTTCGCCCATTCTGAGGGATGCCTTTTTCCATTCCCGTGTTTTTTGAACAAAAAAGGAAAGAAAGGAAAAGAAGCAGAACACTAATGTGCGTAAAATATGCCTTTTGAAACGGTCGTTTTGAAATATGGACGTCCTTTGAATATTTTGGTCGATATGTGACCCCAGGATTTGTTTTCAGGGCAGGTGTCATTTACAGGCCTGCAATGGTTTTGAATATCAACTGACCATTAGCGTTGGGATTAAAGCTGCTGTTGTGTGAAACGGCCACAAGGTGGCAGCAGTTCACCCTTACCAAATCTGGTTACTAGGGCAAGAGAGCCTCAGTGGAAGTGGTGTTCTAGATTGGAGTTTAGAATGGAATGTGCCAGGAGAAAGCCCCTCACGTTTGTCTCACTACTTCTTGTTCGTGTTTTTAATTTAATTTTTTATTTTTTCTTACAGCAAGTTTGATTACAATGTTTGGCTTGTTGTAGGTGTGGAAGATGTGGTTCTTTTACACTTATACACATGTCTGTTCTTCCTGGGATCCTTTTCCCATGTACGTTATGACAGAATGTTGAGTAGTCCTCTCTTGGTATTCTGTAGGTCTTTGGTGATTATATATGTCACCTGTGTTTGTAGATGTCTGTTAACCCCGATATCGTAATGAAACCAATCCTCACACCTTTCCTTTGGTGAACCATAAGTTTGTTTAATGAATCTGTGATTGCCCTTTTCCGTGGAAATATCTGCCCTGGTATCCATTTTTAGGTAACACCTATAAGTGATATGATATGATATGTGTCTTTCACTTTCTGACTTACTACAAGTCACGTGATTACTTCTAGACTCATCTACGGTGCTGCAAATGGCATTGTGTCCTTTTTTCCCTTGGCTTCTCTTCTGCCTTAGCGGGGTCCATTTTCAACAATGTGATTCCCTGAGGGTTGTGGATTAGCTGACCTGGGCAGCCTTACCCTGCCGGTCCGCCCTCCCCAGCTGTGCCTCGTTGAGGTCAATATAAACAGCGCTCCAGGCAGCAATAGCCCCTGAAGCTGTGCCTGACTCCATATTCTCTGCCCCGTCAGCAGTCTCGGGGCTGTGCTGGTGGGAGGGAGTGAGGGGCCACAGCTTTGTGGGTGGCCCGGTGTGAGTGGGGTTCTGCTGGCCTTTCTGCAGGAGTTGCCAGGCTGCCGCCTGTAAAGAAGAGGTTGTGTCACCCATACCTTCCGCTGGAATTTCTCTCCGGACAGAGGTGAGGAAGGAAAAAAGCAGTGGGGGCCGGGACAGGAGGGATATCTCAGGCAGGGCAATGGAAAGCTTCTGGAAGAGCGCCCGGGGCCAGGACCACCCTGGCTGGCCTGCAGGCACCAAGTTGGCCTGCGTGCTGTCGCTGGTGTGGCTCCACGGTCCTTCCTCTAGGCTTTCAAGCCCTTGTACATATTCAGGTGTTTTACCTGGAAAGGGTGGGAAGAGTTCAGCAGCAGCTGGCCTGGGGCTCAGCTCACGTTTACTCACAGATGCCTCGGCACGGTCCCCCAGCTTTGCAATGAGGACGCTCCTTGCGTGGGGGGTGGGTTGATGGCTGTATGGGAGATGGTTCCCCACCTCTGACCAATTTCAGAATTGTTTACCACTGGAGCAAGTGCCCTGATAGGGTTTTCCTCTGTATAACTCGTGGGTTCAGGTTTTCTTTTCTTTTATGGTTCAAGTTAGATTTTATTCCTCTTTTATGTATTTATAGATATAAGCATGGAAATAATTCATTCCTATAAATACATCTGTGTGACGGGAAGAACTTTTTTCTGTTTTATTTTAAATTTTATTTTTTAAAATTTTGAAATTTAATTTTATTTATTTTTTTTATATAGCACGTTATTATTAGTTATGTATTTTATGCATATACATGTACACAGGTCAATCCCAAACTCCCAACTCATCCCACCACCACCACCCCATGGCTTCCCACACTTGGTGTCCATACGTTTGTTCTCTACCTCTGTGTCTCTATTTCTTCCCTGCAAACCAGTTCATCTGTACCATTTCTAGGCTCCACATATATGCATTAATATACAATGTTTGTTTTCCTCTTTCTGACTTACTTCATTCTGTATGACAGTCTCTCGATCCATCGATGTCTCTACAAATGACCCAGTTTCATTCCTTTTTATGGCCGAGTAATATTCCATTTCATATATGTACCACATCTTTATCCATTCATCTGTCTGTGGGCATTTAGGTTGCTTCCATTACCTGGCTATTGTAAATAGTGCTGCAATGAACATTGTGGTGAATGTGCCTTTTTGATGTACGGTTTTCTCTGGGTATATGCCCAGAAGTGGGATTGCTGGATCAGATGGTAATTCTATTTCTAGTTTTTTTAAGGAAACTCCATACTGTTCTCCATAGTGACTGTATCAATTTACATTCCCACCAATAGTGGAAGAGGGCTCCTTTTGTCCACACCCTCCCCAGAATTGGTTGTTTGTAGATTTTCTGATGATGCCGATTCTAACAGGTGTGAGGTGAAACCTCATTGTAGTTTTGATTTGCATTTCTCTGATAATTAGTGCTGTTGAGCAGCTTTTCATGTGCGTCTTGGCCATCTCTGTGTCTCCTTTGAAGAAACGTCTCTTTAGATCTTCTGCCCATTTTTTTGGGTTGTTTGTTTTTTTTTAATATTAAGCTGCATGAGCTGTTTATATATATTGGAGATTAAACCTCTGTCCATTGATTCGTCTGCAACGATTTTCGCCCATTCTGAGGGATGCCTTTTTCCATTCCCGTGTTTTTTGAACAAAAAAGGAAAGAAAGGAAAAGAAGCAGAACACTAATGTGCGTAAAATATGCCTTTTGAAACGGTCGTTTTGAAATATGGACGTCCTTTGAATATTTTGGTCGATATGTGACCCCAGGATTTGTTTTCAGGGCAGGTGTCATTTACAGGCCTGCAATGATTTTGAATATCAACTGACCATTAGCGTTGGGATTAAAGCTGCTGTTGTGTGAAACGGCCACAAGGTGGCAGCAGTTCACCCTTACCAAATCTGGTTACTAGGGCAAGAGAGCCTCAGTGGAAGTGGTGTTCTAGATTGGAGTTTAGAATGGAATGTGCCAGGAGAAAGCCCCTCACGTTTGTCTCACTACTTCTTGTTCGTGTTTTTAATTTAATTTTTTATTTTTTCTTACAGCAAGTTTGATTACAATGTTTGGCTTGTTGTAGGTGTGGAAGATGTGGTTCTTTTACACATATACACATGTCTGTTCTTCCTGGGATCCTTTTCCCATGTACGTTATGACAGAATGTTGAGTAGTCCTCTCTTGGTATTCTGTAGGTCTTTGGTGATTATATATGTCACCTGTGTTTGTAGATGTCTGTTAACCCCGATATCGTAATGAAACCAATCCTCACACCTTTCCTTTGGTGAACCATAAGTTTGTTTAATGAATCTGTGATTGCCCTTTTCCGTGGAAATATCTGCCCTGGTATCCATTTTTAGGTAACACCTATAAGTGATATGATATGATATGTGTCTTTCACTTTCTGACTTACTACAAGTCACGTGATTACTTCTAGACTCATCTACGGTGCTGCAAATGGCATTGTGTCCTTTTTTCCCTTGGCTTCTCTTCTGCCTTAGCGGGGTCCATTTTCAACAATGTGATTCCCTGAGGGTTGTGGATTAGCTGACCTGGGCAGCCTTACCCTGCCGGCCCGCCCTCCCCAGGTGTGCCTCGTTGAGGTCAATATAAACAGCGCTCCAGGCAGCAATAGCCCCTGAAGCTGTGCCTGACTCCATATTCTCTGCCCCGTCAGCAGTCTCGGGGCTGTGCTGGTGGGAGGGAGTGAGGGGCCACAGCTCTGTGGGTGGCCCGGTGTGAGTGGGGTTCTGCTGGCCTTTCTGCAGGAGTTGCCAGGCTGCCGCCTGTAAAGAAGAGGTTGTGTCACCCATACCTTCCGCTGGAATTTCTCTCCGGACAGAGGTGAGGAAGGAAAAAAGCAGTGGGGGCCGGGACAGGAGGGGTATCTCAGGCAGGGCAATGGAAAGCTTCTGGAAGAGCGCCCGGGGCCAGGACCACCCTGGCTGGCCTGCAGGCACCAAGTTGGCCTGCGTGCTGTCGCTGGTGTGGCTCCACGGTCCTTCCTCTAGGCTTTCAAGCCCTTGTACATATTCAGGTGTTTTACCTGGAAAGGGTGGGAAGAGTTCAGCAGCAGCTGGCCTGGGGCTCAGCTCACGTTTACTCAGAGATGCCTCGGCACGGTCCCCCAGCTTTGCAATGAGGACGCTCCTTGCGTGGGGGGTGGGTTGATGGCTGTATGGGAGATGGTTCCCCACCTCTGACCAATTTCAGAATTGTTTACCACTGGAGCAAGTGCCCTGATAGGGTTTTCCTCTGTATAACTCGTGGGTTCAGGTTTTCTTTTCTTTTATGGTTCAAGTTAGATTTTATTCCTCTTTTATGTATTTATAGATATAAGCATGGAAATAATTCATTCCTATAAATACATCTGTGTGACGGGAAGAACTTTTTTCTGTTTTATTTTAAATTTTATTTTTTAAAATTTTGAAATTTAATTTTATTTATTTTTTTTATATAGCACGTTATTATTAGTTATGTATTTTATGCATATACATGTACACAGGTCAATCCCAAACTCCCAACTCATCCCACCACCACCACCCCATGGCTTCCCACACTTGGTGTCCATACGTTTGTTCTCTACCTCTGTGTCTCTATTTCTTCCCTGCAAGCCAGTTCATCTGTACCATTTCTAGGCTCCACATATATGCATTAATATACAATATTTGTTTTCCTCTTTCTGACTTACTTCATTCTGTATGACAGTCTCTCGATCCATCGATGTCTCTACAAATGACCCAGTTTCATTCCTTTTTATGGCCGAGTAATATTCCATTTCATATATGTACCACATCTTTATCCATTCATCTGTCTGTGGGCATTTAGGTTGCTTCCATTACCTGGCTATTGTAAATAGTGCTGCAATGAACATTGTGGTGAATGTGCCTTTTTGATGTACGGTTTTCTCTGGGTATATGCCCAGAAGTGGGATTGCTGGATCAGATGGTAATTCTATTTCTAGTTTTTTTTAAGGAAACTCCATACTGTTCTCCATAGTGACTGTATCAATTTACATTCCCACCAATAGTGGAAGAGGGCTCCTTTTGTCCACACCCTCCCCAGAATTGGTTGTTTGTAGATTTTCTGATGATGCCGATTCTAACAGGTGTGAGGTGAAACCTCATTGTAGTTTTGATTTGCATTTCTCTGATAATTAGTGCTGTTGAGCAGCTTTTCATGTGCGTCTTGGCCATCTCTGTGTCTCCTTTGAAGAAACGTCTCTTTAGATCTTCTGGCCATTTTTTTGGGTTGTTTGTTTTTTTTAATATTAAGCTGCATGAGCTGTTTATATATATTGGAGATTAAACCTCTGTCCATTGATTCGTCTGCAACGATTTTCGCCCATTCTGAGGGATGCCTTTTTCCATTCCCGTGTTTTTTGAACAAAAAAGGAAAGAAAGGAAAAGAAGCAGAACACTAATGTGCGTAAAATATGCCTTTTGAAACGGTCGTTTTGAAATATGGACGTCCTTTGAATATTTTGGTCGATATGTGACCCCAGGATTTGTTTTCAGGGCAGGTGTCATTTACAGGCCTGCAATGGTTTTGAATATCAACTGACCATTAGCGTTGGGATTAAAGCTGCTGTTGTGTGAAACGGCCACAAGGTGGCAGCAGTTCACCCTTACCAAATCTGGTTACTAGGGCAAGAGAGCCTCAGTGGAAGTGGTGTTCTAGATTGGAGTTTAGAATGGAATGTGCCAGGAGAAAGCCCCTCACGTTTGTCTCACTACTTCTTGTTCGTGTTTTTAATTTAATTTTTTATTTTTTCTTACAGCAAGTTTGATTACAATGTTTGGCTTGTTGTAGGTGTGGAAGATGTGGTTCTTTTACACTTATACACATGTCTGTTCTTCCTGGGATCCTTTTCCCATGTACGTTATGACAGAATGTTGAGTAGTCCTCTCTTGGTATTCTGTAGGTCTTTGGTGATTATATATGTCACCTGTGTTTGTAGATGTCTGTTAACCCCGATATCGTAATGAAACCAATCCTCACACCTTTCCTTTGGTGAACCATAAGTTTGTTTAATGAATCTGTGATTGCCCTTTTCCGTGGAAATATCTGCCCTGGTATCCATTTTTAGGTAACACCTATAAGTGATATGATATGATATGTGTCTTTCACTTTCTGACTTACTACAAGTCACGTGATTACTTCTAGACTCATCTACGGTGCTGCAAATGGCATTGTGTCCTTTTTTCCCTTGGCTTCTCTTCTGCCTTAGCGGGGTCCATTTTCAACAATGTGATTCCCTGAGGGTTGTGGATTAGCTGACCTGGGCAGCCTTACCCTGCCGGCCCGCCCTCCCCAGCTGTGCCTCGTTGAGGTCAATATAAACAGCGCTCCAGGCAGCAATAGCCCCTGAAGCTGTGCCTGACTCCATATTCTCTGCCCTGTCAGCAGTCTCGGGGCTGTGCTGGTGGGAGGGAGTGAGGGGCCACAGCTTTGTGGGTGGCCCGGTGTGAGTGGGGTTCTGCTGGCCTTTCTGCAGGAGTTGCCAGGCTGCCGCCTGTAAAGAAGAGGTTGTGTCACCCATACCTTCCGCTGGAATTTCTCTCCGGACAGAGGTGAGGAAGGAAAAAAGCAGTGGGGGCCGGGACAGGAGGGATATCTCAGGCAGGGCAATGGAAAGCTTCTGGAAGAGCGCCCGGGGCCAGGACCACCCTGGCTGGCCTGCAGGCACCAAGTTGGCCTGCGTGCTGTCGCTGGTGTGGCTCCACGGTCCTTCCTCTAGGCTTTCAAGCCCTTGTACATATTCAGGTGTTTTACCTGGAAAGGGTGGGAACAGTTCAGCAGCAGCTGGCCTGGGGCTCAGCTCACGTTTACTCACAGATGCCTCGGCACGGTCCCCCAGCTTTGCAATGAGGACGCTCCTTGCGTGGGGGGTGGGTTGATGGCTGTATGGGAGATGCTTCCCCACCTCTGACCAATTTCAGAATTGTTTACCACTGGAGCAAGTGCCCTGATAGGGTTTTCCTCTGTATAACTCGTGGGTTCAGGTTTTCTTTTCTTTTATGGTTCAAGTTAGATTTTATTCCTCTTTTATGTATTTATAGATATAAGCATGGAAATAATTCATTCCTATAAATACATCTGTGTGACGGGAAGAACTTTTTTCTGTTTTATTTTAAATTTTATTTTTTAAAATTTTGAAATTTAATTTTATTTATTTTTTTTATATAGCACGTTATTATTAGTTATGTATTTTATGCATATACATGTACACAGGTCAATCCCAAACTCCCAACTCATCCCACCACCACCACCCCATGGCTTCCCACACTTGGTGTCCATACGTTTGTTCTCTACCTCTGTGTCTCTATTTCTTCCCTGCAAACCAGTTCATCTGTACCATTTCTAGGCTCCACATATATGCATTAATATACAATGTTTGTTTTCCTCTTTCTGACTTACTTCATTCTGTATGACAGTCTCTCGATCCATCGATGTCTCTACAAATGACCCAGTTTCATTCCTTTTTATGGCCGAGTAATATTCCATTTCATATATGTACCACATCTTTATCCATTCATCTGTCTGTGGGCATTTAGGTTGCTTCCATTACCTGGCTATTGTAAATAGTGCTGCAATGAACATTGTGGTGAATGTGCCTTTTTGATGTACGGTTTTCTCTGGGTATATGCCCAGAAGTGGGATTGCTGGATCAGATGGTAATTCTATTTCTAGTTTTTTTAAGGAAACTCCATACTGTTCTCCATAGTGACTGTATCAATTTACATTCCCACCAATAGTGGAAGAGGGCTCCTTTTGTCCACACCCTCCCCAGAATTGGTTGTTTGTAGATTTTCTGATGATGCCGATTCTAACAGGTGTGAGGTGAAACCTCATTGTAGTTTTGATTTGCATTTCTCTGATAATTAGTGCTGTTGAGCAGCTTTTCATGTGCGTCTTGGCCATCTCTGTGTCTCCTTTGAAGAAACGTCTCTTTAGATCTTCTGCCCATTTTTTTGGGTTGTTTGTTTTTTTTTAATATTAAGCTGCATGAGCTGTTTATATATATTGGAGATTAAACCTCTGTCCATTGATTCGTCTGCAACGATTTTCGCCCATTCTGAGGGATGCCTTTTTCCATTCCCGTGTTTTTTGAACAAAAAAGGAAAGAAAGGAAAAGAAGCAGAACACTAATGTGCGTAAAATATGCCTTTTGAAACGGTCGTTTTGAAATATGGACGTCCTTTGAATATTTTGGTCGATATGTGACCCCAGGATTTGTTTTCAGGGCAGGTGTCATTTACAGGCCTGCAATGATTTTGAATATCAACTGACCATTAGCGTTGGGATTAAAGCTGCTGTTGTGTGAAACGGCCACAAGGTGGCAGCAGTTCACCCTTACCAAATCTGGTTACTAGGGCAAGAGAGCCTCAGTGGAAGTGGTGTTCTAGATTGGAGTTTAGAATGGAATGTGCCAGGAGAAAGCCCCTCACGTTTGTCTCACTACTTCTTGTTCGTGTTTTTAATTTAATTTTTTATTTTTTCTTACAGCAAGTTTGATTACAATGTTTGGCTTGTTGTAGGTGTGGAAGATGTGGTTCTTTTACACATATACACATGTCTGTTCTTCCTGGGATCCTTTTCCCATGTACGTTATGACAGAATGTTGAGTAGTCCTCTCTTGGTATTCTGTAGGTCTTTGGTGATTATATATGTCACCTGTGTTTGTAGATGTCTGTTAACCCCGATATCGTAATGAAACCAATCCTCACACCTTTCCTTTGGTGAACCATAAGTTTGTTTAATGAATCTGTGATTGCCCTTTTCCGTGGAAATATCTGCCCTGGTATCCATTTTTAGGTAACACCTATAAGTGATATGATATGATATGTGTCTTTCACTTTCTGACTTACTACAAGTCACGTGATTACTTCTAGACTCATCTACGGTGCTGCAAATGGCATTGTGTCCTTTTTTCCCTTGGCTTCTCTTCTGCCTTAGCGGGGTCCATTTTCAACAATGTGATTCCCTGAGGGTTGTGGATTAGCTGACCTGGGCAGCCTTACCCTGCCGGCCCGCCCTCCCCAGGTGTGCCTCGTTGAGATCAATATAAACAGCGCTCCAGGCAGCAATAGCCCCTGAAGCTGTGCCTGACTCCATATTCTCTGCCCCGTCAGCAGTCTCGGGGCTGTGCTGGTGGGAGGGAGTGAGGGGCCACAGCTCTGTGGGTGGCCCGGTGTGAGTGGGGTTCTGCTGGCCTTTCTGCAGGAGTTGCCAGGCTGCCGCCTGTAAAGAAGAGGTTGTGTCACCCATACCTTCCGCTGGAATTTCTCTCCGGACAGAGGTGAGGAAGGAAAAAAGCAGTGGGGGCCGGGACAGGAGGGGTATCTCAGGCAGGGCAATGGAAAGCTTCTGGAAGAGCGCCCGGGGCCAGGACCACCCTGGCTGGCCTGCAGGCACCAAGTTGGCCTGCGTGCTGTCGCTGGTGTGGCTCCACGGTCCTTCCTCTAGGCTTTCAAGCCCTTGTACATATTCAGGTGTTTTACCTGGAAAGGGTGGGAAGAGTTCAGCAGCAGCTGGCCTGGGGCTCAGCTCACGTTTACTCAGAGATGCCTCGGCACGGTCCCCCAGCTTTGCAATGAGGACGCTCCTTGCGTGGGGGGTGGGTTGATGGCTGTATGGGAGATGGTTCCCCACCTCTGACCAATTTCAGAATTGTTTACCACTGGAGCAAGTGCCCTGATAGGGTTTTCCTCTGTATAACTCGTGGGTTCAGGTTTTCTTTTCTTTTATGGTTCAAGTTAGATTTTATTCCTCTTTTATGTATTTATAGATATAAGCATGGAAATAATTCATTCCTATAAATACATCTGTGTGACGGGAAGAACTTTTTTCTGTTTTATTTTAAATTTTATTTTTTAAAATTTTGAAATTTAATTTTATTTATTTTTTTTATATAGCACGTTATTATTAGTTATGTATTTTATGCATATACATGTACACAGGTCAATCCCAAACTCCCAACTCATCCCACCACCACCACCCCATGGCTTCCCACACTTGGTGTCCATACGTTTGTTCTCTACCTCTGTGTCTCTATTTCTTCCCTGCAAGCCAGTTCATCTGTACCATTTCTAGGCTCCACATATATGCATTAATATACAATATTTGTTTTCCTCTTTCTGACTTACTTCATTCTGTATGACAGTCTCTCGATCCATCGATGTCTCTACAAATGACCCAGTTTCATTCCTTTTTATGGCCGAGTAATATTCCATTTCATATATGTACCACATCTTTATCCATTCATCTGTCTGTGGGCATTTAGGTTGCTTCCATTACCTGGCTATTGTAAATAGTGCTGCAATGAACATTGTGGTGAATGTGCCTTTTTGATGTACGGTTTTCTCTGGGTATATGCCCAGAAGTGGGATTGCTGGATCAGATGGTAATTCTATTTCTAGTTTTTTTTAAGGAAACTCCATACTGTTCTCCATAGTGACTGTATCAATTTACATTCCCACCAATAGTGGAAGAGGGCTCCTTTTGTCCACACCCTCCCCAGAATTGGTTGTTTGTAGATTTTCTGATGATGCCGATTCTAACAGGTGTGAGGTGAAACCTCATTTTAGTTTTGATTTGCATTTCTCTGATAATTAGTGCTGTTGAGCAGCTTTTCATGTGCGTCTTGGCCATCTCTGTGTCTCCTTTGAAGAAACGTCTCTTTAGATCTTCTGGCCATTTTTTTGGGTTGTTTGTTTTTTTTAATATTAAGCTGCATGAGCTGTTTATATATATTGGAGATTAAACCTCTGTCCATTGATTCGTCTGCAACGATTTTCGCCCATTCTGAGGGATGCCTTTTTCCATTCCCGTGTTTTTTTAACAAAAAAGGAAAGAAAGGGAAAGAAGCAGAACACTAATGTGCGTAAAATATGCCTTTTGAAACGGTCGTTTTGAAATATGGACGTCCTTTGAATATTTTGGTCGATATGTGACCCCAGGATTTGTTTTCAGGGCAGGTGTCATTTACAGGCCTGCAATGATTTTGAATATCAACTGACCATTAGCGTTGGGATTAAAGCTGCTGTTGTGTGAAACGGCCACAAGGTGGCAGCAGTTCACCCTTACCAAATCTGGTTACTAGGGCAAGAGAGCCTCAGTAGAAGTGGTGTTCTAGATTGGAGTTTAGAATGGAATGTGCCAGGAGAAAGCCCCTCACGTTTGTCTCACTACTTCTTGTTCGTGTTTTTAATTTAATTTTTTATTTTTTCTTACAGCAAGTTTGATTACAATGTTTGGCTTGTTGTAGGTGTGGAAGATGTGGTTCTTTTACACATATACACATGTCTGTTCTTCCTGGGATCCTTTTCCCATGTACGTTATGACAGAATGTTGAGTAGTCCTCTCTTGGTATTCTGTAGGTCTTTGGTGATTATATATGTCACCTGTGTTTGTAGATGTCTGTTAACCCCGATATCGTAATGAAACCAATCCTCACACCTTTCCTTTGGTGAACCATAAGTTTGTTTAATGAATCTGTGATTGCCCTTTTCCGTGGAAATATCTGCCCTGGTATCCATTTTTAGGTAACACCTATAAGTGATATGATATGATATGTGTCTTTCACTTTCTGACTTACTACAAGTCACGTGATTACTTCTAGACTCATCTACGGTGCTGCAAATGGCATTGTGTCCTTTTTTCCCTTGGCTTCTCTTCTGCCTTAGCGGGGTCCATTTTCAACAATGGGATTCCCTGAGGGTTGTGGATTAGCTGACCTGGGCAGCCTTACCCTGCCGGCCCGCCCTCCCCAGGTGTGCCTCGTTGAGGTCAATATAAACAGCGCTCCAGGCAGCAATAGCCCCTGAAGCTGTGCCTGACTCCATATTCTCTGCCCCGTCAGCAGTCTCGGGGCTGTGCTGGTGGGAGGGAGTGAGGGGCCACAGCTCTGTGGGTGGCCCGGTGTGAGTGGGGTTCTGCTGGCCTTTCTGCAGGAGTTGCCAGGCTGCCGCCTGTAAAGAAGAGGTTGTGTCACCCATACCTTCCGCTGGAATTTCTCTCCGGACAGAGGTGAGGAAGGAAAAAAGCAGTGGGGGCCGGGACAGGAGGGGTATCTCAGGCAGGGCAATGGAAAGCTTCTGGAAGAGCGCCCGGGGCCAGGACCACCCTGGCTGGCCTGCAGGCACCAAGTTGGCCTGCGTGCTGTCGCTGGTGTGGCTCCACGGTCCTTCCTCTAGGCTTTCAAGCCCTTGTACATATTCAGGTGTTTTACCTGGAAAGGGTGGGAAGAGTTCAGCAGCAGCTGGCCTGGGGCTCAGCTCACGTTTACTCAGAGATGCCTCGGCACGGTCCCCCAGCTTTGCAATGAGGACGCTCCTTGCGTGGGGGGTGGGTTGATGGCTGTATGGGAGATGGTTCCCCACCTCTGACCAATTTCAGAATTGTTTACCACTGGAGCAAGTGCCCTGATAGGGTTTTCCTCTGTATAACTCGTGGGTTCAGGTTTTCTTTTCTTTTATGGTTCAAGTTAGATTTTATTCCTCTTTTATGTATTTATAGATATAAGCATGGAAATAATTCATTCCTATAAATACATCTGTGTGACGGGAAGAACTTTTTTCTGATTTATTTTAAATTTTATTTTTTAAAATTTTGAAATTTAATTTTATTTATTTTTTTTATATAGCACGTTATTATTAGTTATGTATTTTATGCATATACATGTACACAGGTCAATCCCAAACTCCCAACTCATCCCACCACCACCACCCCATGGCTTCCCACACTTGGTGTCCATACGTTTGTTCTCTACCTCTGTGTCTCTATTTCTTCCCTGCAAGCCAGTTCATCTGTACCATTTCTAGGCTCCACATATATGCATTAATATACAATATTTGTTTTCCTCTTTCTGACTTACTTCATTCTGTATGACAGTCTCTCGATCCATCGATGTCTCTACAAATGACCCAGTTTCATTCCTTTTTATGGCCGAGTAATATTCCATTTCATATATGTACCACATCTTTATCCATTCATCTGTCTGTGGGCATTTAGGTTGCTTCCATTACCTGGCTATTGTAAATAGTGCTGCAATGAACATTGTGGTGAATGTGCCTTTTTGATGTACGGTTTTCTCTGGGTATATGCCCAGAAGTGGGATTGCTGGATCAGATGGTAATTCTATTTCTAGTTTTTTTTAAGGAAACTCCATACTGTTCTCCATAGTGACTGTATCAATTTACATTCCCACCAATAGTGGAAGAGGGCTCCTTTTGTCCACACCCTCCCCAGAATTGGTTGTTTGTAGATTTTCTGATGATGCCGATTCTAACAGGTGTGAGGTGAAACCTCATTGTAGTTTTGATTTGCATTTCTCTGATAATTAGTGCTGTTGAGCAGCTTTTCATGTGCGTCTTGGCCATCTCTGTGTCTCCTTTGAAGAAACGTCTCTTTAGATCTTCTGGCCATTTTTTTGGGTTGTTTGTTTTTTTTAATATTAAGCTGCATGAGCTGTTTATATATATTGGAGATTAAACCTCTGTCCATTGATTCGTCTGCAACGATTTTCGCCCATTCTGAGGGATGCCTTTTTCCATTCCCGTGTTTTTTTAACAAAAAAGGAAAGAAAGGGAAAGAAGCAGAACACTAATGTGCGTAAAATATGCCTTTTGAAACGGTCGTTTTGAAATATGGACGTCCTTTGAATATTTTGGTCGATATGTGACCCCAGGATTTGTTTTCAGGGCAGGTGTCATTTACAGGCCTGCAATGATTTTGAATATCAACTGACCATTAGCGTTGGGATTAAAGCTGCTGTTGTGTGAAACGGCCACAAGGTGGCAGCAGTTCACCCTTACCAAATCTGGTTACTAGGGCAAGAGAGCCTCAGTGGAAGTGGTGTTCTAGATTGGAGTTTAGAATGGAATGTGCCAGGAGAAAGCCCCTCACGTTTGTCTCACTACTTCTTGTTCGTGTTTTTAATTTAATTTTTTATTTTTTCTTACAGCAAGTTTGATTACAATGTTTGGCTTGTTGTAGGTGTGGAAGATGTGGTTCTTTTACACATATACACATGTCTGTTCTTCCTGGGATCCTTTTCCCATGTACGTTATGACAGAATGTTGAGTAGTCCTCTCTTGGTATTCTGTAGGTCTTTGGTGATTATATATGTCACCTGTGTTTGTAGATGTCTGTTAACCCCGATATCGTAATGAAACCAATCCTCACACCTTTCCTTTGGTGAACCATAAGTTTGTTTAATGAATCTGTGATTGCCCTTTTCCGTGGAAATATCTGCCCTGGTATCCATTTTTAGGTAACACCTATAAGTGATATGATATGATATGTGTCTTTCACTTTCTGACTTACTACAAGTCACGTGATTACTTCTAGACTCATCTACGGTGCTGCAAATGGCATTGTGTCCTTTTTTCCCTTGGCTTCTCTTCTGCCTTAGCGGGGTCCATTTTCAACAATGGGATTCCCTGAGGGTTGTGGATTAGCTGACCTGGGCAGCCTTACCCTGCCGGCCCGCCCTCCCCAGGTGTGCCTCGTTGAGGTCAATATAAACAGCGCTCCAGGCAGCAATAGCCCCTGAAGCTGTGCCTGACTCCATATTCTCTGCCCCGTCAGCAGTCTCGGGGCTGTGCTGGTGGGAGGGAGTGAGGGGCCACAGCTTTGTGGGTGGCCCGGTGTGAGTGGGGTTCTGCTGGCCTTTCTGCAGGAGTTGCCAGGCTGCCGCCTGTAAAGAAGAGGTTGTGTCACCCATACCTTCCGCTGGAATTTCTCTCCGGACAGAGGTGAGGAAGGAAAAAAGCAGTGGGGGCCGGGACAGGAGGGATATCTCAGGCAGGGCAATGGAAAGCTTCTGGAAGAGCGCCCGGGGCCAGGACCACCCTGGCTGGCCTGCAGGCACCAAGTTGGCCTGCGTGCTGTCGCTGGTGTGGCTCCACGGTCCTTCCTCTAGGCTTTCAAGCCCTTGTACATATTCAGGTGTTTTACCTGGAAAGGGTGGGAACAGTTCAGCAGCAGCTGGCCTGGGGCTCAGCTCACGTTTACTCACAGATGCCTCGGCACGGTCCCCCAGCTTTGCAATGAGGACGCTCCTTGCGTGGGGGGTGGGTTGATGGCTGTATGGGAGATGCTTCCCCACCTCTGACCAATTTCAGAATTGTTTACCACTGGAGCAAGTGCCCTGATAGGGTTTTCCTCTGTATAACTCGTGGGTTCAGGTTTTTTTTTCTTTTATGGTTCAAGTTAGATTTTATTCCTCTTTTATGTATTTATAGATATAAGCATGGAAATAATTCATTCCTATAAATACATCTGTGTGACGGGAAGAACATTTTTCTGTTTTATTTTTAAATTTTATTTTTTAAAATTTTGAAATTTAATTTTATTTATTTTTTTATACAGCACATTATTATTAATTATGTATTTTATGCATATACATGTACACAGGTCAATCCCAAACTCCCAACTCATCCCACCACCACCACCCCATGGCTTCCCACACTTGGTGTCCATACGTTTGTTCTCTACCTCTGTGTCTCTATTTCTTCCCTGCAAACCAGTTCATCTGTACCATTTTTAGGCTCCACATATATGCATTAGTATACAATATTTGTTTTCCTCTTTCTGACTTACTTAATTCTGTATGACAGTCTCTCGATCCATCGATGTCTCTACAAATGACCCAGTTTCATTCTTTTTTATGGCCGAGTAATATTCCATTTCATATATGTACCACATCTTTATCCATTCATCTGTCTGTGGGCATTTAGGTTGCTTCCATTACCTGGCTATTGTAAATAGTGCTGCAATGAACATTGTGGTGAATGTGCCATTTTGATGTACGGTTTTCTCTGGGTATATGCCCAGAAGTGGGATTGCTGGATCAGACGGTAATTCTATTTCTAGTTTTTTTAAGGAAACTCCATACTGTTCTCCATAGTGACTGTATCAATTTACATTCCCACCAATCGTGGAAGAGGGCTCCTTTTGTCCACACCCTCCCCAGAATTGGTTGTTTGTAGATTTTCTGATGATGCCGATTCTAACAGGTGTGAGGTGAAATCTCATTGTAGTTTTGATTTGCATTTCTCTGATAATTAGTGCTGTTGAGCAGCTTTTCATGTGCGTCTTGGCCATCTCTGTGTCTCCTTTGAAGAAACGTCTCTTTAGATCTTCTCCCCATTTTTTTTGGGTTGTTTGTTTTTTTTAATATTAAGCTGCATGAGCTGTTTATATATATTGGAGATTAAACCTCTGTCCATTGATTCGTCTGCAACGATTTTCGCCCATTCTGAGGGATGCCTTTTTCCATTCCCGTGTTTTTTAACAAAAAAGGAAAGAATGGAAAAGAAGCAGAACACTAATGTGCGTAAAATATGCCTTTTGAAACGGTCGTTTTGAAATATGGACGTGCTTTGAATATTTTGGTCGATATGTGACCCCAGGATTTGTTTTCAGGGCAGGTGTCATTTACAGGCCTGCAATGATTTTGAATATCAACTGACCATTAGCGTTGGGATTAAAGCTGCTGTTGTGTGAAACGGCCACAAGGTGGCAGCAGTTCACCCTTACCAAATCTGGTTACTAGGGCAAGAGAGCCTCAGTGGAAGTGGTGTTCTAGATTGGAGTTTAGAATGGAATGTGCCAGGAGAAAGCCCCTCACGTTTGTCTCACTACTTCTTGTTCGTGTTTTTAATTTAATTTTTTATTTTTTATTACAGCAAGTTTGATTACAATGTTTGGCTTGTTGTAGGTGTGGAAGATGTGGTTCTTTTACACATATACACATGTCTGTTCTTCCTTGGATCCTTTTCCCATGTACGTTATGACAGAATGTTGAGTAGTCCTCTCTTGGTATTCTGTAGGTCTTTGGTGATTATATATGTCACCTGTGTTTGTATATGTCTGTTAACCCCGATATCGTAATGAAACCAATCCTCACACCTTTCCATTGGTGAACCATAAGTTTGTTTAATGAATCTGTGATTGCCCTTCTCCGTGGAAATATCTGCCCTGGTATCCATTTTTAGGTAACACCTAAAAGTGATATGATAGGATATGTGTCTTTCACTTTCTGACTTACTACAAGTCACGTGATTACTTCTAGACTCATCTACGGTGCTGCAAATAGCATTGTGTCCTTTTTTCCCTTGGCTTCTCTTCTGCCTTAGCGGGGTCCATTTTCAACAATGTGATTCCCTGAGGGTTGTGGATTAGCTGACCTGGGCAGCCTTACCCTGCCGGCCCGCCCTCCCCAGGTGTGCCTCGTTGAGGTCAATATAAAGAGCGCTCCAGGCAGCAATAGCCCCTGAAGCTGGGCCTGACTCCATATTCTCTGCCCCGTCAGCCGTCTCCGGGCTGTGCTGGTGGGAGGGAGTGAGGGGCCACAGCTTTGTGGGTGGCCCGGTGTGAGTGGGGTTCTGCTGGCCTTTCTGCAGGAGTTGCCAGGCTGCCGCCTGTAAGGAAGAGGTTGTGTCACCCATACCTTCCGCTGGAATTTCTCTCCGGACAGAGGTGAGGAAGGAAAAAAGCAGTGGGGGCCGGGAAAGGAGGGGTATTTCAGGCAGGGCAATGGAAAGCTTCTGGAAGAGCGCCCGGGGCCAGGACCTCCCTGGCTGGCCTGCAGGCACCAAGTTGGCCTGCGTGCTGTCGCTGGTGTGGCTCCGCAGTCCTTCCTCTAGGCTTTCAAGCCCTTGTACATATTCAGGTGTTTTACCTGGAAAGGGTGGGAACAGTTCAGCAGCAGCTGGCCTGGGGCTCAGCTCACGTTTACTCACAGATGCCTCGGCACGGTCCCCCAGCTTTGCAATGAGGACGCTCCTTGCGTGGGGGGTGGGTTGATGGCTGTATGGGAGATGCTTCCCCACCTCTGACCAATTTCAGAATTGTTTACCACTGGAGCAAGTGCCCTGATAGGGTTTTCCTCTGTATAACTCGTGGGTTCAGGGTTTTTTTTTCTTTTATGGTTCAAGTTAGATTTTATTCCTCTTTTATGTATTTATAGATATAAGCATGGAAATAATTCATTCCTATAAATACATCTGTGTGACGGGAAGAACTATTTTCTGTTTTATTTTTAAATTTTATTTTTTAAAATTTTGAAATTTAATTTTATTTATTTTTTTATACACCACGTTATTATTAGTTATGTATTTTATCCATATACATGTATACAGATCAATCCCAAACTCCCAACTCATCCCACCACCACCACCCCTTGGCTTCCCACACTTGGTGTCCATACGTTTGTTCTCTACCTCTGTGTCTCTATTTCTTCCCAGCAAACCAGTTCGTCTGTACTATTTTTAGGCTCCACATATATGCATTAATATACAATATTTGTTTTCCTCTTTCTGACTTACTTTATTCTGTATGACAGTCTCTCGATCCAGCGATGTCTCTACAAATGACCCAGTTTCATTCCTTTTTATGGCCGAGTGATATTCCATTTTATATATGTACCACATCTTTATCCATTCATCTGTCTGTGAGCATTTAGGTTGCTTCCATTACCTGGCTATTGTAAATAGTGCTGCAACGAACATTGTGGTGAATGTGCCTTTTTGAAATACGGTTTTCTCTGGGTATATGCCCAGAAGTGGGATTGCTGGATCAGACGGTAATTCTATTTCTAGTTTTTTTAAGGAAACTCCATACTGTTCTCCATAGTGACTGTATCAATTTACATTCCCACCAATCGTGGAAGAGGGCTCCTTTTGTCCACACCCTCCCCAGAATTGGTTGTTTGTAGATTTTCTGATGATGCCGATTCTAACAGGTGTGAGGTGAAATCTCATTGTAGTTTTGATTTGCATTTCTCTGATAATTAGTGCTGTTGAGCAGCTTTTCATGTGCGTCTTGGCCATCTCTGTGTCTCCTTTGAAGAAACGTCTCTTTAGATCTTCTCCCCATTTTTTTTGGGTTGTTTGTTTTTTTAATATTAAGCTGCATGAGCTGTTTATATATATTGGAGATTAAACCTCTGTCCATTGATTCGTCTGCAACGATTTTCGCCCATTCTGAGGGATGCCTTTTTCCATTCCCGTGTTTTTTAACAAAAAAGGAAAGAATGGAAAAGAAGCAGAACACTAATGTGCGTAAAATATGCCTTTTGAAACGGTCGTTTTGAAATATGGACGTGCTTTGAATATTTTGGTCGATATGTGACCCCAGGATTTGTTTTCAGGGCAGGTGTCATTTACAGGCCTGCAATGATTTTGAATATCAACTGACCATTAGCGTTGGGATTAAAGCTGCTGTTGTGTGAAACGGCCACAAGGTGGCAGCAGTTCACCCTTACCAAATCTGGTTACTAGGGCAAGAGAGCCTCAGTGGAAGTGGTGTTCTAGATTGGAGTTTAGAATGGAATGTGCCAGGAGAAAGCCCCTCACGTTTGTCTCACTACTTCTTGTTCGTGTTTTTAATTTAATTTTTTATTTTTTATTACAGCAAGTTTGATTACAATGTTTGGCTTGTTGTAGGTGTGGAAGATGTGGTTCTTTTACACATATACACATGTCTGTTCTTCCTGGGATCCTTTTCCCATGTACGTTATGACAGAATGTTGAGTAGTCCTCTCTTGGTATTCTGTAGGTCTTTGGTGATTATATATGTCACCTGTGTTTGTATATGTCTGTTAACCCCGATATCGTAATGAAACCAATCCTCACACCTTTCCATTGGTGAACCATAAGTTTGTTTAATGAATCTGTGATTGCCCTTCTCCGTGGAAATATCTGCCCTGGTATCCATTTTTAGGTAACACCTAAAAGTGATATGATAGGATATGTGTCTTTCACTTTCTGACTTACTACAAGTCACGTGATTACTTCTAGACTCATCTACGGTGCTGCAAATAGCATTGTGTCCTTTTTTCCCTTGGCTTCTCTTCTGCCTTAGCGGGGTCCATTTTCAACAATGTGATTCCCTGAGGGTTGTGGATTAGCTGACCTGGGCAGCCTTACCCTGCCGGCCCGCCCTCCCCAGGTGTGCCTCGTTGAGGTCAATATAAAGAGCGCTCCAGGCAGCAATAGCCCCTGAAGCTGGGCCTGACTCCATATTCTCTGCCCCGTCAGCCGTCTCCGGGCTGTGCTGGTGGGAGGGAGTGAGGGGCCACAGCTTTGTGGGTGGCCCGGTGTGAGTGGGGTTCTGCTGGCCTTTCTGCAGGAGTTGCCAGGCTGCCGCCTGTAAGGAAGAGGTTGTGTCACCCATACCTTCCGCTGGAATTTCTCTCCGGACAGAGGTGAGGAAGGAAAAAAGCAGTGGGGGCCGGGAAAGGAGGGGTATTTCAGGCAGGGCAATGGAAAGCTTCTGGAAGAGCGCCCGGGGCCAGGACCTCCCTGGCTGGCCTGCAGGCACCAAGTTGGCCTGCGTGCTGTCGCTGGTGTGGCTCCGCAGTCCTTCCTCTAGGCTTTCAAGCCCTTGTACATATTCAGGTGTTTTACCTGGAAAGGGTGGGAACAGTTCAGCAGCAGCTGGCCTGGGGCTCAGCTCACGTTTACTCACAGATGCCTCGGCACGGTCCCCCAGCTTTGCAATGAGGACGCTCCTTGCGTGGGGGGTGGGTTGATGGCTGTATGGGAGATGCTTCCCCACCTCTGACCAATTTCAGAATTGTTTACCACTGGAGCAAGTGCCCTGATAGGGTTTTCCTCTGTATAACTCGTGGGTTCAGGGTTTTTTTTTCTTTTATGTTTCAAGTTAGATTTTATTCCTCTTTTATGTATTTATAGATATAAGCATGGAAATAATTCATTCCTATAAATACATCTGTGTGACGGGAAGAACTATTTTCTGTTTTATTTTTAAATTTTATTTTTTAAAATTTTGAAATTTAATTTTATTTATTTTTTTATACACCACGTTATTATTAGTTATGTATTTTATCCATATACATGTATACAGATCAATCCCAAACTCCCAACTCATCCCACCACCACCACCCCTTGGCTTCCCACACTTGGTGTCCATACGTTTGTTCTCTACCTCTGTGTCTCTATTTCTTCCCAGCAAACCAGTTCGTCTGTACTATTTTTAGGCTCCACATATATGCATTAATATACAATATTTGTTTTCCTCTTTCTGACTTACTTCATTCTGTATGACAGTCTCTCGATCCATCGATGTCTCTACAAATGACCCAGTTTCATTCCTTTTAATGGCCGAGTAATATTCCATTTTATATATGTACCACATCTTTATCCATTCATCTGTCTGTGAGCATTTAGGTTGCTTCCATTACCTGGCTATTGTAAATAGTGCTGCAACGAACATTGTGGTGAATGTGCCTTTTTGAAATACGGTTTTCTCTGGGTATATGCCCAGAAGTGGGATTGCTGGATCAGATGGTAATTCTATTTCAAGTTTTTTTAAGGAAACTCCATACTGTTCTCCATAGTGACTGTATCAATTTACATTCCCACCAATAGTGGAAGAGGGCTCCTTTTGTCCACACCCTCCCCAGAATTGGTTGTTTGTAGATTTTCTGATGATGCCGATTCTAACAGGTGTGAAGTGAAACCTCATTGTAGTTTTGATTTGCATTTCTCTGATAATTAGTGCTGTTGAGCAGCTTTTCTGTGCGTCTTGGCCATCTCTGTGTCTCCTTTGAAGAAACGTCTCTTTAGATCTTCTGCCCATTTTCTTGGGGGTTGTTTGTTTTTTTTAATATTAAGCTGCATGACCTGTTTATATATATTGGAGATTAAACCTCTGTCCATTGATTCGTCTGCAACGATTTTCGCCCATTCTGAGGGATGCCTTTTTCCATTCCCGTGTTTTTTAACAAAAAAGGAAATAAAGGAAAAGAAGCAGAACACTAATGTGCGTAAAATATGCCTTTTGAAACGGTCGTTTTGAAATATGGACGTCCTTTGAATATTTTGGTCGATATGTGACCGCAGGATTTGTTTTCAGGGCAGGTGTCATTTACAGGCCTGCAATGATTTTGAATATCAACTGACCATTAGCGCTGGGATTAAAGCTGCTGTTGTGTGAAACGGCCACAAGGTGGCAGCAGTTCACCCTTACCAAATCTGGTTACTAGGGCAGGAGAGCCTCAGTGGAAGTGGTGTTCTAGATTGGAGTTTAGAATGGAATGTGCCAGGAGAAAGCCCCTCACGTTTGTCTCACTACTTCTTGTTCGTGTTTTTAATTTATTTTTTTATTTTTTATTACAGCAAGTTTGATTACAATGTTTGGCTTGTTGTAGGTGTGGAAGATGTGGTTCTTTTACACATATACAGATGACTGTTCTTCCTGGGATCCTTTTCCCACGTACGTTATGACAGAATGTTGAGTTGTCCTCTCTTGGTATTCTGTAGGTCTTTGGTGATTATATATGTCACCTGTGTTTGTATATGTCTGTTAACCCCGATATCGTAATGAAACCAATCCTCACACCTTTCCATTGGTGAACCATAAGTTTGTTTAATGAATCTGTGATTGCCCTTCTCCGTGGAAATATCTGCCCTGGTATCCATTTTTAGGTAACACCTATAAGTGATATGATAGGATATGTGTCTTTCACTTTCTGACTTACTACATGTCACGTGATTACTTCTAGACTCATCTACGGTGCTGCAAATGGCATTGTGTCCTTTTTTCCCTTGGCTTCTCTTCTGCCTTAGCGGGGTCCATTTTCAACAATGTGATTCCCTGAGGGTTGTGGATTAGCTGACCTGGGCAGCCTTACCCTGCCGGCCCGCCCTCCCCAGGTGTGCCTCGTTGAGGTCAATATAAACAGCGCTCCAGGCAGCAATAGCCCCTGAAACTGTGCCTGCCTCCATATTCTCTGCCCCGTCAGCAGTCTCGGGGCTGTGCTGGTGGGAGGGAGTGAGGGGCCACAGCTTTGTGGGTGGCCCGGTGTGAGTGGGGTTCTGCTGGCCTTTCTGCAGGAGTTGCCAGGCTGCCGCCTGTAAAGAAGAGGTTGTGTCACCCATACCTTCCGCTGGAATTTCTCTCCGGACAGAGGTGAGGAAGGAAAAAAGCAGTGGGGGCCTGGACAGGAGGGGTATCTCAGGCAGGGCAATGGAAAGCTTCTGGAAGAGTGCCCGGGGACAGGACCACCCTGGCTGGCCTGCAGGCACCAAGTTGGCCTGCGTGCTGTCGCTGGTGTGGCTCCACGGTCCTTCCTCTAGGCTTTCAAGCCCTTGTACATATTCAGGTGTTTTACCTGGAATGGGTGGGAACAGTTCAGCAGCAGCTGGCCAGGGGCTCAGCTCACGTTTACTCACAGATGCCTCGGCACTGTCCCCGAACTTTGCAATGAGGTCGCTCCTTGCGTGGGGTGTGGGTTGATGGCTGTATGGGAGATGCTTCCCCACCTCTGACCAATTTCAGAATTGTTTACCACTGGAGCAAGTGCCCTGATAGGGTTTTCCTCTGTATAACTCGTGGGTTCAGGTTTTTTTTTCTTTTATGGTTCAAGTTAGATTTTATTCCTCTTTTATGTATTTATAGATATAAGCATGGAAATAATTCATTCCTATAAATACATCTGTGTGACGGGAAGAACTTTTTTCTGTTTTATTTTTAAATTTTATTTTTTAAAATTTTGAAATTTAATTTTATTTATTTTTTTTATACAGCACGTTATTACTAGTTATGTATTTTATGCATATACATATATACAGGTCAATCCCAAACTCCCCACTCATCCCACCACCACCACCCCATGGCTTCCCACACTTGGTGTCCATACGTTTGTTCTCTACCTCTGTGTCTCTATTTCTTCCCTGCAAACCAGTTCATCTGTACCATTTTTAGGCTCCACATATATGCGTTAATATACAATATTTGTTTTCCTCTTTCTGACTTACTTCATTCTGTATGACAGTCTATCGATCCATTGATGTCTCTACAAATGACCCAGTTTCATTCCTTTTTATGGCCGAGTAATATTCCATTTTATATATGTACCACATCTTTATCCATTCATCTGTCTGTGGGCATTTAGGTTGCTTCCATTACCTGGCTATTGTAAATAGTGCTGCAACGAACATTGTGGTGAATGTGCCATTTTGAAATACGGTTTTCTCTGGGTATATGCCCAGATGTGGGATTGCTGGATCAGATGGTAATTCTATTTCTAGTTTTTTTAAGGAAACTCCATACTGTTCTCCATAGTGACTGTATCAATTTACATTCCCACCAATAGTGGAAGAGGGCTCCTTTTGTCCACACCCTCCCCAGAATTGGTTGTTTGTAGATTTTCTGATGATGCCGATTCTAACAGGTGTGAGGTGATACCACATTGTAGTTTTGATTTGCATTTCTCTAATAATTAGTGCTGTTGAGCAGCTTTTCATGTGCGTCTTGGCCATCTCTGTGTCTCCTTTGAAGAAACGTCTCTTTAGATCTTCTGCCCATTTTTTTTGGGTTGTTTGTTTTTTTAATATTAAGCTGCATGAGCTGTTTATATATATTGGAGATTAAACCTCTGTCCATTGATTCGTCTGCAACGATTTTCGCGCATTCTGAGGGATGCCTTTTTCCATTCCCATGTTTTTTAACAAAAAAGGAAAGAAAGGAAAAGAAGCAGAACACTAATGTGCGTAAAATATGCCTTTTGAAACGGTCGTTTTGAAATATGGACGTCCTTTGAATTTTTTGGTCGATATGTGACCCCAGGATTTGTTTTCAGGGCAGGTGTCATTTACAGGCCTGCAATGATTTTGAATATCAACTGACCATTAGCGTTGGGATTAAAGCTGCTGTTGTGTGAAACGGCCACAAGGTGGCAGCAGTTCACCCTTACCAAATCTGGTTACTAGGGCAAGAGAGCCTCAGTGGAAGTGGTGTTCTAGATTGGAGTTTAGAATGGAATGTGCCAGGAGAAAGCCCCTCACGTTTGTCTCACTACTTCTTGTTCGTGTTTTTAATTTAATTTTTTATTTTTTATTACAGCAAGTTTGATTACAATGTTTGGCTTGTTGTAGGTGTGGAAGATGTGGTTCTTTTACACATATAGACATGTCTGTTCTTCCTGGGACCCTTTTCCCATGTACGTTATGACAGAATGTTGAGTAGTCCTCTCTTGGTATTCTGTAGGTCTTTGGTGATTATATATGTCACCTGTGTTTGTATATGTCTGTTAACCCCGATATCGTAATGAAACCAATTCTCACAACTTTCCATTGGTGAACCATAAGTTTGTTTAATGAATCTGTGATTGCCCTTCTCCGTGGAAATATCTGCCCTGGGATCCATTTTTAGGTAACACCTATAAGTGATATGATATGATATGTGTCTTCCACTTTCTGACTTACTAAATGTCACGTGATTACTTCTAGACTCATCTACGGTGCTGCAAATGGCATTGTGTCCTTTTTTCCCTTGGCTTCTCTTCTGCCTTAGCGGGGTCCATTTTCAACAATGTGATTCCCTGAGGGTTGTGGATTAGCTGACCTGGGCAGCCTTAACCTGCCGGCCCGCCCTCCCCAGGTGTGCCTCGTTGAGGTCAATATAAACAGCGCTCCAGGCAGCAATAGCCCTTGAAGCTGTGCCTGACTCCACATTCTCTGCCCCATCAGCAGTCTCAGGGCTGTGTTGGTGGAAGGGGGTGAGGGGCCACAGCTTTGTGGGTGGCCCGTTGTGAGTGGGGTTCTGCTGGCCTTTCTGCAGGAGTTGCCAGGCTGCCGCCTGTAAAGAAGAGTTTGTGTCACACATGCCTTCCGCTGGAATTTCTCTCCGGACAGAGGTGAGGAAGGAAAAAAGCAGTGGGGGCCGGGACAGGAGGGGTATCTCAGGCAGGGCAATGGAAAGCTTCTGGAAGAGCGCCCAGGGCCAGGACCACCCTGGCTGGCCTGCAGGCACCAAGTTGGCCTGCGTGCTGTCGCTGGTGTGGCTCCACGGTCCTTCCTCTAGGCTTTCAAGCCCTTGTATATATTCAGGTGTTTTACCTGGAAAGGGTGGGAACAGTTCAGCAGTAGCTGGCCTGGGGTTCAGCTCACGTTTACTCACAGATGCCTCGGCACGGTCCCCCAGCTTTGCAATGAGGACGCTCCTTGCGTGGGGGGTGGGTTGATGGCTGTATGGGAGATGGTTCCCCACCTCTGACCAATTTCAGAATTGTTTACCACTGGAGCAAGTGCCCTGATAGGGTTTTCCTCTGTATAACTCGTGGGTTCAGGTTTTTTTTTTCTTTTATGGTTCAAGTTAGATTTTATTCCTCTTTTATATATTTATAGATATAAGCATGGAAATAATTCATTCCTATAAATACATCTGTGTGATGGGAAGAACTTTTTTCTGTTTTATTTTTAAATTTTATTTTTTTTTAAATTTTGAAATTTAATTTTATTTATTTTTTTATACAGCACGTTATTATTAGTTATGTATTTTATGCATATACATGTATACAGGTCAATCCCAAACTCCCAACTCATCCCACCACCACCACCCCATGGCTTCCCAAACTTGGTGTCCATACGTTTGTTCTCTACCTCTGTGTCTCTATTTCTTCCCTGCAAACCAGTTCATCTGTACCATTTTTTTAGGTTCCACATATATGCATTAATATACAATATTTGTTTTCCTCTTTCTGACTTACTTCATTCTGTATGACAGTCTCTCGATCCATCGATGTCTCTACAAATGACCCAGTTTCATTCCTTTTTATGGCCGAGTAATATTCCATTTTATATATGTACCACATCTTTATCCATTCATCTGTCTGTGGGCATTTAGTTTGCTTCCATTACCTGGCTATTGTAAATAGTGCTGCAACGAACATTGTGGTGAATGTGCCTTTTTGAAATACGGTTTTCTCTGGGTATATGCCCAGAAGTGGGATTGCTGGATCAGATGGTAATTCTATTTCTATTTTTTTAAGGAAACTCCATACTGTTCTCCATAGTGACTGTATCAATTTACATTCCCACCAATAGTGGAAGAGGGCTCCTTTTGTCCACACCCTCCCCAGAATTGGTTGTTTGTAGATTTTCCGATGATGCCGATTCTAACAGGTGTGAGGTGAAATCTCATTGTAGTTTTGATTTGCATTTCTCTGATAATTAGTGCTGTTGAGCAGCTTTTCATGTGCGTCTTGGCCATCTCTGTGTCTCCTTTGAAGAAACGTCTCTTTAGATCTTCTGCCCATTTTTTTTGGGTTGTTTGCTTTTTTAATATTAAGCTGCATGAGCTGTTTATATATATTGGAGATTAAACCTCTGTCCATTGATTCGTCTGCAATGATTTTCGCCCATTCTGAGGGATGCCTTTTTCCATTCCCGTGTTTTTTAACAAAAAAGGAAAGAAAGGAAAAGAAGCAAAACACTAATGTGCCTAAAATATGCCTTTTGAAACGGTCGTTTTGACATATGGACGTCCTTTGAATTTTTTGGTCGATATGTGACCCCAGGATTTGTTTTCAGGGCAGGTGTCATTTACAGGCCTGCAATGATTTTGAATATCAACTGACCATTAGCATTGGGATTAAAGCTGCTGTTGTGTCAAACGGCCACAAGGTGGCAGCAGTTCACCCTTACCAAATCTGGTTACTAGGGCAAGAGAGCCTCAGTGGAAGTGGTGTTCTAGATTGGAGTTTAGAATGGAATGTGCCAGGAGAAAGCCCCTCACGTTTGTCTCACTACTTCTTGTTCCTGTTTTTAATTTAATTTTTTATTTTTTATTACAGCAAGTTTGATTACAATGTTTGGCTTGTTGTAGGTGTGGAAGATGTGGTTCTTTTACACATATAAACATGTCTGTTCTTCCTGGGATCCTTTTCCCATGTGTGTTATGACAGAATATTGAGTAGTCCTCTCTTGGTATTCTGTAGGTCTTTGGTGATTATATATGTCACCTGTGTTTGTATATGTCTGTTAACCCCGATATCGTAATGAAACCAATCCTCACACCTTTCCATTGGTGAACCATATGTCTGTTTAATGAATCTGTGATTGCCGTTCTCCGTGGAAATATCTGCCCTGGTATCCATTTTTAGGTAACACCTATAAGTGATATGATATGATATGTGTCTTCCACTTTCTGACTTACTACAAGTCACATGATTACTTCTAGACTCATCTACGGTGCTGCAAATGGCATTGTGTCCTTTTTTCCCTTGGCTTCTCTTCTGCCTTAGCGGGGTCCATTTTCAACAATGTGATTCCCTGAGGGTTGTGGATTAGCTGACCTGGGCAGCCTTACCCTGCTGGCCCGCCCTCCCCAGGTGTGCCTCGTTGAGGTCAATATAAACAGCGCTCCAGGCAGCAATAGCCCCTGAAGCTGTGCCTGACTCCATATTGTCTGCCTCGTCAGCAGTCTCGGGGCTGTGCTGGTGGGAGGGAGTGAGGGGCCACAGCTTTGTTGGTGGCCCGTTGTGAGTGGGGTTCTGCTGGCCTTTCTGCAGGAGTTGCCAGGCTGCCGCCTGCAAAGAAGAGGTTGTGTCACCCATACCTTCCGCTGGAATTTCTCTCCGGACAGAGGTGAGGAAGGAAAAAAGCAGTGGGGGCCGGGACAGGAGGGGTATCTCAGGCAGGGCAATGGAAAGCTTCTGGAAGAGCGCCCAGGGCCAGGACCACCCTGGCTGGCCTGCAGGCACCAAGTTGGCCTGCGTGCTGTCGCTGGTGTGGCTCCACGGTCCTTCCTCTAGGCTTTCAAGCCCTTGTACGTATTCAGGTGTTTTACCTGGAAAGGGTGGGAACAGTTCAGCAGCAGCTGGACAGGGGCTCAGCTCACGTTTACTCACAGATGCCTCGGCACGGTCCCCAAACTTTGCAATGAGGTCGCTCCTTGCGTGGGGGGTTGGTTGATGGCTGTATGGGAGATGCTTCCCCACCTCTGACCAATTTCATAACTGTTTACCACTGGAGCAAGTGCCCTGATAGGGTTTTCCTCTGTATAACTCGTGGGTTCAGGTTTTTTTTTCTTTTATGGTTCAAGTTAGATTTTATTCCTCTTTTATGTATTTATAGATATAAGCATGGAAATAATTCATTCCTATAAATACATCTGTGTGACGGGAAGAACTTTTTTCTCTTTTATTTTTAAATTTTATTTTTTAAAATTTTGAAATTTAATTTTATTTTTTTTTATACAGCACATTATTATTAGTTATGAATTTTATGCATATACATGTACACAGGTCAATCCCAAACTCCCAACTCATCCCACCACCACCACCCCATGGCTTCCCACACTTGGTGTCCATACGTTTGTTCTCTACCTCTGTGTCTCTATTTCGTCCCTGCAAACCAGTTCATCTGTACCATTTTTAGGCTCCACATATATGCATTAATATACAATATTTGTTTTCCTCTTTCTGACTTACTTCATTCAGTATGACAGTCTATCGATCCATTGATGTCTCTACAAATGACCCAGTTTCATTCCTTTTTATGGCCGAGTAATATTCCATTTTATATATGTACCACATCTTTATCCATTCATCTGTCTGTGGGCATTTAGGTTGCTTCCATTACCTGGCTATTGTAAATAGTGCTGCAACGAACATTGTGGTGAATGTGCCATTTTGAAATACGGTTTTCTCTGGGTATATGCCCAGATGTGGGATTGCTGGATCAGATGGTAATTCTATTTCTAGTTTTTTTAAGGAAACTCCATACTGTTCTCCATAGTGACTGTATCAATTTACATTCCCACCAATAGTGGAAGAGGGCTCCTTTTGTCCACACCCTCCCCAGAATTGGTTGTTTGTAGATTTTCTGATGATGCCGATTCTAACAGGTGTGAGGTGATACCACATTGTAGTTTTGATTTGCATTTCTCTAATAATTAGTGCTGTTGAGCAGCTTTTCATGTGCGTCTTGGCCATCTCTGTGTCTCCTTTGAAGAAACGTCTCTTTAGATCTTCTGCCCATTTTCTTGGGGGTTGTTTGTTTTTTTTAATATTAAGCTGCATGAGCTGTTTATATATATTGGAGATTAAACCTCTGTCCATTGATTCGTCTGCAACGATTTTCGCCCATTCTGAGGGATGCCTTTTTCCATTCCCGTGTTTTTTAACAAAAAAGGAAATAAAGGAAAAGAAGCAGAACACTAATGTGCGTAAAATATGCCTTTTGAAACGGTCGTTTTGAAATATGGACGTCCTTTGAATATTTTGGTCGATATGTGACCGCAGGATTTGTTTTCAGGGCAGGTGTCATTTACAGGCCTGCAATGATTTTGAATATCAACTGACCATTAGCGCTGGGATTAAAGCTGCTGTTGTGTGAAACGGCCACAAGGTGGCAGCAGTTCACCCTTACCAAATCTGGTTACTAGGGCAGGAGAGCCTCAGTGGAAGTGGTGTTCTAGATTGGAGTTTAGAATGGAATGTGCCAGGAGAAAGCCCCTCACGTTTGTCTCACTACTTCTTGTTCGTGTTTTTAATTTATTTTTTTATTTTTTATTACAGCAAGTTTGATTACAATGTTTGGCTTGTTGTAGGTGTGGAAGATGTGGTTCTTTTACACATATACAGATGACTGTTCTTCCTGGGATCCTTTTCCCACGTACGTTATGACAGAATGTTGAGTTGTCCTCTCTTGGTATTCTGTAGGTCTTTGGTGATTATATATGTCACCTGTGTTTGTATATGTCTGTTAACCCCGATATCGTAATGAAACCAATCCTCACACCTTTCCATTGGTGAACCATAAGTTTGTTTAATGAATCTGTGATTGCCCTTCTCCGTGGAAATATCTGCCCTGGTATCCATTTTTAGGTAACACCTATAAGTGATATGATAGGATATGTGTCTTTCACTTTCTGACTTACTACATGTCACGTGATTACTTCTAGACTCATCTACGGTGCTGCAAATGGCATTGTGTCCTTTTTTCCCTTGGCTTCTCTTCTGCCTTAGCGGGGTCCATTTTCAACAATGTGATTCCCTGAGGGTTGTGGATTAGCTGACCTGGGCAGCCTTACCCTGCCGGCCCGCCCTCCCCAGGTGTGCCTCGTTGAGGTCAATATAAACAGCGCTCCAGGCAGCAATAGCCCCTGAAGCTGTGCCTGCCTCCATATTCTCTGCCCCGTCAGCAGTCTCGGGGCTGTGCTGGTGGGAGGGAGTGAGGGGCCACAGCTTTGTGGGTGGCCCGGTGTGAGTGGGGTTCTGCTGGCCTTTCTGCAGGAGTTGCCAGGCTGCCGCCTGTAAAGAAGAGGTTGTGTCACCCATACCTTCCGCTGGAATTTCTCTCCGGACAGAGGTGAGGAAGGAAAAAAGCAGTGGGGGCCGGGACAGGAGGGGTATCTCAGGCAGGGCAATGGAAAGCTTCTGGAAGAGCGCCCGGGGACAAGACCACCCTGGCTGGCCTGCAGGCACCAAGTTGGCCTGCGTGCTGTCGCTGGTGTGGCTCCATGGTCCTTCCTCTAGGCTTTCAAGCCCTTGTACATATTCAGGTGTTTTACCTGGAATGGGTGGGAACAGTTCAGCAGCAGCTGGCCAGGGGCTCAGCTCACGTTTACTCACAGATGCCTCGGCACTGTCCCCGAACTTTGCAATGAGGTCGCTCCTTGCGTGGGGTGTGGGTTGATGGCTGTATGGGAGATGCTTCCCCACCTCTGACCAATTTCAGAATTGTTTACCACTGGAGCAAGTGCCCTGATAGGGTTTTCCTCTGTATAACTCGTGGGTTCAGGTTTTTTTTTCTTTTATGGTTCAAGTTAGATTTTATTCCTCTTTTATGTATTTATAGATATAAGCATGGAAATAATTCATTCCTATAAATACATCTGTGTGACGGGAAGAACTTTTTTCTGTTTTATTTTTAAATTTTATTTTTTAAAATTTTGAAATTTAATTTTATTTATTTTTTTTATACAGCACGTTATTACTAGTTATGTATTTTATGCATATACATATATACAGGTCAATCCCAAACTCCCAACTCATCCCACCACCACCACCCCATGGCTTCCCACACTTGGTGTCCATACGTTTGTTCTCTACCTCTGTGTCTCTATTTCGTCCCTGCAAACCAGTTCATCTGTACCATTTTTAGGCTCCACATATATGCATTAATATACAATATTTGTTTTCCTCTTTCTGACTTACTTCATTCAGTATGACAGTCTATCGATCCATTGATGTCTCTACAAATGACCCAGTTTCATTCCTTTTTATGTCCGAGTAATATTCCATTTTATATATGTACCACATCTTTATCCATTCATCTGTCTGTGGGCATTTAGGTTGCTTCCATTACCTGGCTATTGTAAATAGTGCTGCAACGAACATTGTGGTGAATGTGCCATTTTGAAATACGGTTTTCTCTGGGTATATGCCCAGATGTGGGATTGCTGGATCAGATGGTAATTCTATTTCTAGTTTTTTTAAGGAAACTCCATACTGTTCTCCATAGTGACTGTATCAATTTACATTCCCACCAATAGTGGAAGAGGGCTCCTTTTGTCCACACCCTCCCCAGAATTGGTTGTTTGTAGATTTTCTGATGATGCCGATTCTAACAGGTGTGAGGTGATACCACATTGTAGTTTTGATTTGCATTTCTCTAATAATTAGTGCTGTTGAGCAGCTTTTCATGTGCGTCTTGGCCATCTCTGTGTCTCCTTTGAAGAAACGTCTCTTTAGATCTTCTGCCCATTTTCTTGGGGGTTGTTTGTTTTTTTTAATATTAAGCTGCATGAGCTGTTTATATATATTGGAGATTAAACCTCTGTCCATTGATTCGTCTGCAACGATTTTCGCCCATTCTGAGGGATGCCTTTTTCCATTCCCGTGTTTTTTAACAAAAAAGGAAATAAAGGAAAAGAAGCAGAACACTAATGTGCGTAAAATATGCCTTTTGAAACGGTCGTTTTGAAATATGGACGTCCTTTGAATATTTTGGTCGATATGTGACCGCAGGATTTGTTTTCAGGGCAGGTGTCATTTACAGGCCTGCAATGATTTTGAATATCAACTGACCATTAGCGCTGGGATTAAAGCTGCTGTTGTGTGAAACGGCCACAAGGTGGCAGCAGTTCACCCTTACCAAATCTGGTTACTAGGGCAGGAGAGCCTCAGTGGAAGTGGTGTTCTAGATTGGAGTTTAGAATGGAATGTGCCAGGAGAAAGCCCCTCACGTTTGTCTCACTACTTCTTGTTCGTGTTTTTAATTTATTTTTTTATTTTTTATTACAGCAAGTTTGATTACAATGTTTGGCTTGTTGTAGGTGTGGAAGATGTGGTTCTTTTACACATATACAGATGACTGTTCTTCCTGGGATCCTTTTCCCACGTACGTTATGACAGAATGTTGAGTTGTCCTCTCTTGGTATTCTGTAGGTCTTTGGTGATTATATATGTCACCTGTGTTTGTATATGTCTGTTAACCCCGATATCGTAATGAAACCAATCCTCACACCTTTCCATTGGTGAACCATAAGTTTGTTTAATGAATCTGTGATTGCCCTTCTCCGTGGAAATATCTGCCCTGGTATCCATTTTTAGGTAACACCTATAAGTGATATGATAGGATATGTGTCTTTCACTTTCTGACTTACTACATGTCACGTGATTACTTCTAGACTCATCTACGGTGCTGCAAATGGCATTGTGTCCTTTTTTCCCTTGGCTTCTCTTCTGCCTTAGCGGGGTCCATTTTCAACAATGTGATTCCCTGAGGGTTGTGGATTAGCTGACCTGGGCAGCCTTACCCTGCCGGCCCGCCCTCCCCAGGTGTGCCTCGTTGAGGTCAATATAAACAGCGCTCCAGGCAGCAATAGCCCCTGAAGCTGTGCCTGCCTCCATATTCTCTGCCCCGTCAGCAGTCTCGGGGCTGTGCTGGTGGGAGGGAGTGAGGGGCCACAGCTTTGTGGGTGGCCCGGTGTGAGTGGGGTTCTGCTGGCCTTTCTGCAGGAGTTGCCAGGCTGCCGCCTGTAAAGAAGAGGTTGTGTCACCCATACCTTCCGCTGGAATTTCTCTCCGGACAGAGGTGAGGAAGGAAAAAAGCAGTGGGGGCCGGGACAGGAGGGGTATCTCAGGCAGGGCAATGGAAAGCTTCTGGAAGAGCGCCCGGGGACAAGACCACCCTGGCTGGCCTGCAGGCACCAAGTTGGCCTGCGTGCTGTCGCTGGTGTGGCTCCACGGTCCTTCCTCTAGGCTTTCAAGCCCTTGTACATATTCAGGTGTTTTACCTGGAATGGGTGGGAACAGTTCAGCAGCAGCTGGCCAGGGGCTCAGCTCACGTTTACTCACAGATGCCTCGGCACTGTCCCCGAACTTTGCAATGAGGTCGCTCCTTGCGTGGGGTGTGGGTTGATGGCTGTATGGGAGATGCTTCCCCACCTCTGACCAATTTCAGAATTGTTTACCACTGGAGCAAGTGCCCTGATAGGGTTTTCCTCTGTATAACTCGTGGGTTCAGGTTTTTTTTTCTTTTATGGTTCAAGTTAGATTTTATTCCTCTTTTATGTATTTATAGATATAAGCATGGAAATAATTCATTCCTATAAATACATCTGTGTGACGGGAAGAACTTTTTTCTGTTTTATTTTTAAATTTTATTTTTTAAAATTTTGAAATTTAATTTTATTTATTTTTTTTATACAGCACGTTATTACTAGTTATGTATTTTATGCATATACATATATACAGGTCAATCCCAAACTCCCAACTCATCCCACCACCACCACCCCATGGCTTCCCACACTTGGTGTCCATACGTTTGTTCTCTACCTCTGTGTCTCTATTTCGTCCCTGCAAACCAGTTCATCTGTACCATTTTTAGGCTCCACATATATGCATTAATATACAATATTTGTTTTCCTCTTTCTGACTTACTTCATTCAGTATGACAGTCTATCGATCCATTGATGTCTCTACAAATGACCCAGTTTCATTCCTTTTTATGGCCGAGTAATATTCCATTTTATATATGTACCACATCTTTATCCATTCATCTGTCTGTGGGCATTTAGGTTGCTTCCATTACCTGGCTATTGTAAATAGTGCTGCAACGAACATTGTGGTGAATGTGCCATTTTGAAATACGGTTTTCTCTGGGTATATGCCCAGATGTGGGATTGCTGGATCAGATGGTAATTCTATTTCTAGTTTTTTTAAGGAAACTCCATACTGTTCTCCATAGTGACTGTATCAATTTACATTCCCACCAATAGTGGAAGAGGGCTCCTTTTGTCCACACCCTCCCCAGAATTGGTTGTTTGTAGATTTTCTGATGATGCCGATTCTAACAGGTGTGAGGTGATACCACATTGTAGTTTTGATTTGCATTTCTCTAATAATTAGTGCTGTTGAGCAGCTTTTCATGTGCGTCTTGGCCATCTCTGTGTCTCCTTTGAAGAAACGTCTCTTTAGATCTTCTGCCCATTTTTTTTGGGTTGTTTGTTTTTTTAATATTAAGCTGCATGAGCTGTTTATATATATTGGAGATTAAACCTCTGTCCATTGATTCGTCTGCAACGATTTTCGCGCATTCTGAGGGATGCCTTTTTCCATTCCCATGTTTTTTAACAAAAAAGGAAAGAAAGGAAAAGAAGCAGAACACTAATGTGCGTAAAATATGCCTTTTGAAACGGTCGTTTTGAAATATGGACGTCCTTTGAATTTTTTGGTCGATATGTGACCCCAGGATTTGTTTTCAGGGCAGGTGTCATTTACAGGCCTGCAATGATTTTGAATATCAACTGACCATTAGCGTTGGGATTAAAGCTGCTGTTGTGTGAAACGGCCACAAGGTGGCAGCAGTTCACCCTTACCAAATCTGGTTACTAGGGCAAGAGAGCCTCAGTGGAAGTGGTGTTCTAGATTGGAGTTTAGAATGGAATGTGCCAGGAGAAAGCCCCTCACGTTTGTCTCACTACTTCTTGTTCGTGTTTTTAATTTAATTTTTTATTTTTTATTACAGCAAGTTTGATTACAATGTTTGGCTTGTTGTAGGTGTGGAAGATGTGGTTCTTTTACACATATAGACATGTCTGTTCTTCCTGGGACCCTTTTCCCATGTACGTTATGACAGAATGTTGAGTAGTCCTCTCTTGGTATTCTGTAGGTCTTTGGTGATTATATATGTCACCTGTGTTTGTATATGTCTGTTAACCCCGATATCGTAATGAAACCAATTCTCACAACTTTCCATTGGTGAACCATAAGTTTGTTTAATGAATCTGTGATTGCCCTTCTCCGTGGAAATATCTGCCCTGGGATCCATTTTTAGGTAACACCTATAAGTGATATGATATGATATGTGTCTTCCACTTTCTGACTTACTAAATGTCACGTGATTACTTCTAGACTCATCTACGGTGCTGCAAATGGCATTGTGTCCTTTTTTCCCTTGGCTTCTCTTCTGCCTTAGCGGGGTCCATTTTCAACAATGTGATTCCCTGAGGGTTGTGGATTAGCTGACCTGGGCAGCCTTACCCTGCCGGCCCGCCCTCCCCAGGTGTGCCTCGTTGAGGTCAATATAAACAGCGCTCCAGGCAGCAATAGCCCTTGAAGCTGTGCCTGACTCCACATTCTCTGCCCCATCAGCAGTCTCAGGGCTGTGTTGGTGGAAGGGGGTGAGGGGCCACAGCTTTGTGGGTGGCCCGTTGTGAGTGGGGTTCTGCTGGCCTTTCTGCAGGAGTTGCCAGGCTGCCGCCTGTAAAGAAGAGGTTGTGTCACACATGCCTTCCGCTGGAATTTCTCTCCGGACAGAGGTGAGGAAGGAAAAAAGCAGTGGGGGCCGGGACAGGAGGGGTATCTCAGGCAGGGCAATGGAAAGCTTCTGGAAGAGCGCCCAGGGCCAGGACCACCCTGGCTGGCCTGCAGGCACCAAGTTGGCCTGCGTGCTGTCGCTGGTGTGGCTCCACGGTCCTTCCTCTAGGCTTTCAAGCCCTTGTATATATTCAGGTGTTTTACCTGGAAAGGGTGGGAACAGTTCAGCAGTAGCTGGCCTGGGGTTCAGCTCACGTTTACTCACAGATGCCTCGGCACGGTCCCCCAGCTTTGCAATGAGGACGCTCCTTGCGTGGGGGGTGGGTTGATGGCTGTATGGGAGATGGTTCCCCACCTCTGACCAATTTCAGAATTGTTTACCACTGGAGCAAGTGCCCTGATAGGGTTTTCCTCTGTATAACTCGTGGGTTCAGGTTTTTTTTTTCTTTTATGGTTCAAGTTAGATTTTATTCCTCTTTTATATATTTATAGATATAAGCATGGAAATAATTCATTCCTATAAATACATCTGTGTGATGGGAAGAACTTTTTTCTGTTTTATTTTTAAATTTTATTTTTTTTTAAATTTTGAAATTTAATTTTATTTATTTTTTTATACAGCACGTTATTATTAGTTATGTATTTTATGCATATACATGTATACAGGTCAATCCCAAACTCCCAACTCATCCCACCACCACCACCCCATGGCTTCCCAAACTTGGTGTCCATACGTTTGTTCTCTACCTCTGTGTCTCTATTTCTTCCCTGCAAACCAGTTCATCTGTACCATTTTTTTAGGTTCCACATATATGCATTAATATACAATATTTGTTTTCCTCTTTCTGACTTACTTCATTCTGTATGACAGTCTCTCGATCCATCGATGTCTCTACAAATGACCCAGTTTCATTCCTTTTTATGGCCGAGTAATATTCCATTTTATATATGTACCACATCTTTATCCATTCATCTGTCTGTGGGCATTTAGTTTGCTTCCATTACCTGGCTATTGTAAATAGTGCTGCAACGAACATTGTGGTGAATGTGCCTTTTTGAAATACGGTTTTCTCTGGGTATATGCCCAGAAGTGGGATTGCTGGATCAGATGGTAATTCTATTTCTAGTTTTTTTAAGGAAACTCCATACTGTTCTCCATAGTGACTGTATCAATTTACATTCCCACCAATCGTGGAAGAGGGCTCCTTTTGTCCACACCCTCCCCAGAATTGGTTGTTTGTAGATTTTCCGATGATGCCGATTCTAACAGGTGTGAGGTGAAATCTCATTGTAGTTTTGATTTGCATTTCTCTGATAATTAGTGCTGTTGAGCAGCTTTTCATGTGCGTCTTGGCCATCTCTGTGTCTCCTTTGAAGAAACGTCTCTTTAGATCTTCTGCCCATTTTTTTGGGTTGTTTGTTTTTTTAATATTAAGCTGCATGAGCTGTTTATATATATTGGAGATTAAACCTCTGTCCATTGATTCGTCTGCAACGATTTTCGCCCATTCTGAGGGATGCCTTTTTCCATTCCCGTGTTTTTTAACAAAAAAGGAAAGAAAGGAAAAGAAGCAGAACACTAATGTGCCTAAAATATGCCTTTTGAAACGGTCGTTTTGACATATGGACGTCCTTTGAATTTTTTGGTCGATATGTGACCCCAGGATTTGTTTTCAGGGCAGGTGTCATTTACAGGCCTGCAATGATTTTGAATATCAACTGACCATTAGCATTGGGATTAAAGCTGCTGTTGTGTCAAACGGCCACAAGGTGGCAGCAGTTCACCCTTACCAAATCTGGTTACTAGGGCAAGAGAGCCTCAGTGGAAGTGGTGTTCTAGATTGGAGTTTAGAATGGAATGTGCCAGGAGAAAGCCCCTCACGTTTGTCTCACTACTTCTTGTTCGTGTTTTTAATTTATTTTTTTATTTTTTTATTACAGCAAGTTTGATTACAATGTTTGGTTTGTTGTAGGTGTGGAAGATGTGGTTCTTTTACACATATACACATGTCTGTTCTTCCTGGGATCCTTTTCCCATGTGTGTTATGACAGAATATTGAGTAGTCCTCTCTTGGTATTCTGTAGGTCTTTGGTGATTATATATGTCACCTGTGTTTGTATATGTCTGTTAACCCCGATATCGTAATGAAACCAATCCTCACACCTTTCCATTGGTGAACCATATGTCTGTTTAATGAATCTGTGATTGCCGTTCTCCGTGGAAATATCTGCCCTGGTATCCATTTTTAGGTAACACCTATAAGTGATATGATATGATATGTGTCTTCCACTTTCTGACTTACTACAAGTCACGTGATTACTTCTAGACTCATCTACGGTGCTGCAAATGGCATTGTGTCCTTTTTTCCCTTGGCTTCTCTTCTGCCTTAGCGGGGTCCATTTTCAACAATGTGATTCCCTGAGGGTTGTGGATTAGCTGACCCGGGCAGCCTTACCCTGCCGGCCCGCCCTCCCCAGGTGTGCCTCGTTGAGGTCAATATAAACAGCGCTCCAGGCAGCAATAGCCCCTGAAGCTGTGCCTGACTCCATATTGTCTGCCTCGTCAGCAGTCTCGGGGCTGTGCTGGTGGGAGGGAGTGAGGGGCCACAGCTTTGTTGGTGGCCCGGTGTGAGTGGGGTTCTGCTGGCCTTTCTGCAGGAGTTGCCAGGCTGCCGCCTGCAAAGAAGAGGTTGTGTCACCCATACCTTCCGCTGGAATTTCCTTCCGGACAGAGGTGAGGAAGGAAAAAAGCAGTGGGGGCCGGGACAGGAGGGGTATCTCAGGCAGGGCAATGGAAAGCTTCTGGAAGAGCGCCCAGGGCCAGGACCACCCTGGCTGGCCTGCAGGCACCAAGTTGGCCTGCGTGCTGTCACTGGTGTGGCTCCACGGTCCTTCCTCTAGGCTTTCAAGCCCTTGTACATATTCAGGTGTTTTACCTGGAAAGGGTGGGAACAGTTCAGCAGCAGCTGGCCAGGGGCTCAGCTCACGTTTACTCACAGATGCCTCGGCACGGTCCCCAAACTTTGCAATGAGGTCGCTCCTTGCGTGGGGGGTTGGTTGATGGCTGTATGGGAGATGCTTCCCCACCTCTGACCAATTTCATAATTGTTTACCACTGGAGCAAGTGCCCTGATAGGGTTTTCCTCTGTATAACTCGTGGGTTCAGGTTTTTTTTTCTTTTATGGTTCAAGTTAGATTTTATTCCTCTTTTTTGTATTTATAGATATAAGCATGGAAATAATTCATTCCTATAAATACATCTGTGTGACGGGAAGAACTTTTTTCTCTTTTATTTTTAAATTTTATTTTTTAAAATTTTGAAATTTAATTTTATTTTTTTATACAGCACATTATTATTAGTTATGTATTTTATGCATATACATGTACACAGGTCAATCCCAAACTCCCAACTCATCCCACCACCACCACCCCATGGCTTCCCACACTTGGTGTCCATACGTTTGTTCTCTACCTCTGTGTCTCTATTTCTTCCCTGCAAACCAGTTCATCTGTACCATTTTTAGGCTCCACATATATGCATTAATATACAATATTTGTTTTCCTCTTTCTGACTTACTTCATTCTGTATGACAGTCTCTCGATCCATCGATGTCTCTACAAATGACCCAGTTTCATTCCTTTTTATGGCCGAGTAATATTCCATTTCATATATGTACCACATCTTTATCCATTCATCTGTCTGTGGGCATTTAGGTTGCTTCCATTACCTGGCTATTGTAAATAGTGCTGCAATGAACATTGTGGTGAATGTGCCTTTTTGATTTACGGTTTTCTCTGGGTATATGCCCAGAAGTGGGATTGCTGGATCAGATGGTAATTCTATTTCTAGTTTTTTTAAGGAAACTCCATACTGTTCTCCATAGTGACTGTATCAATTTACATTCCCACCAATCGTGGAAGAGGGCTCCTTTTGTCCACACCCTCCCCAGAATTGGTTGTTTGTAGATTTTCTGATGATGCCGATTCTAACAGGTGTGAGGTGAAATCTCATTGTAATTTTGATTTGCATTTCTCTGATAATTAGTGCTGTTGAGCAGCTTTTCATGTGCGTCTTGGCCATCTCTGTGTCTCCTTTGAAGAAACGTCTCTTTAGATCTTCTGCCCATTTTTTTGGGTTGTTTGTTTTTTTAATATTAAGCTGCATGAGCTGTTTATATATATTGGAGATTAAACCTCTGTCCATTGATTCGTCTGCAACGATTTTCGCCCATTCTGAGGGATGCCTTTTTCCATTCCCGTGTTTTTTAACAAAAAAGGAAAGAAAGGAAAAGAAGCAGAACACTAATGTGCCTAAAATATGCCTTTTGAAACGGTCGTTTTGACATATGGACGTCCTTTGAATTTTTTGGTCGATATGTGACCCCAGGATTTGTTTTCAGGGCAGGTGTCATTTACAGGCCTGCAATGATTTTGAATATCAACTGACCATTAGCATTGGGATTAAAGCTGCTGTTGTGTCAAACGGCCACAAGGTGGCAGCAGTTCACCCTTACCAAATCTGGTTACTAGGGCAAGAGAGCCTCAGTGGAAGTGGTGTTCTAGATTGGAGTTTAGAATGGAATGTGCCAGGAGAAAGCCCCTCACGTTTGTCTCACTACTTCTTGTTCGTGTTTTTAATTTATTTTTTTATTTTTTTATTACAGCAAGTTTGATTACAATGTTTGGTTTGTTGTAGGTGTGGAAGATGTGGTTCTTTTACACATATACACATGTCTGTTCTTCCTGGGATCCTTTTCCCATGTGTGTTATGACAGAATATTGAGTAGTCCTCTCTTGGTATTCTGTAGGTCTTTGGTGATTATATATGTCACCTGTGTTTGTATATGTCTGTTAACCCCGATATCGTAATGAAACCAATCCTCACACCTTTCCATTGGTGAACCATATGTCTGTTTAATGAATCTGTGATTGCCGTTCTCCGTGGAAATATCTGCCCTGGTATCCATTTTTAGGTAACACCTATAAGTGATATGATATGATATGTGTCTTCCACTTTCTGACTTACTACAAGTCACGTGATTACTTCTAGACTCATCTACGGTGCTGCAAATGGCATTGTGTCCTTTTTTCCCTTGGCTTCTCTTCTGCCTTAGCGGGGTCCATTTTCAACAATGTGATTCCCTGAGGGTTGTGGATTAGCTGACCCGGGCAGCCTTACCCTGCCGGCCCGCCCTCCCCAGGTGTGCCTCGTTGAGGTCAATATAAACAGCGCTCCAGGCAGCAATAGCCCCTGAAGCTGTGCCTGACTCCATATTGTCTGCCTCGTCAGCAGTCTCGGGGCTGTGCTGGTGGGAGGGAGTGAGGGGCCACAGCTTTGTTGGTGGCCCGGTGTGAGTGGGGTTCTGCTGGCCTTTCTGCAGGAGTTGCCAGGCTGCCGCCTGCAAAGAAGAGGTTGTGTCACCCATACCTTCCGCTGGAATTTCCTTCCGGACAGAGGTGAGGAAGGAAAAAAGCAGTGGGGGCCGGGACAGGAGGGGTATCTCAGGCAGGGCAATGGAAAGCTTCTGGAAGAGCGCCCAGGGCCAGGACCACCCTGGCTGGCCTGCAGGCACCAAGTTGGCCTGCGTGCTGTCACTGGTGTGGCTCCACGGTCCTTCCTCTAGGCTTTCAAGCCCTTGTACATATTCAGGTGTTTTACCTGGAAAGGGTGGGAACAGTTCAGCAGCAGCTGGCCAGGGGCTCAGCTCACGTTTACTCACAGATGCCTCGGCACGGTCCCCAAACTTTGCAATGAGGTCGCTCCTTGCGTGGGGGGTTGGTTGATGGCTGTATGGGAGATGCTTCCCCACCTCTGACCAATTTCATAATTGTTTACCACTGGAGCAAGTGCCCTGATAGGGTTTTCCTCTGTATAACTCGTGGGTTCAGGTTTTTTTTTCTTTTATGGTTCAAGTTAGATTTTATTCCTCTTTTTTGTATTTATAGATATAAGCATGGAAATAATTCATTCCTATAAATACATCTGTGTGACGGGAAGAACTTTTTTCTCTTTTATTTTTAAATTTTATTTTTTAAAATTTTGAAATTTAATTTTATTTTTTTATACAGCACATTATTATTAGTTATGTATTTTATGCATATACATGTACACAGGTCAATCCCAAACTCCCAACTCATCCCACCACCACCACCCCATGGCTTCCCACACTTGGTGTCCATACGTTTGTTCTCTACCTCTGTGTCTCTATTTCTTCCCTGCAAACCAGTTCATCTGTACCATTTTTAGGCTCCACATATATGCATTAATATACAATATTTGTTTTCCTCTTTCTGACTTACTTCATTCTGTATGACAGTCTCTCGATCCATCGATGTCTCTACAAATGACCCAGTTTCATTCCTTTTTATGGCCGAGTAATATTCCATTTCATATATGTACCACATCTTTATCCATTCATCTGTCTGTGGGCATTTAGGTTGCTTCCATTACCTGGCTATTGTAAATAGTGCTGCAATGAACATTGTGGTGAATGTGCCTTTTTGATTTACGGTTTTCTCTGGGTATATGCCCAGAAGTGGGATTGCTGGATCAGATGGTAATTCTATTTCTAGTTTTTTTAAGGAAACTCCATACTGTTCTCCATAGTGACTGTATCAATTTACATTCCCACCAATCGTGGAAGAGGGCTCCTTTTGTCCACACCCTCCCCAGAATTGGTTGTTTGTAGATTTTCTGATGATGCCGATTCTAACAGGTGTGAGGTGAAATCTCATTGTAATTTTGATTTGCATTTCTCTGATAATTAGTGCTGTTGAGCAGCTTTTCATGTGCGTCTTGGCCATCTCTGTGTCTCCTTTGAAGAAACGTCTCTTTAGATCTTCTGCCCATTTTTTTGGGTTGTTTGTTTTTTTAATATTAAGCTGCATGAGCTGTTTATATATATTGGAGATTAAACCTCTGTCCATTGATTCGTCTGCAACGATTTTCGCCCATTCTGAGGGATGCCTTTTTCCATTCCCGTGTTTTTTAACAAAAAAGGAAAGAAAGGAAAAGAAGCAGAACACTAATGTGCGTAAAATATGCCTTTTGAAACGGTCGTTTTGAAATATGGACGTGCTTTGAATTTTTTGGTCGATATGTGACCCCAGGATTTGTTTTCAGGGCAGGTGTCATTTACAGGCCTGCATTGATTTTGAATATCAACTGACCATTAGCGTTGGGATTAAAGCTGCTGTTGTGTGAAACGGCCACAAGGTGGCAGCAGTTCACCCTTACCAAATCTGGTTACTAGGGCAAGAGAGCCTCAGTGGAAGTGGTGTTCTAGATTGGAGTTTAGAATGGAATGTGCCAGGAGAAAGCCCCTCACGTTTGTCTCACTATTTCTTGTTCGTGTTTTTAATTTAATTTTTTATTTTTTATTACAGCAAGTTTGATTACAATGTTTGGCTTGTTGTAGGTGTGGAAGATGTGGTTCTTTTACACATATATAGATGTCTGTTCTTCCTGGGATCCTTTTCCCATGTACGTTATGACAGAATGTTCAGTAGTCTTCTCTTGGTATTCTGTAGGTCTTTGGTGATTATATATGTCACCTGTGTTTGTATATGTCTGTTAACCCCGATATCGTAATGAAACCAATCCTCACACCTTTCCATTGGTGAACCATAAGTTTGTTTAATGAATCTGTGATTGCCCTTCTCCGTGGAAATATCTGCCCTGGTATCCATTTTTAGGTAACACCTAAAAGTGATATGATAGGATATGTGTCTTTCACTTTCTGACTTACTACAAGTCACGTGATTACTTCTAGACTCATCTACGGTGCTGCAAATAGCATTGTGTCCTTTTTTCCCTTGGCTTCTCTTCTGCCTTAGCGGGGTCCATTTTCAACAATGTGATTCCCTGAGGGTTGTGGATTAGCTGACCTGGGCAGCCTTACCCTGCCGGCCCGCCCTCCCCAGGTGTGCCTCGTTGAGGTCAATATAAAGAGCGCTCCAGGCAGCAATAGCCCCTGAAGCTGTGCCTGACTCCATATTCTCTGCCCCGTCAGCCGTCTCGGGGCTGTGCTGGTGGGAGGGAGTGAGGGGCCACAGCTTTGTGGGTGGCCCGGTGTGAGTGGGGTTCTGCTGGCCTTTCTGCAGGAGTTGCCAGGCTGCCGCCTGTAAGGAAGAGGTTGTGTCACCCATACCTTCCGCTGGAATTTCTCTCCGGACAGAGGTGAGGAAGGAAAAAAGCAGTGGGGGCCGGGACAGGAGGGGTATTTCAGGCAGGGCAATGGAAAGCTTCTGGAAGAGCGCCCGGGGCCAGGACCTCCCTGGCTGGCCTGCAGGCACCAAGTTGGCCTGCGTGCTGTCGCTGGTGTGGCTCCACGGTCCTTCCTCTAGGCTTTCAACCCCTTGTACATATTCAGGTGTTTTACCTGGAAAGGGTGGGAACAGTTCAGCAGCAGCTGGCCTGGGGCTCAGCTCACGTTTACTCACAGATGCCTCGGCACGGTCCCCCAGCTTTGCAATGAGGATGCTCCTTGCGTGGGGGGTGGGTTGATGGCTGTATGGGAGATGCTTCCCCACCTCTGACCAATTTCAGAATTGTTTACCACTGGAGCAAGTGCCCTGATAGGGTTTTCCTCTGTATAACTCGTGGGTTCAGGGGTTTTTTTTCTTTTATGGTTCAAGTTAGATTTTATTCCTCTTTTATGTATTTATAGATATAAGCATGGAAATAATTCATTCCTATAAATACATCTGTGTGACGGGAAGAACTATTTTCTGTTTTATTTTTAAATTTTATTTTTTAAAATTTTGAAATTTAATTTTATTTATTTTTTTATACACCACGTTATTATTAGTTATATATTTTATCCATATACATGTATACAGATCAATCCCAAACTCCCAACTCATCCCACCACCACCACCCCTTGGCTTCCCACACTTGGTGTCCATACGTTTGTTCTCTACCTCTGTGTCTCTATTTCTTCCCAGCAAACCAGTTCGTCTGTACTATTTTTAGGCTCCACATATATGCATTAATATACAATATTTGTTTTCCTCTTTCTGACTTACTTCATTCTGTATGACAGTCTCTCGATCCATCGATGTCTCTACAAATGACCCAGTTTCATTCCTTTTAATGGCCGAGTAATATTCCATTTTATATATGTACCACATCTTTATCCATTCATCTGTCTGTGAGCATTTAGGTTGCTTCCATTACCTGGCTATTGTAAATAGTGCTGCAACGAACATTGTGGTGAATGTGCCTTTTTGAAATACGGTTTTCTCTGGGTATATGACCAGAAGTGGGATTGCTGGATCAGATGGTAATTCTATTTCAAGTTTTTTTAAGGAAACTCCATACTGTTCTCCATAGTGACTGTATCAATTTACATTCCCACCAATAGTGGAAGAGGGCTCCTTTTGTCCACACCCTCCCCAGAATTGGTTGTTTGTAGATTTTCTGATGATGCCGATTCTAACAGGTGTGAGGTGAAACCTCATTGTAGTTTTGATTTGCATTTCTCTAATAATTAGTGCTGTTGAGCAGCTTCTCTGTGCGTCTTGGCCATCTCTGTGTCTCCTTTGAAGAAACGTCTCTTTAGATCTTCTGCCCATTTTCTTGGGGGTTGTTTGTTTTTTTTAATATTAAGCTGCATGAGCTGTTTATATATATTGGAGATTAAACCTCTGTCCATTGATTCGTCTGCAACGATTTTCGCCCATTCTGAGGGATGCCTTTTTCCATTCCCGTGTTTTTTAACAAAAAAGGAAATAAAGGAAAAGAAGCAGAACACTAATGTGCGTAAAATATGCCTTTTGAAACGGTCGTTTTGACATATGGACGTCCTTTGAATATTTTGGTCGATATGTGACCGCAGGATTTGTTTTCAGGGCAGGTGTCATTTACAGGCCTGCAATGATTTTGAATATCAACTGACCAATAGCGCTGGGATTAAAGCTGCTGTTGTGTGAAACGGCCACAAGGTGGCAGCAGTTCACCCTTACCAAATCTGGTTACTAGGGCAGGAGAGCCTCAGTGGAAGTGGTGTTCTAGATTGGAGTTTAGAATGGAATGTGCCAGGAGAAAGCCCCTCACGTTTGTCTCACTACTTCTTGTTCGTGTTTTTAATTTATTTTTTTATTTTTTATTACAGCAAGTTTGATTACAATGTTTGGCTTGTTGTAGGTGTGGAAGATGTGGTTCTTTTACACATATACAGATGACTGTTCTTCCTGGGATCCTTTTCCCACGTACGTTATGACAGAATGTTGAGTTGTCCTCTCTTGGTATTCTGTAGGTCTTTGGTGATTATATATGTCACCTGTGTTTGTATATGTCTGTTAACCCCGATATCGTAATGAAACCAATCCTCACACCTTTCCATTGGTGAACCATAAGTTTGTTTAATGAATCTGTGATTGCCCTTCTCCGTGGAAATATCTGCCCTGGTATCCATTTTTAGGTAACACCTATAAGTGATATGATAGGATATGTGTCTTTCACTTTCTGACTTACTACATGTCACGTGATTACTTCTAGACTCATCTACGGTGCTGCAAATGGCATTGTGTCCGTTTTTCCCTTGGCTTCTCTTCTGCCTTAGCGGGGTCCATTTTCAACAATGTGATTCCCTGAGGGTTGTGGATTAGCTGACCTGGGCAGCCTTACCCTGCCGGCCCGCCCTCCCCAGGTGTGCCTCGTTGAGGTCAATATAAACAGCGCTCCAGGCAGCAATAGCCCCTGAAGCTGTGCCTGCCTCCATATTCTCTGCCCCGTCAGCAGTCTCGGGGCTGTGCTGGTGGGAGGGAGTGAGTGGCCACAGCTTTGTGGGTGGCCCTGTGTGAGTGGGGTTCTGCTGGCCTTTTTGCAGGAGTTGCCTGGCTGCCGCCTGTAAAGCAGAGGATGTGTCACCCATACCTTCCGCTGGAATTTCTCTCCGGACAGAGTTGAGGAAGGAAAAAAAGCAGTGGGGGGGGGACAGGAGGGGTATCTCAGGCAGGGCAATGGAAAGCTTCTGGAAGAGCGCCCAGGGCCAGGACCACCCTGGCTGGCCTGCAGGCACCAACTTGGCCTGCGTGCTGTCGCTGGTGTGGCTCCACGGTCCTTCCTCTAGGCTTTCAAGCCCTTGTACATATTCAGGTGTTTTACCTGGAAAGGGTGGGAACAGTTCAGCAGCAGCTGGCCTGGGGCTCAGCTCACGTTTACTCACAGATGCCTTGGCACGGTCCCCCAGCTTTGCAATGAGGACGCTCCTTGCGTGGGGGGTGGGTTGCTGGCTGTATGGGAGATGATTCCCCACCTCTGACCAATTTCAGAATTGTTTACCACTGGAGCAAGTGCCCTGATAGGGTTTTCCTCTGTATAACTCGTGGGTTCAGGATTTTTTTTTCTTTTATGGTTCAAATTAGATTTTATTCCTCTTTTATGTATTTATAGATATAAGCATGGAAATAATTCATTCCTATAAATACATCTGTGTGATGGGAAGAACTTTTTTCTGTTTTATTTTTAAATTTTATTTTTTAAAATTTTGAAATTTAATTTTATTTATTTTTTTTATACAGCACGTTATTATTAGTTATGTATTTTATGCATATACATATATACAGGTCAATCCCAAACTCCCAACTCATCCCACCACCACCACCCCATGGCTTCCCACACTTGGTGTCCATACGTTTGTTCTCTACCTCTGTGTCTCTATTTCGTCCCTGCAAACCAGTTCATCTGTACCATTTTTAGGCTCCACATATATGCGTTAATATACAATATTTGTTTTCCTCTTTCTGACTTACTTCATTCTGTATGACAGTCTATCGATCCATTGATGTCTCTACAAATGACCCAGTTTCATTCCTTTTTATGGCCGAGTAATATTCCATTTTATATATGTACCACATCTTTATCCATTCATCTGTCTGTGGGCATTTAGGTTGCTTCCATTACCTGGCTATTGTAAATAGTGCTGCAACGAATATTGTGGTGAATGTGCCTTTTTGAAATACGGTTTTCTCTGGGTATATGCCCAGAAGTGGGATTTCTGGATCAGATGGTAATTCTATTTCTAGTTTTTTTAAGGAAACTCCATACTGTTCTCCATAGTGACTGTATCAATTTACATTCCCACCAATCGTGGAAGAGGGCTCCTTTTGTCCACACCCTCCCCAGAATTGGTTGTTTGTAGATTTTCTGATGATGCCGATTCTAACAGGTGTGAGGTGAAATCTCATTGTAGTTTTGATTTGCATTTCTCTGATAATTAGTGCTGTTGAGCAGCTTTTCATGTGCGTCTTGGCCATCTCTGTGTCTCCTTTGAAGAAACGTCTCTTTAGATCTTCTGCCCATTTTTTTTGGGTTGTTTGTTTTTTTAATATTAAGCTGCATGAGCTGTTTATATATATTGGAGATTAAACCTCTGTCCATTGATTCGTCTGCAATGATTTTCGCCCATTCTGAGGGATGCCTTTTTCCATTCCCGTGTTTTTTAACAAAAAAGGAAAGAAAGGAAAAGAAGCAGAACACTAATGTGCCTAAAATATGCCTTTTGAAACGGTCGTTTTGACATATGGACGTCCTTTGAATTTTTTGGTCGATATGTGACCCCAGGATTTGTTTTCAGGGCAGGTGTCATTTACAGGCCTGCAATGATTTTGAATATCAACTGACCATTAGCGTTGGGATTAAAGCTGCTGTTGTGTGAAACGGCCACAAGGTGGCAGCAGTTCACCCTTACCAAATCTGGTTACTAGGGCAAGAGAGCCTCAGTGGAAGTGGTGTTCTAGATTGGAGTTTAGAATGGAATGTGCCAGGAGAAAGCCCCTCACGTTTGTCTCACTACTTCTTGTTCGTGTTTTTAATTTAATTTTTTATTTTTTATTACAGCAAGTTTGATTACAATGTTTGGCTTGTTGTAGGTGTGGAAGATGTGGTTCTTTTTCACATATACACATGTCTGTTCTTCCTGGGACCCTTTTCCCATGTACGTTATGACAGAATGTTGAGTAGTCCTCTCTTGGTATTCTGTAGGTCTTTGGTGATTATATATGTCACCTGTGTTTGTATATGTCTGTTAACCCCGATATCGTAATGAAACCAATTCTCACAACTTTCCATTGGTGAACCATAAGTTTGTTTAATGAATCTGTGATTGCCCTTCTCCGTGGAAATATCTGCCCTGGGATCCATTTTTAGGTAACACCTATAAGTGATATGATATGATATGTGTCTTCCACTTTCTGCTTACTACAAGTCACGTGATTACTTCTAGACTCATCTACGGTGCTGCAAATGGCATTGTGTCCTTTTTTCCCTTGGCTTCTCTTCTGCCTTAGCGGGGTCCATTTTCAACAATGTGATTCCCTGAGGGTTGTGGATTAGCTGACCTGGGCAGCCTTACACTGCCGGCCCGCCCTCCCCAGGTGTGCCTCGTTGAGGTCAATATAAACAGCGCTGCTGGCAGCAATAGCCCCTGAAGCTGTGCCTGACTCCATATTCTCTGCCCCATCAGCAGTCTCGGGGCTGTGTTGGTGGAAGGGGTTGAGGGGCCACAGCTTTGTGGGTGGCCCGGTGTGAGTGGGGTTCTGCTGGCCTTTCTGCAGGAGTTGCCAGGCTGCCGCCTGTAAAGAAGAGGTTGTGTCACCCATACCTTCCGCTGGAATTTCTCTCCGGACAGAGGTGAGGAAGGAAAAAAGCAGTGGGGGCCGGGACAGGAAGGGTATCTCAGACAGGGCAATGGAAAGCTTCTGGAAGAGCGCCCAGGGACAGGACCACCCTGGCTGGCCTGCAGGCACCATGTTGGCCTGCGTGCTGACGCTGGTGTGGCTCCACGGTCCTTCCTCTAGGCTTTCAAGCCCTTGTACATATTCAGGTGTTTTACCTGGAAAGGGTGGGAACAGTTCAGCAGTAGCTGGCCTGGGGCTCAGCTCACGTTTACTCACAGATGCCTCGGCACGGTCCCCCAGCTTTGCAATGAGGACGCTCCTTGCGTGGGGGGTGGGTTGATGGCTGTATGGGAGATGGTTCCCCACCTCTGACCAATTTCAGAATTGTTTACCAGTGGAGCAAGTGCCCTGATAGGGTTTTCCTCTGTATAACTCGTGGGTTCAGGTTTTTTTTTTCTTTTATGGTTCAAGTTAGATTTTATTCCTCTTTTATGTATTTATAGATATAAGCATGGAAATAATTCATTCCTATAAATACATCTGTGTGACGGGAAGAACTTTTTTCTCTTTTATTTTTAAATTTTATTTTTTAAAATTTTGAAATTTAATTTTATTTATTTTTTTATACAGCACATTATTATTAGTTATGTATTTTATGCATATACATGTACACAGGTCAATCCCAAACTCCCAACTCATCCCACCACCACCACCCCATGGCTTCCCACACTTGGTGTCCATACGTTTGTTCTCTACCTCTGTGTCTCTATTTCTTCCCTGCAAACCAGTTCATCTGTACCATTTTTAGGCTCCACATATATGCATTAATATACAATATTTGTTTTCCTCTTTCTGACTAACTTCATTCTGTATGACAGTCTCTCGATCCATCGATGTCTCTACAAATGACCCAGTTTCATTCCTTTTTATGGCCGAGTAATATTCCATTTCATATATGTACCACATCTTTATCCATTCATCTGTCTGTGGGCATTTAGGTTGCTTCCATTACCTGGCTATTGTAAATAGTGCTGCAATGAACATTGTGGTGAATGTGCCTTTTTCATTTACGGTTTTCTCTGGGTATATGCCCAGAAGTGGGATTGCTGGATCAGATGGTAATTCTATTTCTAGTTTTTTTAAGGAAACTCCATACTGTTCTCCATAGTGACTGTATCAATTTACATTCCCACCAATAGTGGAAGAGGGCTCCTTTTGTCCACACCCTCCCCAGAATTGGTTGTTTGTAGATTTTCTGATGATGCCAATTCTAACAGGTGTGAGGTGAAATCTCATTGTAGTTTTGATTTGCATTTCTCTGATAATTAGAGCTGTTGAGCAGCTTTTCATGTGCGTCTTGGCCATCTCTGTGTCTCCTTTCAAGAAACGTCTCTTTAGATCTTCTGCCCATTTTTTTGGGTTGTTTGTTTTTTTAATATTAAGCTGCATGAGCTGTTTATATATATTGGAGATTAAACCTCTGTCCATTGATTCGTCTGCAACGATTTTCGCCCATTCTGAGGGATGCCTTTTTCCATTCCCGTGTTTTTTAACAAAAAAGGAAAGAAAGGAAAAGAAGCAGAACACTAATGTGCCTAAAATATGCCTTTTGAAACGGTCGTTTTGACATATGGAAGTCCTTTGAATTTTTTGGTCGATATGTGACCCCAGGATTTGTTTTCAGGGCAGGTGTCATTTACAGGCCTGCAATGATTTTGAATATCAACTGACCATTAGCGTTGGGATTAAAGCTGCTGTTGTGTGAAACGGCCACAAGGTGGCAGCAGTTCACCCTTACCAAATCTGGTTACTAGGGCAAGAGAGCCTCAGTGGAAGTGGTGTTCTAGATTGGAGTTTAGAATGGAATGTGCCAGGAGAAAGCCCCTCACGTTTGTCTCACTACTTCTTGTTCGTGTTTTTAATTTAATTTTTTTATTTTTTATTACAGCAAGTTTGATTACAATGTTTGGCTTGTTGTAGGTGTGGAAGATGTGGTTCTTTTTCACATATACAGATGTCTGTTCTTCCTGGGATACTTTTCCCAAGTATGTTATGACAGAATATTGAGTAGTCCTCTCTTGGTATTCTGTAGGTCTTTGGTGATTATATATGTCACCTGTGTTTGTATATGTCTGTTAACCCCGATATCGTAATGAAACCAATCCTCACACCTTTCCATTGGTGAACCATAAGTCTGTTTAATGAATCTGTGATTGCCGTTCTCCGTGGAAATATCTGCCCTGGGATCCATTTTTAGGTAACACCTATAAGTGATATGATATGATATGTGTCTTCCACTTTCTGACTTACTACAAGTCACGTGATTACTTCTAGACTCATCTACGGTGCTGCAAATGGCATTGTGTCCTTTTTTCCCTTGGCTTCTCTTCTGCCTTAGCGGGGTCCATTTTCAACAATGTGATTCCCTGAGGGTTGTGGATTAGCTGACCTGGGCAGCCTTACCCTGCCGGCCCGCCCTCCCCAGGTGTGCCTCGTTGAGGTCAATATAAACAGCGCTCCAGGCAGCAATAGCCCTTGAAGCTGTGCCTGACTCCATATTCTCTGCCCCATCAGCAGTCTCGGGGCTGTGTTGGTGGAAGGGGTTGAGGGGCCACAGCTTTGTGGGTGGCCCGGTGTGAGTGGGGTTCTGCTGGCCTTTCTGCAGGAGTTGCCAGGCTGCCGCCTGTAAAGAAGAGGTTGTGTCACACATGCCATGCGCTGGAATTTCTCTCCGGACAGAGGTGAGGAAGGAAAAAAGCAGTGGGGGCCGGGACAGGAGGGGTATCTCAGGCAGGGCAATGGAAATCTTCTGGAAGAGCGCCCAGGGCCAGGACCACCCTGGCTGGCCTGCAGGCACCATGTTGGCCTGCGTGCTGTCGCTGGTGTGGCTCCACGGTCCTTCCTCTAGGCTTTCAAGCCCTTGTACATATTCAGGTGTTTTACCTGGAAAGGGTGGGAACAGTTCAGCAGTAGCTGGCCTGGGGCTCAGCTCACGTTTACTCACAGATGCCTCGGCACGGTCCCCCAGCTTTGCAATGAGGACGCTCATTGCGTGGGGGGTGGGTTGATGGCTGTATGGGAGATGGTTCCCCACCTCTGACCAATTTCAGAATTGTTTACCACTGGAGCAAGTGCCCTGATAGGGTTTTCCTCTGTATAACTCGTGGGTTCAGGTTTTTTTTTCTTTTATGGTACAAGTTATATTTTATTCCTCTTTTATATATTTATAGATATAAGCATGGAAATAATTCATTCCTATAAATACATCTGTGTGATGGGAAGAACTTTTTTCTGTTTTATTTTTAAATTTTATTTTTTTTAAAATTTTGAAATTTAATTTTATTTATTTTTTTATACAGCACGTTATTATTAGTTATGTATTTTATGCATATACATGTATACAGGTCAATCCCAAACTCCCAACTTATCCCACCACCACCACCCCATGGCTTCCCACACTTGGTGTCCATACGTTTGTTCTCTACCTCCGTGTCTCTATTTCTTCCCTGCAAACCAGTTCATCTGTACCATTTTTTTAGATTCCACATATATGCATTAATATACAATATTTGTTTTCCTCTTTCTGACTTACTTCATTCTGTATGACAGTCTCTCGATCCATCGATGTCTCTACAAATGACCCAGTTTCATTCCTTTTTATGGCCGAGTAATATTCCATTTTATATATGTACCACATCTTTATCCATTCATCTGTCTGTGGGCATTTAGTTTGCTTCCATTACCTGGCTATTGTAAATAGTGCTGCAACGAACATTGTGGTGAATGTGCCTTTTTGAAATACGGTTTTCTCTGGGTATATGCCCAGAAGTGGGATTGCTGGATCAGATGGTAATTCTATTTCTATTTTTTTTAAGGAAACTCCATACTGTTCTCCATAGTGACTGTATCAATTTACATTCCCACCAATAGTGGAAGAGGGCTCCTTTTGTCCACAACCTCCCCAGAATTGGTTGTTTGTAGATTTTCTGATGATGCCGATTCTAACAGGTGTGAGGTGAAATCTCATTGTAGTTTTGATTTGCATTTCTCTGATAATTAGTGCTGTTGAGCAGCTTTTCATGTGCGTCTTGGCCATCTCTGTGTCTCCTTTGAAGAAACGTCTCTTTAGATCTTCTGCCCATTTTTTTTGGGTTGTTTGTTTTTTTAATATTAAGCTGCATGAGCTGTTTATATATATTGGAGATTAAACCTCTGTCCATTGATTCGTCTGCAACGATTTTCGCCCATTCTGAGGGATGCCTTTTTCCATTCCCGTGTTTTTTAACAAAAAAGGAAAGAAAGGAAAAGAAGCAGAACACTAATGTGCCTAAAATATGCCTTTTGAAACGGTCGTTTTGACATATGGACGTCCTTTGAATTTTTTGGTCGATATGTGACCCCAGGATTTGTTTTCAGGGCAGGTGTCATTTACAGGCCTGCAATGATTTTGAATATCAACTGACCATTAGCTTTGGGATTAAAGCTGCTGTTGTGTGAAACGACCACAAGGTGGCAGCAGTTCACCCTTACCAAATCTGGTTACTAGGGCAAGAGAGCCTCAGTGGAAGTGGTGTTCTAGATTGGAGTTTAGAATGGAATGTGCCAGGAGAAAGCCCCTCACGTTTGTCTCACTACTTCTTGTTCGTGTTTTTAATTTAATTTTTTTATTTTTTATTACAGCAAGTTTGATTACAATGTTTGGCTTGTTGTAGGTGTGGAAGATGTGGTTCTTTTACACATATACACATGTCTGTTCTTCCTGGGATACTTTTCCCATGTATGTTATGACAGAATATTGAGTAGTCCTCTCTTGGTATTCTGTAGGTCTTTGGTGATTATATATGTCACCTGTGTTTGTATATGTCTGTTAACCCCGATATCGTAATGAAACCAATCCTCACACCTTTCCATTGGTGAACCATAAGTCTGTTTAATGAATCTGTGATTGCCCTTCTCCGTGGAAATATCTGCCCTGGTATCCATTTTTAGGTAACACCTATAAGTGATATGATATGATATGTGTCTTCCACTTTCTGCTTACTACAAGTCACGTGATTACTTCTAGACTCATCTACGGTGCTGCAAATGGCATTGTGTCCTTTTTTCCCTTGGCTTCTCTTCTGCCTTAGCGGGGTCCATTTTCAACAATGTGATTCCCTGAGGGTTGTGGATTAGCTGACCTGGGCAGCCTTACACTGCCGGCCCGCCCTCCCCAGGTGTGCCTCGTTGAGGTCAATATAAACAGCGCTGCTGGCAGCAATAGCCCCTGAAGCTGTGCCTGACTCCATATTCTCTGCCCCATCAGCAGTCTCGGGGCTGTGTTGGTGGAAGGGGTTGAGGGGCCACAGCTTTGTGGGTGGCCCGGTGTGAGTGGGGTTCTGCTGGCCTTTCTGCAGGAGTTGCCAGGCTGCCGCCTGTAAAGAAGAGGTTGTGTCACCCATACCTTCCGCTGGAATTTCTCTCCGGACAGAGGTGAGGAAGGAAAAAAGCAGTGGGGGCCGGGACAGGAAGGGTATCTCAGACAGGGCAATGGAAAGCTTCTGGAAGAGCGCCCAGGGACAGGACCACCCTGGCTGGCCTGCAGGCACCATGTTGGCCTGCGTGCTGACGCTGGTGTGGCTCCACGGTCCTTCCTCTAGGCTTTCAAGCCCTTGTACATATTCAGGTGTTTTACCTGGAAAGGGTGGGAACAGTTCAGCAGTAGCTGGCCTGGGGCTCAGCTCACGTTTACTCACAGATGCCTCGGCACGGTCCCCCAGCTTTGCAATGAGGACGCTCCTTGCGTGGGGGGTGGGTTGATGGCTGTATGGGAGATGGTTCCCCACCTCTGACCAATTTCAGAATTGTTTACCACTGGAGCAAGTGCCCTGATAGGGTTTTCCTCTGTATAACTCGTGGGTTCAGGTTTTTTTTTCTTTTATGGTTCAAGTTAGATTTTATTCCTCTTTTATATATTTATAGATATAAGCATGGAAATAATTCATTCCTATAAATACATTTGTGTGATGGGAAGAACTTTTTTCTGTTTTATTTTTAAATTTTATTTTTTTTAAATTTTGAAATTTAATTTTATTTATTTTTTTATACAGCACGTTATTATTAGTTATGTATTTTATGCATATACATGTATACAGGTCAATCCCAAACTCCCAACTCATCCCACCACCACCACCCCATGGCTTCCCACACTTGGTGTCCATACGTTTGTTCTCTACCTCTGTGTCTCTATTTCTTCCCTGCAAACCAGTTCATCTGTACCATTTTTTTAGGTTCCACATATATGCATTAATATACTATATTTGTTTTCCTCTTTCTGACTTACTTCATTCTGTATGACAGTCTCTCGATCCATCGATGTCTCTACAAATGACCCAGTTTCATTCCTTTTTATGGCCGAGTAATATTCCATTTTATATATGTAACACATCTTTATCCATTCATCTGTCTGTGGGCATTTAGGTTGCTTCCATTACCTGGCTATTGTAAATAGTGCTGCAACGAACATTGTGGTGAATGTGCCTTTTTGAAATACGGTTTTCTCTGGGTATATGCCCAGAAGTGGGATTGCTGGATCAGATGGTAATTCTATTTCTATTTTTTTTAAGGAAACTCCATACTGTTCTCCATAGTGACTGTATCAATTTACATTCCCACCAATAGTGGAAGAGGGCTCCTTTTGTCCACAACCTCCCCAGAATTGGTTGTTTGTAGATTTTCTGATGATGCCGATTCTAACAGGTGTGAGGTGAAATCTCATTGTAGTTTTGATTTGCATTTCTCTGATAATTAGTGCTGTTGAGCAGCTTTTCATGTGCGTCTTGGCCATCTCTGTGTCTCCTTTGAAGAAACGTCTCTTTAGATCTTCTGCCCATTTTTTTGGGGTTTTTTGTTTTTTTAATATTAAGCTGCATGAGCTGTTTATATATATTGGAGATTAAACCTCTGTCCATTGATTCGTCTGCAACGATTTTCGCCCATTCTGAGGGATGCCTTTTTCCATTCCCGTGTTTTTTAACAAAAAAGGAAAGAAAGGAAAAGAAGCAGAACACTAATGTGCCTAAAATATGCCTTTTGAAACGGTCGTTTTGACATATGGACGTCCTTTGAATTTTTTGGTCGATATGTGACCCCAGGATTTGTTTTCAGGGCAGGTGTCATTTACAGGCCTGCAATGATTTTGAATATCAACTGACCATTAGCTTTGGGATTAAAGCTGCTGTTGTGTGAAACGACCACAAGGTGGCAGCAGTTCACCCTTACCAAATCTGGTTACTAGGGCAAGAGAGCCTCAGTGGAAGTGGTGTTCTAGATTGGAGTTTAGAATGGAATGTGCCAGGAGAAAGCCCCTCACGTTTGTCTCACTACTTCTTGTTCGTGTTTTTAATTTAATTTTTTTATTTTTTATTACAGCAAGTTTGATTACAATGTTTGGCTTGTTGTAGGTGTGGAAGATGTGGTTCTTTTACACATATACACATGTCTGTTCTTCCTGGGATACTTTTCCCATGTATGTTATGACAGAATATTGAGTAGTCCTCTCTTGGTATTCTGTAGGTCTTTGGTGATTATATATGTCACCTGTGTTTGTATATGTCTGTTAACCCCGATATCGTAATGAAACCAATCCTCACACCTTTCCATTGGTGAACCATAAGTCTGTTTAATGAATCTGTGATTGCCGTTTTCCGTGGAAATATCTGCCCTGGTATCCATTTTTAGGTAACACCTATAAGTGATATGATATGATATGTGTCTTCCACTTTCTGACTTACTACAAGTCACGTGATTACTTCTAGACTCATCTACGGTGCTGCAAATGGCATTGTGTCCTTTTTTCCCTTGGCTTCTCTTCTGCCTTAGCGGGGTCCATTTTCAACAATGTGATTCCCTGAGGGTTGTGGATTAGCTGACCTGGGCAGCCTTACCCTGCCGGCCCGCCCTCCCCAGGTGTGCCTCGTTGAGGTCAATATAAACAGTGCTCCAGGCAGCAATAGCCCTTGAAGCTGTGCCTGACTCCATATTCTCTGCCCCGTCAGCAGTCTCGGGGCTGTGCTGGTGGGAGGGAGTGAGGGGCCACAGCTTTGTTGGTGGCCCGGTGTGAGTGGGGTTCTGCTGGCCTTTCTGCAGGAGTTGCCAGGCTGCCGCCTGCAAAGAAGAGGTTGTGTCACCCATACCTTCCGCTGGAATTTCTCTCCGGACAGAGGTGAGGAAGGAAAAAAGCAGTGGGGGCCGGGACAGGAGGGGTATCTCAGGCAGGGCAATGGAAAGCTTCTGGAAGAGCGCCCAGGGCCAGGACCACCCTGGCTGGCCTGCAGGCACCAAGTTGGCCTGCGTGCTGTCGCTGGTGTGGCTCCACGGTCCTTCCTCTCGGCTTTCAAGCCCTTGTACATATTCAGGTGTTTTACCTGGAAAGGGTGGGAACAGTTCAGCAGCAGCTGGACAGGGGCTCAGCTCACGTTTACTCACAGATGCCTCGGCATGGTCCCCAAACTTTGCAATGTGGTCGCTCCTTGCGTGGGGGGTGGTTTGATGGCTGTATGGGAGATGCTTCCCCACCTCTGACCAATTTCATAATTGTTTACCAGTGGAGCAAGTGCCCTGATAGGGTTTTCCTCTGTATAACTCGTGGGTTCAGGTTTTTTTTTCTTTTATGGTTCAAGTTAGATTTTATTCCTCTTTTATGTATTTATAGATATAAGCATGGAAATAATTCATTCCTATAAATACATCTGTGTGACGGGAAGAACTTTTTTCTGTTTTATTTTTAAATTTTATTTTTTAAAATTTTGAAATTTAATTTCATTTATTTTTTTATACAGCACATTATTATTAGTTATGTATTTTATGCATATACATGTACACAGGTCAATCCCAAACTCCCAACTCATCCCACCACCACCACCCCATGGCTTCCCACACTTGGTGTCCATACGTTTGTTCTCTACCTCTGTGTCTCTATTTCTTCCCAGCAAACCAGTTCATCTGTACCATGTTTAGGCTCCACATATATGCATTAATATACAATATTTGTTTTCCTCTTTCTGACTTACTTCATTCTGTATGACAGTCTCTCGATCCATCGATGTCTCTACAAATGACCCAGTTTCATTCCTTTTAATGGCCGAGTAATATTCCATTTTATATATGTACCACATCTTTATCCATTCATCTGTCTGTGGGCCTTTAGGTTGCTTCCATTACCTGGCTATTGTAAATAGTGCTGCAACGAACATTGTGGTGAATGTGCCTTTTTGAAATACGGTTTTCTCTGGGTATATGCCCAGAAGTGGGATTGCTGGATCAGATGGTAATTCTATTTCTAGTTTTTTTAAGGAAACTCCATACTGTTCTCCATAGTGACTGTATCAATTTACATTCCCACCAATAGTGGAAGAGGGCTCCTTTTGTCCACAACCTCCCCAGAATTGGTTGTTTGTAGATTTTCTGATGATGCCGATTCTAACAGGTGTGAGGTGAAATCTCATTGTAGTTTTGATTTGCATTTCTCTGATAATTAGTGCTGTTGAGCAGCTTTTCATGTGCGTCTTGGCCATCTCTGTGTCTCCTTTGAAGAAACGTCTCTTTAGATCTTCTGCCCATTTTTTTGGGGTTTTTTGTTTTTTTAATATTAAGCTGCATGAGCTGTTTATATATATTGGAGATTAAACCTCTGTCCATTGATTCGTCTGCAACGATTTTCGCCCATTCTGAGGGATGCCTTTTTCCATTCCCGTGTTTTTTAACAAAAAAGGAAAGAAAGGAAAAGAAGCAGAACACTAATGTGCCTAAAATATGCCTTTTGAAACGGTCGTTTTGACATATGGACGTCCTTTGAATTTTTTGGTCGATATGTGACCCCAGGATTTGTTTTCAGGGCAGGTGTCATTTACAGGCCTGCAATGATTTTGAATATCAACTGACCATTAGCTTTGGGATTAAAGCTGCTGTTGTGTGAAACGACCACAAGGTGGCAGCAGTTCACCCTTACCAAATCTGGTTACTAGGGCAAGAGAGCCTCAGTGGAAGTGGTGTTCTAGATTGGAGTTTAGAATGGAATGTGCCAGGAGAAAGCCCCTCACGTTTGTCTCACTACTTCTTGTTCGTGTTTTTAATTTAATTTTTTTTATTTTTTATTACAGCAAGTTTGATTACAATGTTTGGCTTGTTGTAGGTGTGGAAGATGTGGTTCTTTTACACATATACACATGTCTGTTCTTCCTGGGATACTTTTCCCATGTATGTTATGACAGAATATTGAGTAGTCCTCTCTTGGTATTCTGTAGGTCTTTGGTGATTATATATGTCACCTGTGTTTGTATATGTCTGTTAACCCCGATATCGTAATGAAACCAATCCTCACACCTTTCCATTGGTGAACCATAAGTCTGTTTAATGAATCTGTGATTGCCGTTTTCCGTGGAAATATCTGCCCTGGTATCCATTTTTAGGTAACACCTATAAGTGATATGATATGATATGTGTCTTCCACTTTCTGACTTACTACAAGTCACGTGATTACTTCTAGACTCATCTACGGTGCTGCAAATGGCATTGTGTCCTTTTTTCCCTTGGCTTCTCTTCTGCCTTAGCGGGGTCCATTTTCAACAATGTGATTCCCTGAGGGTTGTGGATTAGCTGACCTGGGCAGCCTTACCCTGCCGGCCCGCCCTCCCCAGGTGTGCCTCGTTGAGGTCAATATAAACAGTGCTCCAGGCAGCAATAGCCCTTGAAGCTGTGCCTGACTCCATATTCTCTGCCCCGTCAGCAGTCTCGGGGCTGTGCTGGTGGGAGGGAGTGAGGGGCCACAGCTTTGTTGGTGGCCCGGTGTGAGTGGGGTTCTGCTGGCCTTTCTGCAGGAGTTGCCAGGCTGCCGCCTGCAAAGAAGAGGTTGTGTCACCCATACCTTCCGCTGGAATTTCTCTCCGGACAGAGGTGAGGAAGGAAAAAAGCAGTGGGGGCCGGGACAGGAGGGGTATCTCAGGCAGGGCAATGGAAAGCTTCTGGAAGAGCGCCCAGGGCCAGGACCACCCTGGCTGGCCTGCAGGCACCAAGTTGGCCTGCGTGCTGTCGCTGGTGTGGCTCCACGGTCCTTCCTCTCGGCTTTCAAGCCCTTGTACATATTCAGGTGTTTTACCTGGAAAGGGTGGGAACAGTTCAGCAGCAGCTGGACAGGGGCTCAGCTCACGTTTACTCACAGATGCCTCGGCATGGTCCCCAAACTTTGCAATGTGGTCGCTCCTTGCGTGGGGGGTGGTTTGATGGCTGTATGGGAGATGCTTCCCCACCTCTGACCAATTTCATAATTGTTTACCAGTGGAGCAAGTGCCCTGATAGGGTTTTCCTCTGTATAACTCGTGGGTTCAGGTTTTTTTTTCTTTTATGGTTCAAGTTAGATTTTATTCCTCTTTTATGTATTTATAGATATAAGCATGGAAATAATTCATTCCTATAAATACATCTGTGTGACGGGAAGAACTTTTTTCTGTTTTATTTTTAAATTTTATTTTTTAAAATTTTGAAATTTAATTTCATTTATTTTTTTATACAGCACATTATTATTAGTTATGTATTTTATGCATATACATGTACACAGGTCAATCCCAAACTCCCAACTCATCCCACCACCACCACCCCATGGCTTCCCACACTTGGTGTCCATACGTTTGTTCTCTACCTCTGTGTCTCTATTTCTTCCCAGCAAACCAGTTCATCTGTACCATGTTTAGGCTCCACATATATGCATTAATATACAATATTTGTTTTCCTCTTTCTGACTTACTTCATTCTGTATGACAGTCTCTCGATCCATCGATGTCTCTACAAATGACCCAGTTTCATTCCTTTTAATGGCCGAGTAATATTCCATTTTATATATGTACCACATCTTTATCCATTCATCTGTCTGTGGGCCTTTAGGTTGCTTCCATTACCTGGCTATTGTAAATAGTGCTGCAATGAACATTGTGGTGAATGTGCCTTTTTCATTTACGGTTTTCTCTGGGTATATGCCCAGAAGTGGGATTGCTGGATCAGATGGTAATTCTATTTCTAGTTTTTTTAAGGAAACTCCATACTGTTCTCCATAGTGACTGTATCAATTTACATTCCCACCAATAGTGGAAGAGGGCTCCTTTTGTCCACACCCTCCCCAGAATTGGTTGTTTGTAGATTTTCTGATGATGACGATTCTAACAGGTGTGAGGTGAAATCTCATTGTAGTTTTGATTTGCATTTCTCTGATAATTAGTGCTGTTGAGCAGCTTTTCATGTGCGTCTTGGCCATCTCTGTGTCTCCTTTGAAGAAACGTCTCTTTAGATCTTCTGCCCATTTTTTTGGGGTTGTTTGTTTTTTTAATATTAAGCTGCATGAGCTGTTTATATATATTGGAGATTAAACCTCTGTCCATTGATTCGTCTGCAACGATTTTCGCCCATTCTGAGGGATGCCTTTTTCCATTCCCGTGTTTTTTAACAAAAAAGGAAAGAAAGGAAAAGAAGCAGAACACTAATGTGCCTAAAATATGCCTTTTGAAATGGTCGTTTTGACATATGGACGTCCTTTGAATTTTTTGGTCGATATGTGACCCCAGGATTTGTTTTCAGGGCAGGTGTCATTTACAGGCCTGCAATGATTTTGAATATCAACTGACCATTAGCGTTGGGATTAAAGCTGCTGTTGTGTGAAACGGCCACAAGGTGGCAGCAGTTCACCCTTACCAAATCTGGTTACTAGGGCAAGAGAGCCTCAGTGGAAGTGGTGTTCTAGATTGGAGTTTAGAATGGAATGTGCCAGGAGAAAGCCCCTCACGTTTGTCTCACTACTTCTTGTTCGTGTTTTTAATTTAATTTTTTATTTTTTATTACAGCAAGTTTGATTACAATGTTTGGCTTGTTGTAGGTGTGGAAGATGTGGTTCTTTTTCACATATACAGATGTCTGTTCTTCCTGGGATACTTTTCCCATGTATGTTATGACAGAATATTGAGTAGTCCTCTCTTGGTATTCTGTAGGTCTTTGGTGATTATATATGTCACCTGTGTTTGTATATGTCTGTTAACCCCGATATCGTAATGAAACCAATCCTCACACCTTTCCATTGGTGAACCATAAGTCTGTTTAATGAATCTGTGATTGCCCTTCTCCGTGGAAATATCTGCCCTGGTATCCATTTTTAGGTAACACCTATAAGTGATATGATATGATATGTGTCTTCCACTTTCTGACTTACTACAAGTCACGTGATTACTTCTAGACTCATCTACGGTGCTGCAAATGGCATTGTGTCCTTTTTTCCCTTGGCTTCTCTTCTGCTTTAGCGGGGTCCATTTTCAACAATGTGATTGCCTGAGGGTTGTGGATTAGCTGACCTGGGCAGCCTTACACTGCCAGCCCGCCATCCCCAGGTGTGCCTCATTGAGGTCAATATAAACAGCGCTCCAGGCAGCAATAGCCCCTGAAGCTGTGCCTGACTCCATATTCTCTGCCCCGTCAGCAGTCTCGGGGCTGTGCTGGTGGGAGGGAGTGAGGGGCCACAGCTTTGTTGGTGGCCCGGTGTGAGTGGGGTTCTGCTGGCCTTTCTGCAGGAGTTGCCAGGCTGCCGCCTGCAAAGAAGAGGTTGTGTCACCCATACCTTCTGCTGGAATTTCTCTCCGGACAGAGGTGAGGAAGGAAAAAAGCAGTGGGGGCCGGGACAGGAGGGGTATCTCAGGCAGGGCAATGGAAAGCTTCTGGAAGAGCGCCCGGGGACAGGACCACCCTGGCTGGCCTGCAGGCACCAAGTTGGCCTGCGTGCTGTCGCTGGTGTGGCTCCACAGTCCTTCCTCTAGGCTTTCAAGCCCTTGTACATATTCAGGTGTTTTACCTGGAAAGGGTGGGAACAGTTCAGCAGCAGCTGGACAGGGGCTCAGCTCACGTTTACTCACAGATGCCTCGGCACGGTCCCCAAACTTTGCAATGAGGTCGCTCCTTGCTTGGGGGGTTGGTTGATGGCTGTATGGGAGATACTTCCCCACCTCTGACCAATTTCATAATTGTTTACCACTGGAGCAACTGCCCTGATAGGGTTTTCCTCTGTATAACTCGTGGGTTCAGGTTTTTTTTTTCTTTTATGGTTCAAGTTAGATTTTATTCCTCTTTTATATATTTATAGATATAAGCATGGAAATAATTCATTCCTATAAATACATCTGTGTGACGGGAAGAACTTTTTTCTGTTTTATTTTTAAATTTTATTTTTTAAAATTTTGAAATTTAATTTTATTTATTTTTTTTATACAGCACATTATTATTAGTTATGTATTTTATGCATATACATGTACACAGGTCAATCCCAAACTCCCAACTCATCCCACCACCACCACCCCATGGCTTCCCACACTTGGTGTCCATACGTTTGTTCTCTACCTCTGTGTCTCTATTTCTTCCCTGCAAATCAGTTCATCTGTACCATTTTTTTAGATTCCACATATATGCATTAATATACAATATTTGTTTTCCTCTTTCTGACTTACTTCATTCTGTATGACAGTCTCTCGATCCATCGATGTCTCTACAAATGACCCAGTTTCATTCCTTTTTATGGCCGAGTAATATTCCATTTTATATATGTACCACATCTTTATCCATTCATCTGTCTGTGGGCATTTAGTTTGCTTCCATTACCTGGCTATTGTAAATAGTGCTGCAATGAACATTGTGGTGAATGTGCCTTTTTGAAATACGGTTTTCTCTGGGTATATGCCCAGAAGTGGGATTGCTGGATCAGATGGTAATTCTATTTCTATTTTTTTAAGGAAACTCCATACTGTTCTCCATAGTGACTGTATCAATTTACATTCCCACCAATCGTGGAAGAGGGCTCCTTTTGTCCACACCCTCCCCAGAATTGGTTGTTTGTAGATTTTCTGATGATGCCGATTCTAACAGGTGTGAGGTGAAATCTCATTGTAGTTTTGATTTGCATTTCTCTGATAATTAATGCTGTTGAGCAGCTTTTCATGTGCGTCATGGCCATCTCTGTGTCTCCTTTGAAGAAACGTCTCTTTAGATCTTCTGCCCATTTTTTTGGGTTGTTTGTTTTTTTAATATTAAGCTGCATGAGCTGTTTATATATATTGGAGATTAAACCTCTGTCCATTGATTCGTCTGCAACGATTTTCGCCCATTCTGAGGGATGCCTTTTTCCATTCCCGTGTTTTTTAACAAAAAAGGAAAGAAAGGAAAAGAAGCAGAACACTAATGTGCGTAAAATATGCCTTTTGAAACGGTCGTTTTGAAATATGGACGTGCTTTGAATTTTTTGGTCGATATGTGACCCCAGGATTTGTTTTCAGGGCAGGTGTCATTTACAGGCCTGCAATGATTTTGAATATCAACTGACCATTAGCGTTGGGATTAAAGCTGCTGTTGTGTGAAACGGCCACAAGGTGGCAGCAGTTCACCCTTACCAAATCTGGTTACTAGGGCAAGAGAGCCTCAGTGGAAGTGGTGTTCTAGATTGGAGTTTAGAATGGAATGTGCCAGGAGAAAGCCCCTCACGTTTGTCTCACTATTTCTTGTTCGTGTTTTTAATTTAATTTTTTATTTTTTATTACAGCAAGTTTGATTACAATGTTTGGCTTGTTGTAGGTGTGGAAGATGTGGTTCTTTTACACATATACACATGTCTGTTCTTCCTGGGATCCTTTTCCCATGTACGTTATGACAGAATGTTGAGTAGTCCTCTCTTGGTATTCTGTAGGTCTTTGGTGATTATATATGTCACCTGTGTTTGTATATGTCTGTTAACCCCGATATCGTAATGAAGCCAATCCTCACACCTTTCCATTGGTGAACCATAAGTTTGTTTAATGAATCTGTGATTGCCCTTCTCCGTGGATATATCTGCCCTGGTATCCATTTTTAGGTAACACCTATAAGTGATATGATATGATATGTGTCTTTCACTTTCTGACTTACTACAAGTCACGTGATTACTTCTAGACTCATCTCCGGTGCTGCAAATAGCATTGTGTCCTTTTTTCCCTTGGCTTCTCTTCTGCCTTAGCGGGGTCCATTTTCAACAATGTGATTCCCTGAGGGTTGTGGATTAGCTGACCTGGGCAGCCTTACCCTGCCGGCCCGCCCTCCCCAGGTGTGCCTCGTTGAGGTCAATATAAAGAGCGCTCCAGGCAGCAATAGCCCCTGAAGCTGTGCCTGACTCCATATTCTCTGCCCCGTCAGCCGTCTCGGGGCTGTGCTGGTGGGAGGGAGTGAGGGGCCACAGCTTTGTGGGTGGCCCGGTGTGAGTGGGGTTCTGCTGGCCTTTCTGCAGGAGTTGCCAGGCTGCCGCCTGTAAGGAAGAGGTTGTGTCACCCATACCTTCCGCTGGAATTTCTCTCCGGACAGAGGTGAGGAAGGAAAAAAGCAGTGGGGGCCAGGAAAGGAGGGGTATTTCAGGCAGGGCAATGGAAAGCTTCTGGAAGAGCGCCCGGGGCCAGGACCTCCCTGGCTGGCCTGCAGGCACCAAGTTGGCCTGCGTGCTGTCGCTGGTGTGGCTCCACGGTCCTTCCTCTAGGCTTTCAACCCCTTGTACATATTCAGGTGTTTTACCTGGAAAGGGTGGGAACAGTTCAGCAGCAGCTGGCCTGGGGCTCAGCTCACGTTTACTCACAGATGCCTCGGCACGGTCCCCCAGCTTTGCAATGAGGACGCTCCTTGCGTGGGGGGTGGGTTGATGGCTGTATGGGAGATGCTTCCCCACCTCTGACCAATTTCAGAATTGTTTACCACTGGAGCAAGTGCCCTGATAGGGTTTTCCTCTGTATAACTCGTGGGTTCAGGGTTTTTTTTTCTTTTATGGTTCAAGTTAGATTTTATTCCTCTTTTATGTATTTATAGATATAAGCATGGAAATAATTCATTCCTATAAATACATCTGTGTGACGGGAAGAACTATTTTCTGTTTTATTTTTAAATTTTATTTTTTAAAATTTTGAAATTTAATTTTATTTATTTTTTTATACACCACGTTATTATTAGTTATGTATTTTATCCATATACATGTATACAGATCAATCCCAAACTCCCAACTCATCCCACCACCACCACCCCTTGGCTTCCCACACTTGGTGTCCATACGTTTGTTCTCTACCTCTGTGTCTCTATTTCTTCCCTGCAAACCAGTTCATCTGTACCATTTTTAGGCTCCACATATATGCATTAATATACAATATTTGTTTTCCTCTTTCTGACTTACTTCATTCTGTATGACAGTCTCTCGATCCATCGATGTCTCTACAAATGACCCAGTTTCATTCCTTTTTATGGCCGAGTAATATTCCATTTCATATATGTACCACATCTTTATCCATTCATCTGTCTGTGGGCATTTAGGTTGCTTCCATTACCTGGCTATTGTAAATATTGCTGCAATGAACATTGTGGTGAATGTGCCTTTTTGATTTACGGTTTTCTCTGGGTATATGCCCAGAAGTGGGATTGCTGGATCAGATGGTAATTCTATTTCTAGTTTTTTTAAGGAAACTCCATACTGTTCTCCATAGTGACTGTATCAATTTACATTCCCACCAATCGTGGAAGAGGGCTCCTTTTGTCCACACCCTCCCCAGAATTGGTTGTTTGTAGATTTTCTGATGATGCCGATTCTAACAGGTGTGAGGTGAAATCTCATTGTAATTTTGATTTGCATTTCTCTGATAATTAGTGCTGTTGAGCAGCTTTTCATGTGCGTCTTGGCCATCTCTGTGTCTCCTTTGAAGAAATGTCTCTTTAGATCTTCTGCCCATTTTCTTGGGGGTTGTTTGTTTTTTTTAATATTAAGCTGCATGAGCTGTTTATATATATTGGAGATTAAACCTCTGTCCATTGATTCGTCTGCAACGATTTTCGCCCATTCTGAGGGATGCCTTTTTCCATTCCCGTGTTTTTTAACAAAAAAGGAAATAAAGGAAAAGAAGCAGAACACTAATGTGCGTAAAATATGCCTTTTGAAACGGTCGTTTTGAAATATGGACGTCCTTTGAATATTTTGGTCGATATGTGACCGCAGGATTTGTTTTCAGGGCAGGTGTCATTTACAGGCCTGCAATGATTTTGAATATCAACTGACCATTAGCGCTGGGATTAAAGCTGCTGTTGTGTGAAACGGCCACAAGGTGGCAGCAGTTCACCCTTACCAAATCTGGTTACTAGGGCAGGAGAGCCTCAGTGGAAGTGGTGTTCTAGATTGGAGTTTAGAATGGAATGTGCCAGGAGAAAGCCCCTCACGTTTGTCTCACTACTTCTTGTTCGTGTTTTTAATTTATTTTTTTATTTTTTATTACAGCAAGTTTGATTACAATGTTTGGCTTGTTGTAGGTGTGGAAGATGTGGTTCTTTTACACATATACAGATGACTGTTCTTCCTGGGATCCTTTTCCCACGTACGTTATGACAGAATGTTGAGTTGTCCTCTCTTGGTATTCTGTAGGTCTTTGGTGATTATATATGTCACCTGTGTTTGTATATGTCTGTTAACCCCGATATCGTAATGAAACCAATCCTCACACCTTTCCATTGGTGAACCATAAGTTTGTTTAATGAATCTGTGATTGCCCTTCTCCGTGGAAATATCTGCCCTGGTATCCATTTTTAGGTAACACCTATAAGTGATATGATAGGATATGTGTCTTTCACTTTCTGACTTACTACATGTCACGTGATTACTTCTAGACTCATCTACGGTGCTTCAAATGGCATTGTGTCCTTTTTTCCCTTGGCTTCTCTTCTGCCTTAGCGGGGTCCATTTTCAACAATGTGATTCCCTGAGGGTTGTGGATTAGCTGACCTGGGCAGCCTTACCCTGCCGGCCCGCCCTCCCCAGGTGTGCCTCGTTGAGGTCAATATAAACAGCGCTCCAGGCAGCAATAGCCCCTGAAGCTGTGCCTGCCTCCATATTCTCTGCCCCGTCAGCAGTCTCGGGGCTGTGCTGGTGGGAGGGAGTGAGGGGCCACAGCTTTGTGGGTGGCCCGGTGTGAGTGGGGTTCTGCTGGCCTTTCTGCAGGAGTTGCCAGGCTGCCGCCTGTAAAGAAGAGGTTGTGTCACCCATACCTTCCGCTGGAATTTCTCTCCGGACAGAGGTGAGGAAGGAAAAAAGCAGTGGGGGCCGGGACAGGAGGGGTATCTCAGGCAGGGCAATGGAAAGATTCTGGAAGAGCGCCCGGGGACAAGACCACCCTGGCTGGCCTGCAGGCACCAAGTTGGCCTGCGTGCTGTCGCTGGTGTGGCTCCACGGTCCTTCCTCTAGGCTTTCAAGCCCTTGTACATATTCAGGTGTTTTACCTGGAATGGGTGGGAACAGTTCAGCAGCAGCTGGCCAGGGGCTCAGCTCACGTTTACTCACAGATGCCTCGGCACTGTCCCCGAACTTTGCAATGAGGTCGCTCCTTGCGTGGGGTGTGGGTTGATGGCTGTATGGGAGATGCTTCCCCACCTCTGACCAATTTCAGAATTGTTTACCACTGGAGCAAGTGCCCTGATAGGGTTTTCCTCTGTATAACTCGTGGGTTCAGGTTTTTTTTTCTTTTATGGTTCAAGTTAGATTTTATTCCTCTTTTATGTATTTATAGATATAAGCATGGAAATAATTCATTCCTATAAATACATCTGTGTGACGGGAAGAACTTTTTTCTGTTTTATTTTTAAATTTTATTTTTTAAAATTTTGAAATTTAATTTTATTTATTTTTTTTATACAGCACGTTATTACTAGTTATGTATTTTATGCATATACATATATACAGGTCAATCCCAAACTCCCAACTCATCCCACCACCACCACCCCATGGCTTCCCACACTTGGTGTCCATACGTTTGTTCTCTACCTCTGTGTCTCTATTTCGTCCCTGCAAACCAGTTCATCTGTACCATTTTTAGGCTCCACATATATGCATTAATATACAATATTTGTTTTCCTCTTTCTGACTTACTTCATTCAGTATGACAGTCTATCGATCCATTGATGTCTCTACAAATGACCCAGTTTCATTCCTTTTTATGGCCGAGTAATATTCCATTTTATATATGTACCACATCTTTATCCATTCATCTGTCTGTGGGCATTTAGGTTGCTTCCATTACCTGGCTATTGTAAATAGTGCTGCAACGAACATTGTGGTGAATGTGCCATTTTGAAATACGGTTTTCTCTGGGTATATGCCCAGATGTGGGATTGCTGGATCAGATGGTAATTCTATTTCTAGTTTTTTTAAGGAAACTCCATACTGTTCTCCATAGTGACTGTATCAATTTACATTCCCACCAATAGTGGAAGAGGGCTCCTTTTGTCCACACCCTCCCCAGAATTGGTTGTTTGTAGATTTTCTGATGATGCCGATTCTAACAGGTGTGAGGTGATACCACATTGTAGTTTTGATTTGCATTTCTCTAATAATTAGTGCTGTTGAGCAGCTTTTCATGTGCGTCTTGGCCATCTCTGTGTCTCCTTTGAAGAAACGTCTCTTTAGATCTTCTGCCCATTTTTTTTGGGTTGTTTGTTTTTTTAATATTAAGCTGCATGAGCTGTTTATATATATTGGAGATTAAACCTCTGTCCATTGATTCGTCTGCAACGATTTTCGCGCATTCTGAGGGATGCCTTTTTCCATTCCCATGTTTTTTAACAAAAAAGGAAAGAAAGGAAAAGAAGCAGAACACTAATGTGCGTAAAATATGCCTTTTGAAACGGTCGTTTTGAAATATGGACGTCCTTTGAATTTTTTGGTCGATATGTGACCCCAGGATTTGTTTTCAGGGCAGGTGTCATTTACAGGCCTGCAATGATTTTGAATATCAACTGACCATTAGCGTTGGGATTAAAGCTGCTGTTGTGTGAAACGGCCACAAGGTGGCAGCAGTTCACCCTTACCAAATCTGGTTACTAGGGCAAGAGAGCCTCAGTGGAAGTGGTGTTCTAGATTGGAGTTTAGAATGGAATGTGCCAGGAGAAAGCCCCTCACGTTTGTCTCACTACTTCTTGTTCGTGTTTTTAATTTAATTTTTTATTTTTTATTACAGCAAGTTTGATTACAATGTTTGGCTTGTTGTAGGTGTGGAAGATGTGGTTCTTTTACACATATAGACATGTCTGTTCTTCCTGGGACCCTTTTCCCATGTACGTTATGACAGAATGTTGAGTAGTCCTCTCTTGGTATTCTGTAGGTCTTTGGTGATTATATATGTCACCTGTGTTTGTATATGTCTGTTAACCCCGATATCGTAATGAAACCAATTCTCACAACTTTCCATTGGTGAACCATAAGTTTGTTTAATGAATCTGTGATTGCCCTTCTCCGTGGAAATATCTGCCCTGGGATCCATTTTTAGGTAACACCTATAAGTGATATGATATGATATGTGTCTTCCACTTTCTGACTTACTAAATGTCACGTGATTACTTCTAGACTCATCTACGGTGCTGCAAATGGCATTGTGTCCTTTTTTCCCTTGGCTTCTCTTCTGCCTTAGCGGGGTCCATTTTCAACAATGTGATTCCCTGAGGGTTGTGGATTAGCTGACCTGGGCAGCCTTACCCTGCCGGCCCGCCCTCCCCAGGTGTGCCTCGTTGAGGTCAATATAAACAGCGCTCCAGGCAGCAATAGCCCTTGAAGCTGTGCCTGACTCCACATTCTCTGCCCCATCAGCAGTCTCAGGGCTGTGTTGGTGGAAGGGGGTGAGGGGCCACAGCTTTGTGGGTGGCCCGTTGTGAGTGGGGTTCTGCTGGCCTTTCTGCAGGAGTTGCCAGGCTGCCGCCTGTAAAGAAGAGTTTGTGTCACACATGCCTTCCGCTGGAATTTCTCTCCGGACAGAGGTGAGGAAGGAAAAAAGCAGTGGGGGCCGGGACAGGAGGGGTATCTCAGGCAGGGCAATGGAAAGCTTCTGGAAGAGCGCCCAGGGCCAGGACCACCCTGGCTGGCCTGCAGGCACCAAGTTGGCCTGCGTGCTGTCGCTGGTGTGGCTCCACGGTCCTTCCTCTAGGCTTTCAAGCCCTTGTATATATTCAGGTGTTTTACCTGGAAAGGGTGGGAACAGTTCAGCAGTAGCTGGCCTGGGGTTCAGCTCACGTTTACTCACAGATGCCTCGGCACGGTCCCCCAGCTTTGCAATGAGGACGCTCCTTGCGTGGGGGGTGGGTTGATGGCTGTATGGGAGATGGTTCCCCACCTCTGACCAATTTCAGAATTGTTTACCACTGGAGCAAGTGCCCTGATAGGGTTTTCCTCTGTATAACTCGTGGGTTCAGGTTTTTTTTTTCTTTTATGGTTCAAGTTAGATTTTATTCCTCTTTTATATATTTATAGATATAAGCATGGAAATAATTCATTCCTATAAATACATCTGTGTGATGGGAAGAACTTTTTTCTGTTTTATTTTTAAATTTTATTTTTTTTTAAATTTTGAAATTTAATTTTATTTATTTTTTTATACAGCACGTTATTATTAGTTATGTATTTTATGCATATACATATATACAGGTCAATCCCAAACTCCCAACTCATCCCACCACCACCACCCCATGGCTTCCCAAACTTGGTGTCCATACGTTTGTTCTCTACCTCTGTGTCTCTATTTCTTCCCTGCAAACCAGTTCATCTGTACCATTTTTTTAGGTTCCACATATATGCATTAATATACAATATTTGTTTTCCTCTTTCTGACTTACTTCATTCTGTATGACAGTCTCTCGATCCATCGATGTCTCTACAAATGACCCAGTTTCATTCCTTTTTATGGCCGAGTAATATTCCATTTTATATATGTACCACATCTTTATCCATTCATCTGTCTGTGGGCATTTAGTTTGCTTCCATTACCTGGCTATTGTAAATAGTGCTGCAACGAACATTGTGGTGAATGTGCCTTTTTGAAATACGGTTTTCTCTGGGTATATGCCCAGAAGTGGGATTGCTGGATCAGATGGTAATTCTATTTCTAGTTTTTTTAAGGAAACTCCATACTGTTCTCCATAGTGACTGTATCAATTTACATTCCCACCAATCGTGGAAGAGGGCTCCTTTTGTCCACACCCTCCCCAGAATTGGTTGTTTGTAGATTTTCCGATGATGCCGATTCTAACAGGTGTGAGGTGAAATCTCATTGTAGTTTTGATTTGCATTTCTCTGATAATTAGTGCTGTTGAGCAGCTTTTCATGTGCGTCTTGGCCATCTCTGTGTCTCCTTTGAAGAAACGTCTCTTTAGATCTTCTGCCCATTTTTTTGGGTTGTTTGTTTTTTTAATATTAAGCTGCATGAGCTGTTTATATATATTGGAGATTAAACCTCTGTCCATTGATTCGTCTGCAACGATTTTCGCCCATTCTGAGGGATGCCTTTTTCCATTCCCGTGTTTTTTAACAAAAAAGGAAAGAAAGGAAAAGAAGCAGAACACTAATGTGCCTAAAATATGCCTTTTGAAACGGTCGTTTTGACATATGGACGTCCTTTGAATTTTTTGGTCGATATGTGACCCCAGGATTTGTTTTCAGGGCAGGTGTCATTTACAGGCCTGCAATGATTTTGAATATCAACTGACCATTAGCATTGGGATTAAAGCTGCTGTTGTGTCAAACGGCCACAAGGTGGCAGCAGTTCACCCTTACCAAATCTGGTTACTAGGGCAAGAGAGCCTCAGTGGAAGTGGTGTTCTAGATTGGAGTTTAGAATGGAATGTGCCAGGAGAAAGCCCCTCACGTTTGTCTCACTACTTCTTGTTCGTGTTTTTAATTTATTTTTTTATTTTTTTATTACAGCAAGTTTGATTACAATGTTTGGTTTGTTGTAGGTGTGGAAGATGTGGTTCTTTTACACATATACACATGTCTGTTCTTCCTGGGATCCTTTTCCCATGTGTGTTATGACAGAATATTGAGTAGTCCTCTCTTGGTATTCTGTAGGTCTTTGGTGATTATATATGTCACCTGTGTTTGTATATGTCTGTTAACCCCGATATCGTAATGAAACCAATCCTCACACCTTTCCATTGGTGAACCATATGTCTGTTTAATGAATCTGTGATTGCCGTTCTCCGTGGAAATATCTGCCCTGGTATCCATTTTTAGGTAACACCTATAAGTGATATGATATGATATGTGTCTTCCACTTTCTGACTTACTACAAGTCACGTGATTACTTCTAGACTCATCTACGGTGCTGCAAATGGCATTGTGTCCTTTTTTCCCTTGGCTTCTCTTCTGCCTTAGCGGGGTCCATTTTCAACAATGTGATTCCCTGAGGGTTGTGGATTAGCTGACCCGGGCAGCCTTACCCTGCCGGCCCGCCCTCCCCAGGTGTGCCTCGTTGAGGTCAATATAAACAGCGCTCCAGGCAGCAATAGCCCCTGAAGCTGTGCCTGACTCCATATTGTCTGCCTCGTCAGCAGTCTCGGGGCTGTGCTGGTGGGAGGGAGTGAGGGGCCACAGCTTTGTTGGTGGCCCGGTGTGAGTGGGGTTCTGCTGGCCTTTCTGCAGGAGTTGCCAGGCTGCCGCCTGCAAAGAAGAGGTTGTGTCAACCATACCTTCCGCTGGAATTTCCTTCCGGACAGAGGTGAGGAAGGAAAAAAGCAGTGGGGGCCGGGACAGGAGGGGTATCTCAGGCAGGGCAATGGAAAGCTTCTGGAAGAGCGCCCAGGGCCAGGACCACCCTGGCTGGCCTGCAGGCACCAAGTTGGCCTGCGTGCTGTCGCTGGTGTGGCTCCACGGTCCTTCCTCTAGGCTTTCAAGCCCTTGTACATATTCAGGTGTTTTACCTGGAAAGGGTGGGAACAGTTCAGCAGCAGCTGGCCAGGGGCTCAGCTCACGTTTACTCACAGATGCCTCGGCACGGTCCCCAAACTTTGCAATGAGGTCGCTCCTTGCGTGGGGGGTGGGTTGATGGCTGTATGGGAGATGCTTCCCCACCTCTGACCAATTTCATAATTGTTTACCACTGGAGCAAGTGCCCTGATAGGGTTTTCCTCTGTATAACTCGTGGGTTCACGTTTTTTTTTCTTTTATGGTTCAAGTTAGATTTTATTCCTCTTTTATGTATTTATAGATATAAGCATGGAAATAATTCATTCCTATAAATACATCTGTGTGACGGGAAGAACTTTTTTCTCTTTTATTTTTAAATTTTATTTTTTAAAATTTTGAAATTTAATTTTATTTTTTTTATACAGCACATTATTATTAGTTATGTATTTTATGCATATACATGTACACAGGTCAATCCCAAACTCCCAACTCATCCCACCACCACCACCCCATGGCTTCCCACACTTGGTGTCCATACGTTTGTTCTCTACCTCTGTGTCTCTATTTCTTCCCTGCAAACCAGTTCATCTGTACCATTTTTAGGCTCCACATATATGCATTAATATACAATATTTGTTTTCCTCTTTCTGACTTACTTCATTCTGTATGACAGTCTCTCGATCCATCGATGTCTCTACAAATGACCCAGTTTCATTCCTTTTTATGGCCGAGTAATATTCCATTTCATATATGTACCACATCTTTATCCATTCATCTGTCTGTGGGCATTTAGGTTGCTTCCATTACCTGGCTATTGTAAATAGGGCTGCAATGAACATTGTGGTGAATGTGCCTTTTTGATTTACGGTTTTCTCTGGGTATATGCCCAGAAGTGGGATTGCTGGATCAGATGGTAATTCTATTTCTAGTTTTTTTAAGGAAACTCCATACTGTTCTCCATAGTGACTGTATCAATTTACATTCCCACCAATAGTGGAAGAGGGCTCCTTTTGTCCACACCCTCCCCAGAATTGGTTGTTTGTAGATTTTCTGATGATGCCGATTCTAACAGGTGTGAGGTGAAATCTCATTGTAATTTTGATTTGCATTTCTCTGATAATTAGTGCTGTTGAGCAGCTTTTCATGTGCGTCTTGGCCATCTCTGTGTCTCCTTTGAAGAAACGTCTCTTTAGATCTTCTGCCCATTTTTTTGGGTTGTTTGTTTTTTTAATATTAAGCTGCATGAGCTGTTTATATATATTGGAGATTAAACCTCTGTCCATTGATTCGTCTGCAACGATTTTCGCCCATTCTGAGGGATGCCTTTTTGCATTCCCGTGTTTTTTAACAAAAAAGGAAAGAAAGGAAAAGAAGCAGAACACTAATGTGCGTAAAATATGCCTTTTGAAACGGTCGTTTTGAAATATGGACGTGCTTTGAATTTTTTGGTCGATATGTGACCCCAGGATTTGTTTTCAGGGCAGGTGTCATTTACAGGCCTGCATTGATTTTGAATATCAACTGACCATTAGCGTTGGGATTAAAGCTGCTGTTGTGTGAAACGGCCACAAGGTGGCAGCAGTTCACCCTTACCAAATCTGGTTACTAGGGCAAGAGAGCCTCAGTGGAAGTGGTGTTCTAGATTGGAGTTTAGAATGGAATGTGCCAGGAGAAAGCCCCTCACGTTTGTCTCACTATTTCTTGTTCGTGTTTTTAATTTAATTTTTTATTTTTTATTACAGCAAGTTTGATTACAATGTTTGGCTTGTTGTAGGTGTGGAAGATGTGGTTCTTTTACACATATATAGATGTCTGTTCTTCCTGGGATCCTTTTCCCATGTACGTTATGACAGAATGTTGAGTAGTCTTCCCTTGGTATTCTGTAGGTCTTTGGTGATTATATATGTCACCTGTGTTTGTATATGTCTGTTAACCCCGATATCGTAATGAAACCAATCCTCACACCTTTCCATTGGTGAACCATAAGTTTGTTTAATGAATCTGTGATTGCCCTTCTCCGTGGAAATATCTGCCCTGGTATCCATTTTTAGGTAACACCTAAAAGTGATATGATATGATATGTGTCTTTCACTTTCTGACTTACTACAAGTCACGTGATTACTTCTAGACTCATCTACGGTGCTGCAAATAGCATTGTGTCCTTTTTTCCCTTGGCTTCTCTTCTGCCTTAGCGGGGTCCATTTTCAACAATGTGATTCCAGAGGGTTGTGGATTAGCTGACCTGGGCAGCCTTACCCTGCCGGCCCGCCCTCCCCAGGTGTGCCTCGTTGAGGTCAATATAAAGAGCGCTCCAGGCAGCAATAGCCCCTGAAGCTGTGCCTGACTCCATATTCTCTGCCCCGTCAGCCGTCTCGGGGCTGTGCTGGTGGGAGGGAGTGAGGGGCCACAGCTTTGTGGGTGGCCCGGTGTGAGTGGGGTTCTGCTGGCCTTTCTGCAGGAGTTGCCAGGCTGCCGCCTGTAAGGAAGAGGTTGTGTCACCCATACCTTCCGCTGGAATTTCTCTCCGGACAGAGGTGAGGAAGGAAAAAAGCAGTGGGGGCCGGGACAGGAGGGGTATTTCAGGCAGGGCAATGGAAAGCTTCTGGAAGAGCGCCCGGGGCCAGGACCTCCCTGGCTGGCCTGCAGGCACCAAGTTGGCCTGCGTGCTGTCGCTGGTGTGGCTCCACGGTCCTTCCTCTAGGCTTTCAACCCCTTGTACATATTCAGGTGTTTTACCTGGAAAGGGTGGGAACAGTTCAGCAGCAGCTGGCCTGGGGCTCAGCTCACGTTTACTCACAGATGCCTCGGCACGGTCCCCCAGCTTTGCAATGAGGATGCTCCTTGCGTGGGGGGTGGGTTGATGGCTGTATGGGAGATGCTTCCCCACCTCTGACCAATTTCAGAATTGTTTACCACTGGAGCAAGTGCCCTGATAGGGTTTTCCTCTGTATAACTCGTGGGTTCAGGGTTTTTTTTTCTTTTATGGTTCAAGTTAGATTTTATTCCTCTTTTATGTATTTATAGATATAAGCATGGAAATAATTCATTCCTATAAATACATCTGTGTGACGGGAAGAAATATTTTCTGTTTTATTTTTAAATTTTATTTTTTAAAATTTTGAAATTTAATTTTATTTATTTTTTTATACACCACGTTATTATTAGTTATATATTTTATCCATATACATGTATACAGATCAATCCCAAACTCCCAACTCATCCCACCACCACCACCCCTTGGCTTCCCACACTTGGTGTCCATACGTTTGTTCTCTACCTCTGTGTCTCTATTTCTTCCCAGCAAACCAGTTCGTCTGTACTATTTTTAGGCTCCACATATATGCATTAATATACAATATTTGTTTTCCTCTTTCTGACTTACTTCATTCTGTATGACAGTCTCTCGATCCATCGATGTCTCTACAAATGACCCAGTTTCATTCCTTTTAATGGCCGAGTAATATTCCATTTTATATATGTACCACATCTTTATCCATTCATCTGTCTGTGAGCATTTAGGTTGCTTCCATTACCTGGCTATTGTAAATAGTGCTGCAACGAACATTGTGGTGAATGTGCCTTTTTGAAATACGGTTTTCTCTGGGTATATGACCAGAAGTGGGATTGCTGGATCAGATGGTAATTCTATTTCAAGTTTTTTTAAGGAAACTCCATACTGTTCTCCATAGTGACTGTATCAATTTACATTCCCACCAATAGTGGAAGAGGGCTCCTTTTGTCCACACCCTCCCCAGAATTGGTTGTTTGTAGATTTTCTGATGATGCCGATTCTAACAGGTGTGAGGTGAAACCTCATTGTAGTTTTGATTTGCATTTCTCTAATAATTAGTGCTGTTGAGCAGCTTTTCTGTGCGTCTTGGCCATCTCTGTGTCTCCTTTGAAGAAACGTCTCTTTAGATCTTCTGCCCATTTTCTTGGGGGTTGTTTGTTTTTTTTAATATTAAGCTGCATGAGCTGTTTATATATATTGGAGATTAAACCTCTGTCCATTGATTCGTCTGCAACGATTTTCGCCCATTCTGAGGGATGCCTTTTTCCATTCCCGTGTTTTTTAACAAAAAAGGAAATAAAGGAAAAGAAGCAGAACACTAATGTGCGTAAAATATGCCTTTTGAAACGGTCGTTTTGACATATGGACGTCCTTTGAATATTTTGGTCGATATGTGACCGCAGGATTTGTTTTCAGGGCAGGTGTCATTTACAGGCCTGCAATGATTTTGAATATCAACTGACCAATAGCGCTGGGATTAAAGCTGCTGTTGTGTGAAACGGCCACAAGGTGGCAGCAGTTCACCCTTACCAAATCTGGTTACTAGGGCAGGAGAGCCTCAGTGGAAGTGGTGTTCTAGATTGGAGTTTAGAATGGAATGTGCCAGGAGAAAGCCCCTCACGTTTGTCTCACTACTTCTTGTTCGTGTTTTTAATTTATTTTTTTATTTTTTATTACAGCAAGTTTGATTACAATGTTTGGCTTGTTGTAGGTGTGGAAGATGTGGTTCTTTTACACATATACAGATGACTGTTCTTCCTGGGATCCTTTTCCCACGTACGTTATGACAGAATGTTGAGTTGTCCTCTCTTGGTATTCTGTAGGTCTTTGGTGATTATATATGTCACCTGTGTTTGTATATGTCTGTTAACCCCGATATCGTAATGAAACCAATCCTCACACCTTTCCATTGGTGAACCATAAGTTTGTTTAATGAATCTGTGATTGCCCTTCTCCGTGGAAATATCTGCCCTGGTATCCATTTTTAGGTAACACCTATAAGTGATATGATAGGATATGTGTCTTTCACTTTCTGACTTACTACATGTCACGTGATTACTTCTAGACTCATCTACGGTGCTGCAAATGGCATTGTGTCCGTTTTTCCCTTGGCTTCTCTTCTGCCTTAGCGGGGTCCATTTTCAACAATGTGATTCCCTGAGGGTTGTGGATTAGCTGACCTGGGCAGCCTTACCCTGCCGGCCCGCCCTCCCCAGGTGTGCCTCGTTGAGGTCAATATAAACAGCGCTCCAGGCAGCAATAGCCCCTGAAGCTGTGCCTGCCTCCATATTCTCTGCCCCGTCAGCAGTCTCGGGGCTGTGCTGGTGGGAGGGAGTGAGTGGCCACAGCTTTGTGGGTGGCCCTGTGTGAGTGGGGTTCTGCTGGCCTTTTTGCAGGAGTTGCCTGGCTGCCGCCTGTAAAGCAGAGGTTGTGTCACCCATACCTTCCGCTGGAATTTCTCTCCGGACAGAGTTGAGGAAGGAAAAAAAGCAGTGGGGGGGGGACAGGAGGGGTATCTCAGGCAGGGCAATGGAAAGCTTCTGGAAGAGCGCCCAGGGCCAGGACCACCCTGGCTGGCCTGCAGGCACCAACTTGGCCTGCGTGCTGTCGCTGGTGTGGCTCCACGGTCCTTCCTCTAGGCTTTCAAGCCCTTGTACATATTCAGGTGTTTTACCTGGAAAGGGTGGGAACAGTTCAGCAGCAGCTGGCCTGGGGCTCAGCTCACGTTTACTCACAGATGCCTTGGCACGGTCCCCCAGCTTTGCAATGAGGACGCTCCTTGCGTGGGGGGTGGGTTGCTGGCTGTATGGGAGATGATTCCCCACCTCTGACCAATTTCAGAATTGTTTACCACTGGAGCAAGTGCCCTGATAGGGTTTTCCTCTGTATAACTCGTGGGTTCAGGATTTTTTTTTCTTTTATGGTTCAAATTAGATTTTATTCCTCTTTTATGTATTTATAGATATAAGCATGGAAATAATTCATTCCTATAAATACATCTGTGTGATGGGAAGAACTTTTTTCTGTTTTATTTTTAAATTTTATTTTTTAAAATTTTGAAATTTAATTTTATTTATTTTTTTTATACAGCACGTTATTATTAGTTATGTATTTTATGCATATACATATATACAGGTCAATCCCAAACTCCCAACTCATCCCACCACCACCACCCCATGGCTTCCCACACTTGGTGTCCATACGTTTGTTCTCTACCTCTGTGTCTCTATTTCTTCCCTGCAAACCAGTTCATCTGTACCATTTTTAGGCTCCACATATATGCGTTAATATACAATATTTGTTTTCCTCTTTCTGACTTACTTCATTCTGTATGACAGTCTATCGATCCATTGATGTCTCTACAAATGACCCAGTTTCATTCCTTTTTATGGCCGAGTAATATTCCATTTTATATATGTACCACATCTTTATCCATTCATCTGTCTGTGGGCATTTAGGTTGCTTCCATTACCTGGCTATTGTAAATAGTGCTGCAACGAATATTGTGGTGAATGTGCCTTTTTGAAATACGGTTTTCTCTGGGTATATGCCCAGAAGTGGGATTTCTGGATCAGATGGTAATTCTATTTCTAGTTTTTTTAAGGAAACTCCATACTGTTCTCCATAGTGACTGTATCAATTTACATTCCCACCAATCGTGGAAGAGGGCTCCTTTTGTCCACACCCTCCCCAGAATTGGTTGTTTGTAGATTTTCTGATGATGCCGATTCTAACAGGTGTGAGGTGAAATCTCATTGTAGTTTTGATTTGCATTTCTCTGATAATTAGTGCTGTTGAGCAGCTTTTCATGTGCGTCTTGGCCATCTCTGTGTCTCCTTTGAAGAAACGTCTCTTTAGATCTTCTGCCCATTTTTTTTGGGTTGTTTGTTTTTTTAATATTAAGCTGCATGAGCTGTTTATATATATTGGAGATTAAACCTCTGTCCATTGATTCGTCTGCAATGATTTTCGCCCATTCTGAGGGATGCCTTTTTCCATTCCCGTGTTTTTTAACAAAAAAGGAAAGAAAGGAAAAGAAGCAGAACACTAATGTGCCTAAAATATGCCTTTTGAAACGGTCGTTTTGACATATGGACGTCCTTTGAATTTTTTGGTCGATATGTGACCCCAGGATTTGTTTTCAGGGCAGGTGTCATTTACAGGCCTGCAATGATTTTGAATATCAACTGACCATTAGCGTTGGGATTAAAGCTGCTGTTGTGTGAAACGGCCACAAGGTGGCAGCAGTTCACCCTTACCAAATCTGGTTACTAGGGCAAGAGAGCCTCAGTGGAAGTGGTGTTCTAGATTGGAGTTTAGAATGGAATGTGCCAGGAGAAAGCCCCTCACGTTTGTCTCACTACTTCTTGTTCGTGTTTTTAATTTAATTTTTTATTTTTTATTACAGCAAGTTTGATTACAATGTTTGGCTTGTTGTAGGTGTGGAAGATGTGGTTCTTTTTCACATATACACATGTCTGTTCTTCCTGGGACCCTTTTCCCATGTACGTTATGACAGAATGTTGAGTAGTCCTCTCTTGGTATTCTGTAGGTCTTTGGTGATTATATATGTCACCTGTGTTTGTATATGTCTGTTAACCCCGATATCGTAATGAAACCAATTCTCACAACTTTCCATTGGTGAACCATAAGTTTGTTTAATGAATCTGTGATTGCCCTTCTCCGTGGAAATATCTGCCCTGGGATCCATTTTTAGGTAACACCTATAAGTGATATGATATGATATGTGTCTTCCACTTTCTGCTTACTACAAGTCACGTGATTACTTCTAGACTCATCTACGGTGCTGCAAATGGCATTGTGTCCTTTTTTCCCTTGGCTTCTCTTCTGCCTTAGCGGGGTCCATTTTCAACAATGTGATTCCCTGAGGGTTGTGGATTAGCTGACCTGGGCAGCCTTACACTGCCGGCCCGCCCTCCCCAGGTGTGCCTCGTTGAGGTCAATATAAACAGCGCTGCTGGCAGCAATAGCCCCTGAAGCTGTGCCTGACTCCATATTCTCTGCCCCATCAGCAGTCTCGGGGCTGTGTTGGTGGAAGGGGTTGAGGGGCCACAGCTTTGTGGGTGGCCCGGTGTGAGTGGGGTTCTGCTGGCCTTTCTGCAGGAGTTGCCAGGCTGCCGCCTGTAAAGAAGAGGTTGTGTCACCCATACCTTCTGCTGGAATTTCTCTCCGGACAGAGGTGAGGAAGGAAAAAAGCAGTGGGGGCCGGGACAGGAGGGGTATCTCAGACAGGGCAATGGAAAGCTTCTGGAAGAGCGCCCAGGGACAGGACCACCCTGGCTGGCCTGCAGGCACCATGTTGGCCTGCGTGCTGACGCTGGTGTGGCTCCACGGTCCTTCCTCTAGGCTTTCAAGCCCTTGTACATATTCAGGTGTTTTACCTGGAAAGGGTGGGAACAGTTCAGCAGTAGCTGGCCTGGGGCTCACCTCACGTTTACTCACAGATGCCTCGGCACGGTCCCCCAGCTTTGCAATGAGGACGCTCCTTGCGTGGGGGGTGGGTTGATGGCTGTATGGGAGATGGTTCCCCACCTCTGACCAATTTCATAATTGTTTACCACTGGAGCAAGTGCCCTGATAGGGTTTTCCTCTGTATAACTCGTGGGTTCAGGTTTTTTTTTCTTTTATGGTTCAAGTTAGATTTTATTCCTCTTTTATATATTTATAGATATAAGCATGGAAATAATTCATTCCTATAAATACATTTGTGTGATGGGAAGAACTTTTTTCTGTTTTATTTTTAAATTTTATTTTTTTTAAATTTTGAAATTTAATTTTATTTATTTTTTTATACAGCACGTTATTATTAGTTATGTATTTTATGCATATACATGTATACAGGTCAATCCCAAACTCCCAACTCATCCCACCACCACCACCCCATGGCTTCCCACACTTGGTGTCCATACGTTTGTTCTCTACCTCTGTGTCTCTATTTCTTCCCTGCAAACCAGTTCATCTGTACCATTTTTTTAGGTTCCACATATATGCATTAATATACAATATTTGTTTTCCTCTTTCTGACTTACTTCATTCTGTATGACAGTCTCTCGATCCATCGATGTCTCTACAAATGACCCAGTTTCATTCCTTTTTATGGCCGAGTAATATTCCATTTTATATATGTAACACATCTTTATCCATTCATCTGTCTGTGGGCATTTAGGTTGCTTCCATTACCTGGCTATTGTAAATAGTGAGGCAACGAACATTGTGGTGAATGTGCCTTTTTGAAATACGGTTTTCTCTGGGTATATGCCCAGAAGTGGGATTGCTGGATCAGATGGTAATTCTATTTCTAGTTTTTTTAAGGAAACTCCATACTGTTCTCCATAGTGACTGTATCAATTTACATTCCCACCAATCGTGGAAGAGGGCTCCTTTTGTCCACACCCTCCCCAGAATTGGTTGTTTGTAGATTTTCCGATGATGCCGATTCTAACAGGTGTGAGGTGAAATCTCATTGTAGTTTTGATTTGCATTTCTCTGATAATTAGTGCTGTTGAGCAGCTTTTCATGTGCGTCTTGGCCATCTCTGTGTCTCCTTTGAAGAAACGTCTCTTTAGATCTTCTGCCCATTTTTTTGGGTTGTTTGTTTTTTTAATATTAAGCTGCATGAGCTGTTTATATATATTGGAGATTAAACCTCTGTCCATTGATTCGTCTGCAACGATTTTCGCCCATTCTGAGGGATGCCTTTTTCCATTCCCGTGTTTTTTAACAAAAAAGGAAAGAAAGGAAAAGAAGCAGAACACTAATGTGCCTAAAATATGCCTTTTGAAACGGTCGTTTTGACATATGGACGTCCTTTGAATTTTTTGGTCGATATGTGACCCCAGGATTTGTTTTCAGGGCAGGTGTCATTTACAGGCCTGCAATGATTTTGAATATCAACTGACCATTAGCATTGGGATTAAAGCTGCTGTTGTGTCAAACGGCCACAAGGTGGCAGCAGTTCACCCTTACCAAATCTGGTTACTAGGGCAAGAGAGCCTCAGTGGAAGTGGTGTTCTAGATTGGAGTTTAGAATGGAATGTGCCAGGAGAAAGCCCCTCACGTTTGTCTCACTACTTCTTGTTCGTGTTTTTAATTTATTTTTTTATTTTTTTATTACAGCAAGTTTGATTACAATGTTTGGTTTGTTGTAGGTGTGGAAGATGTGGTTCTTTTACACATATACACATGTCTGTTCTTCCTGGGATCCTTTTCCCATGTGTGTTATGACAGAATATTGAGTAGTCCTCTCTTGGTATTCTGTAGGTCTTTGGTGATTATATATGTCACCTGTGTTTGTATATGTCTGTTAACCCCGATATCGTAATGAAACCAATCCTCACACCTTTCCATTGGTGAACCATATGTCTGTTTAATGAATCTGTGATTGCCGTTCTCCGTGGAAATATCTGCCCTGGTATCCATTTTTAGGTAACACCTATAAGTGATATGATAGGATATGTGTCTTTCACTTTCTGACTTACTACATGTCACGTGATTACTTCTAGACTCATCTACGGTGCTGCAAATGGCATTGTGTCCGTTTTTCCCTTGGCTTCTCTTCTGCCTTAGCGGGGTCCATTTTCAACAATGTGATTCCCTGAGGGTTGTGGATTAGCTGACCTGGGCAGCCTTACCCTGCCGGCCCGCCCTCCCCAGGTGTGCCTCGTTGAGGTCAATATAAACAGCGCTCCAGGCAGCAATAGCCCCTGAAGCTGTGCCTGACTCCATATTGTCTGCCTCGTCAGCAGTCTCGGGGCTGTGCTGGTGGGAGGGAGTGAGGGGCCACAGCTTTGTTGGTGGCCCGGTGTGAGTGGGGTTCTGCTGGCCTTTCTGCAGGAGTTGCCAGGCTGCCGCCTGCAAAGAAGAGGTTGTGTCACCCATACCTTCCGCTGGAATTTCCTTCCGGACAGAGGTGAGGAAGGAAAAAAGCAGTGGGGGCCGGGACAGGAGGGGTATCTCAGGCAGGGCAATGGAAAGCTTCTGGAAGAGCGCCCAGGGCCAGGACCACCCTGGCTGGCCTGCAGGCACCAAGTTGGCCTGCGTGCTGTCGCTGGTGTGGCTCCACGGTCCTTCCTCTAGGCTTTCAAGCCCTTGTACATATTCAGGTGTTTTACCTGGAAAGGGTGGGAACAGTTCAGCAGCAGCTGGCCAGGGGCTCAGCTCACGTTTACTCACAGATGCCTCGGCACGGTCCCCAAACTTTGCAATGAGGTCGCTCCTTGCGTGGGGGGTTGGTTGATGGCTGTATGGGAGATGCTTCCCCACCTCTGACCAATTTCATAATTGTTTACCACTGGAGCAGGTGCCCTGATAGGGTTTTCCTCTGTATAACTCGTGGGTTCAGGTTTTTTTTTCTTTTATGGTTCAAGTTAGATTTTATTCCTCTTTTATGTATTTATAGATATAAGCATGGAAATAATTCATTCCTATAAATACATCTGTGTGATGGGAAGAACTTTTTTCTCTTTTATTTTTAAATTTTATTTTTTAAAATTTTGAAATTTAATTTTATTTTTTTTATACAGCACATTATTATTAGTTATGTATTTTATGCATATACATGTACACAGGTCAATCCCAAACTCCCAACTCATCCCACCACCACCACCCCATGGCTTCCCACACTTGGTGTCCATACGTTTGTTCTCTACCTCTGTGTCTCTATTTCTTCCCTGCAAACCAGTTCATCTGTACCATTTTTAGGCTCCACATATATGCATTAATATACAATATTTGTTTTCCTCTTTCTGACTTACTTCATTCTGTATGACAGTCTCTCGATCCATCGATGTCTCTACAAATGACCCAGTTTCATTCCTTTTTATGGCCGAGTAATATTCCATTTCATATATGTACCACATCTTTATCCATTCATCTGTCTGTGGGCATTTAGGTTGCTTCCATTACCTGGCTATTGTAAATAGGGCTGCAATGAACATTGTGGTGAATGTGCCTTTTTGATTTACGGTTTTCTCTGGGTATATGCCCAGAAGTGGGATTGCTGGATCAGATGGTAATTCTATTTCTAGTTTTTTTAAGGAAACTCCATACTGTTCTCCATAGTGACTGTATCAATTTACATTCCCACCAATAGTGGAAGAGGGCTCCTTTTGTCCACACCCTCCCCAGAATTGGTTGTTTGTAGATTTTCTGATGATGCCGATTCTAACAGGTGTGAGGTGAAATCTCATTGTAATTTTGATTTGCATTTCTCTGATAATTAGTGCTGTTGAGCAGCTTTTCATGTGCGTCTTGGCCATCTCTGTGTCTCCTTTGAAGAAACGTCTCTTTAGATCTTCTGCCCATTTTTTTGGGTTGTTTGTTTTTTTAATATTAAGCTGCATGAGCTGTTTATATATATTGGAGATTAAACCTCTGTCCATTGATTCGTCTGCAACGATTTTCGCCCATTCTGAGGGATGCCTTTTTCCATTCCCGTGTTTTTTAACAAAAAAGGAAAGAAAGGAAAAGAAGCAGAACACTAATGTGCGTAAAATATGCCTTTTGAAACGGTCGTTTTGAAATATGGACGTGCTTTGAATTTTTTGGTCGATATGTGACCCCAGGATTTGTTTTCAGGGCAGGTGTCATTTACAGGCCTGCATTGATTTTGAATATCAACTGACCATTAGCGTTGGGATTAAAGCTGCTGTTGTGTGAAACGGCCACAAGGTGGCAGCAGTTCACCCTTTACAAATCTGGTTACTAGGGCAAGAGAGCCTCAGTGGAAGTGGTGTTCTAGATTGGAGTTTAGAATGGAATGTGCCAGGAGAAAGCCCCTCACGTTTGTCTCACTATTTCTTGTTCGTGTTTTTAATTTAATTTTTTATTTTTTATTACAGCAAGTTTGATTACAATGTTTGGCTTGTTGTAGGTGTGGAAGATGTGGTTCTTTTACACATATATAGATGTCTGTTCTTCCTGGGATCCTTTTCCCATGTACGTTATGACAGAATGTTGAGTAGTCTTCTCTTGGTATTCTGTAGGTCTTTGGTGATTATATATGTCACCTGTGTTTGTATATGTCTGTTAACCCCGATATCGTAATGAAACCAATCCTCACACCTTTCCATTGGTGAACCATAAGTTTGTTTAATGAATCTGTGATTGCCCTTCTCCGTGGAAATATCTGCCCTGGTATCCATTTTTAGGTAACACCTAAAAGTGATATGATATGATATGTGTCTTTCACTTTCTGACTTACTACAAGTCACGTGATTACTTCTAGACTCATCTACGGTGCTGCAAATAGCATTGTGTCCTTTTTTCCCTTGGCTTCTCTTCTGGCTTAGCGGGGTCCATTTTCAACAATGTGATTCCCTGAGGGTTGTGGATTAGCTGACCTGGGCAGCCTTACCCTGCCGGCCCGCCCTCCCCAGGTGTGCCTCGTTGAGGTCAATATAAAGAGCGCTCCAGGCAGCAATAGCCCCTGAAGCTGTGCCTGACTCCATATTCTCTGCCCCGTCAGCCGTCTCGGGGCTGTGCTGGTGGGAGGGAGTGAGGGGCCACAGCTTTGTGGGTGGCCCGGTGTGAGTGGGGTTCTGCTGGCCTTTCTGCAGGAGTTGCCAGGCTGCCGCCTGTAAGGAAGAGGTTGTGTCACCCATACCTTCCGCTGGAATTTCTCTCCGGACAGAGGTGAGGAAGGAAAAAAGCAGTGGGGGCCGGGACAGGAGGGGTATTTCAGGCAGGGCAATGGAAAGCTTCTGGAAGAGCGCCCGGGGCCAGGACCTCCCTGGCTGGCCTGCAGGCACCAAGTTGGCCTGCGTGCTGTCGCTGGTGTGGCTCCACGGTCCTTCCTCTAGGCTTTCAACCCCTTGTACATATTCAGGTGTTTTACCTGGAAAGGGTGGGAACAGTTCAGCAGCAGCTGGCCTGGGGCTCAGCTCACGTTTACTCACAGATGCCTCGGCACGGTCCCCCAGCTTTGCAATGAGGATGCTCCTTGCGTGGGGGGTGGGTTGATGGCTGTATGGGAGATGCTTCCCCACCTCTGACCAATTTCAGAATTGTTTACCACTGGAGCAAGTGCCCTGATAGGGTTTTCCTCTGTATAACTCGTGGGTTCAGGGTTTTTTTTTCTTTTATGGTTCAAGTTAGATTTTATTCCTCTTTTATGTATTTATAGATATAAGCATGGAAATAATTCATTCCTATAAATACATCTGTGTGACGGGAAGAACTATTTTCTGTTTTATTTTTAAATTTTATTTTTTAAAATTTTGAAATTTAATTTTATTTATTTTTTTATACACCACGTTATTATTAGTTATATATTTTATCCATATACATGTATACAGATCAATCCCAAACTCCCAACTCATCCCACCACCACCACCCCTTGGCTTCCCACACTTGGTGTCCATACGTTTGTTCTCTACCTCTGTGTCTCTATTTCTTCCCAGCAAACCAGTTCGTCTGTACTATTTTTAGGCTCCACATATATGCATTAATATACAATATTTGTTTTCCTCTTTCTGACTTACTTCATTCTGTATGACAGTCTCTCGATCCATCGATGTCTCTACAAATGACCCAGTTTCATTCCTTTTAATGGCCGAGTAATATTCCATTTTATATATGTACCACATCTTTATCCATTCATCTGTCTGTGAGCATTTAGGTTGCTTCCATTACCTGGCTATTGTAAATAGTGCTGCAACGAACATTGTGGTGAATGTGCCTTTTTGAAATACGGTTTTCTCTGGGTATATGACCAGAAGTGGGATTGCTGGATCAGATGGTAATTCTATTTCAAGTTTTTTTAAGGAAACTCCATACTGTTCTCCATAGTGACTGTATCAATTTACATTCCCACCAATAGTGGAAGAGGGCTCCTTTTGTCCACACCCTCCCCAGAATTGGTTGTTTGTAGATTTTCTGATGATGCCGATTCTAACAGGTGTGAGGTGAAACCTCATTGTAGTTTTGATTTGCATTTCTCTAATAATTAGTGCTGTTGAGCAGCTTTTCTGTGCGTCTTGGCCATCTCTGTGTCTCCTTTGAAGAAACGTCTCTTTAGATCTTCTGCCCATTTTCTTGGGGGTTGTTTGTTTTTTTTAATATTAAGCTGCATGAGCTGTTTATATATATTGGAGATTAAACCTCTGTCCATTGATTCGTCTGCAACGATTTTCGCCCATTCTGAGGGATGCCTTTTTCCATTCCCGTGTTTTTTAACAAAAAAGGAAATAAAGGAAAAGAAGCAGAACACTAATGTGCGTAAAATATGCCTTTTGAAACGGTCGTTTTGACATATGGACGTCCTTTGAATATTTTGGTCGATATGTGACCGCAGGATTTGTTTTCAGGGCAGGTGTCATTTACAGGCCTGCAATGATTTTGAATATCAACTGACCAATAGCGCTGGGATTAAAGCTGCTGTTGTGTGAAACGGCCACAAGGTGGCAGCAGTTCACCCTTACCAAATCTGGTTACTAGGGCAGGAGAGCCTCAGTGGAAGTGGTGTTCTAGATTGGAGTTTAGAATGGAATGTGCCAGGAGAAAGCCCCTCACGTTTGTCTCACTACTTCTTGTTCGTGTTTTTAATTTATTTTTTTATTTTTTATTACAGCAAGTTTGATTACAATGTTTGGCTTGTTGTAGGTGTGGAAGATGTGGTTCTTTTACACATATACAGATGACTGTTCTTCCTGGGATCCTTTTCCCACGTACGTTATGACAGAATGTTGAGTTGTCCTCTCTTGGTATTCTGTAGGTCTTTGGTGATTATATATGTCACCTGTGTTTGTATATGTCTGTTAACCCCGATATCGTAATGAAACCAATCCTCACACCTTTCCATTGGTGAACCATAAGTTTGTTTAATGAATCTGTGATTGCCCTTCTCCGTGGAAATATCTGCCCTGGTATCCATTTTTAGGTAACACCTATAAGTGATATGATAGGATATGTGTCTTTCACTTTCTGACTTACTACATGTCACGTGATTACTTCTAGACTCATCTACGGTGCTGCAAATGGCATTGTGTCCGTTTTTCCCTTGGCTTCTCTTCTGCCTTAGCGGGGTCCATTTTCAACAATGTGATTCCCTGAGGGTTGTGGATTAGCTGACCTGGGCAGCCTTACCCTGCCGGCCCGCCCTCCCCAGGTGTGCCTCGTTGAGGTCAATATAAACAGCGCTCCAGGCAGCAATAGCCCCTGAAGCTGTGCCTGCCTCCATATTCTCTGCCCCGTCAGCAGTCTCGGGGCTGTGCTGGTGGGAGGGAGTGAGTGGCCACAGCTTTGTGGGTGGCCCTGTGTGAGTGGGGTTCTGCTGGCCTTTTTGCAGGAGTTGCCTGGCTGCCGCCTGTAAAGCAGAGGTTGTGTCACCCATACCTTCCGCTGGAATTTCTCTCCGGACAGAGTTGAGGAAGGAAAAAAAGCAGTGGGGGGGGGACAGGAGGGGTATCTCAGGCAGGGCAATGGAAAGCTTCTGGAAGAGCGCCCAGGGCCAGGACCACCCTGGCTGGCCTGCAGGCACCAACTTGGCCTGCGTGCTGTCGCTGGTGTGGCTCCACGGTCCTTCCTCTAGGCTTTCAAGCCCTTGTACATATTCAGGTGTTTTACCTGGAAAGGGTGGGAACAGTTCAGCAGCAGCTGGCCTGGGGCTCAGCTCACGTTTACTCACAGATGCCTTGGCACGGTCCCCCAGCTTTGCAATGAGGACGCTCCTTGCGTGGGGGGTGGGTTGCTGGCTGTATGGGAGATGATTCCCCACCTCTGACCAATTTCAGAATTGTTTACCACTGGAGCAAGTGCCCTGATAGGGTTTTCCTCTGTATAACTCGTGGGTTCAGGATTTTTTTTTCTTTTATGGTTCAAATTAGATTTTATTCCTCTTTTATGTATTTATAGATATAAGCATGGAAATAATTCATTCCTATAAATACATCTGTGTGATGGGAAGAACTTTTTTCTGTTTTATTTTTAAATTTTATTTTTTAAAATTTTGAAATTTAATTTTATTTATTTTTTTTATACAGCACGTTATTATTAGTTATGTATTTTATGCATATACATATATACAGGTCAATCCCAAACTCCCAACTCATCCCACCACCACCACCCCATGGCTTCCCACACTTGGTGTCCATACGTTTGTTCTCTACCTCTGTGTCTCTATTTCTTCCCTGCAAACCAGTTCATCTGTACCATTTTTAGGCTCCACATATATGCGTTAATATACAATATTTGTTTTCCTCTTTCTGACTTACTTCATTCTGTATGACAGTCTATCGATCCATTGATGTCTCTACAAATGACCCAGTTTCATTCCTTTTTATGGCCGAGTAATATTCCATTTTATATATGTACCACATCTTTATCCATTCATCTGTCTGTGGGCATTTAGGTTGCTTCCATTACCTGGCTATTGTAAATAGTGCTGCAACGAATATTGTGGTGAATGTGCCTTTTTGAAATACGGTTTTCTCTGGGTATATGCCCAGAAGTGGGATTTCTGGATCAGATGGTAATTCTATTTCTAGTTTTTTTAAGGAAACTCCATACTGTTCTCCATAGTGACTGTATCAATTTACATTCCCACCAATCGTGGAAGAGGGCTCCTTTTGTCCACACCCTCCCCAGAATTGGTTGTTTGTAGATTTTCTGATGATGCCGATTCTAACAGGTGTGAGGTGAAATCTCATTGTAGTTTTGATTTGCATTTCTCTGATAATTAGTGCTGTTGAGCAGCTTTTCATGTGCGTCTTGGCCATCTCTGTGTCTCCTTTGAAGAAACGTCTCTTTAGATCTTCTGCCCATTTTTTTTGGGTTGTTTGTTTTTTTAATATTAAGCTGCATGAGCTGTTTATATATATTGGAGATTAAACCTCTGTCCATTGATTCGTCTGCAATGATTTTCGCCCATTCTGAGGGATGCCTTTTTCCATTCCCGTGTTTTTTAACAAAAAAGGAAAGAAAGGAAAAGAAGCAGAACACTAATGTGCCTAAAATATGCCTTTTGAAACGGTCGTTTTGACATATGGACGTCCTTTGAATTTTTTGGTCGATATGTGACCCCAGGATTTGTTTTCAGGGCAGGTGTCATTTACAGGCCTGCAATGATTTTGAATATCAACTGACCATTAGCGTTGGGATTAAAGCTGCTGTTGTGTGAAACGGCCACAAGGTGGCAGCAGTTCACCCTTACCAAATCTGGTTACTAGGGCAAGAGAGCCTCAGTGGAAGTGGTGTTCTAGATTGGAGTTTAGAATGGAATGTGCCAGGAGAAAGCCCCTCACGTTTGTCTCACTACTTCTTGTTCGTGTTTTTAATTTAATTTTTTATTTTTTATTACAGCAAGTTTGATTACAATGTTTGGCTTGTTGTAGGTGTGGAAGATGTGGTTCTTTTTCACATATACACATGTCTGTTCTTCCTGGGACCCTTTTCCCATGTACGTTATGACAGAATGTTGAGTAGTCCTCTCTTGGTATTCTGTAGGTCTTTGGTGATTATATATGTCACCTGTGTTTGTATATGTCTGTTAACCCCGATATCGTAATGAAACCAATTCTCACAACTTTCCATTGGTGAACCATAAGTTTGTTTAATGAATCTGTGATTGCCCTTCTCCGTGGAAATATCTGCCCTGGGATCCATTTTTAGGTAACACCTATAAGTGATATGATATGATATGTGTCTTCCACTTTCTGCTTACTACAAGTCACGTGATTACTTCTAGACTCATCTACGGTGCTGCAAATGGCATTGTGTCCTTTTTTCCCTTGGCTTCTCTTCTGCCTTAGCGGGGTCCATTTTCAACAATGTGATTCCCTGAGGGTTGTGGATTAGCTGACCTGGGCAGCCTTACACTGCCGGCCCGCCCTCCCCAGGTGTGCCTCGTTGAGGTCAATATAAACAGCGCTGCTGGCAGCAATAGCCCCTGAAGCTGTGCCTGACTCCATATTCTCTGCCCCATCAGCAGTCTCGGGGCTGTGTTGGTGGAAGGGGTTGAGGGGCCACAGCTTTGTGGGTGGCCCGGTGTGAGTGGGGTTCTGCTGGCCTTTCTGCAGGAGTTGCCAGGCTGCCGCCTGTAAAGAAGAGGTTGTGTCACCCATACCTTCTGCTGGAATTTCTCTCCGGACAGAGGTGAGGAAGGAAAAAAGCAGTGGGGGCCGGGACAGGAGGGGTATCTCAGACAGGGCAATGGAAAGCTTCTGGAAGAGCGCCCAGGGACAGGACCACCCTGGCTGGCCTGCAGGCACCATGTTGGCCTGCGTGCTGACGCTGGTGTGGCTCCACGGTCCTTCCTCTAGGCTTTCAAGCCCTTGTACATATTCAGGTGTTTTACCTGGAAAGGGTGGGAACAGTTCAGCAGTAGCTGGCCTGGGGCTCACCTCACGTTTACTCACAGATGCCTCGGCACGGTCCCCCAGCTTTGCAATGAGGACGCTCCTTGCGTGGGGGGTGGGTTGATGGCTGTATGGGAGATGGTTCCCCACCTCTGACCAATTTCATAATTGTTTACCACTGGAGCAAGTGCCCTGATAGGGTTTTCCTCTGTATAACTCGTGGGTTCAGGTTTTTTTTTCTTTTATGGTTCAAGTTAGATTTTATTCCTCTTTTATGTATTTATAGATATAAGCATGGAAATAATTCATTCCTATAAATACATCTGTGTGACGGGAAGAACTTTTTTCTCTTTTATTTTTAAATTTTATTTTTTAAAATTTTGAAATTTAATTTTATTTATTTTTTTATACAGCACATTATTATTAGTTATGTATTTTATGCATATACATGTACACAGGTCAATCCCAAACTCCCAACTCATCCCACCACCACCACCCCATGGCTTCCCACACTTGGTGTCCATACGTTTGTTCTCTACCTCTGTGTCTCTATTTCTTCCCTGCAAACCAGTTCATCTGTACCATTTTTAGGCTCCACATATATGCATTAATATACAATATTTGTTTTCCTCTTTCTGACTAACTTCATTCTGTATGACAGTCTCTCGATCCATCGATGTCTCTACAAATGACCCAGTTTCATTCCTTTTTATGGCCGAGTAATATTCCATTTCATATATGTACCACATCTTTATCCATTCATCTGTCTGTGGGCATTTAGGTTGCTTCCATTACCTGGCTATTGTAAATAGTGCTGCAATGAACATTGTGGTGAATGTGCCTTTTTCATTTACGGTTTTCTCTGGGTATATGCCCAGAAGTGGGATTGCTGGATCAGATGGTAATTCTATTTCTAGTTTTTTTAAGGAAACTCCATACTGTTCTCCATAGTGACTGTATCAATTTACATTCCCACCAATCGTGGAAGAGGGCTCCTTTTGTCCACACCCTCCCCAGAATTGGTTGTTTGTAGATTTTCTGATGATGCCAATTCTAACAGGTGTGAGTTGAAATCTCATTGTAGTTTTGATTTGCATTTCTCTGATAATTAGAGCTGTTGAGCAGCTTTTCATGTGTGTCTTGGCCATCTCTGTGTCTCCTTTGAAGAAACGTCTCTTTAGATCTTCTGCCCATTATTTTGGGTTGTTTGTTTTTTTAATATTAAGCTGCATGAGCTGTTTATATATATTGGAGATTAAACCTCTGTCCATTGATTCGTCTGCAACGATTTTCGCCCATTCTGAGGGATGCCTTTTTCCATTCCTGTGTTTTTTAACAAAAAAGGAAAGAAAGGAAAAGAAGCAGAACACTAATGTGCCTAAAATATGCCTTTTGAAACGGTCGTTTTGACATATGGAAGTCCTTTGAATTTTTTGGTCGATATGTGACCCCAGGATTTGTTTTCAGGGCAGGTGTCATTTACAGGCCTGCAATGATTTTGAATATCAACTGACCATTAGCGTTGGGATTAAAGCTGCTGTTGTGTGAAACGGCCACAAGGTGGCAGCAGTTCACCCTTACCAAATCTGGTTACTAGGGCAAGAGAGCCTCAGTGGAAGTGGTGTTCTAGATTGGAGTTTAGAATGGAATGTGCCAGGAGAAAGCCCCTCACGTTTGTCTCACTACTTCTTGTTCGTGTTTTTAATTTAATTTTTTTATTTTTTATTACAGCAAGTTTGATTACAATGTTTGGCTTGTTGTAGGTGTGGAAGATGTGGTTCTTTTTCACATATACAGATGTCTGTTCTTCCTGGGATACTTTTCCCAAGTATGTTATGACAGAATATTGAGTAGTCCTCTCTTGGTATTCTGTAGGTCTTTGGTGATTATATATGTCACCTGTGTTTGTATATGTCTGTTAACCCCGATATCGTAATGAAACCAATCCTCACACCTTTCCATTGGTGAACCATAAGTCTGTTTAATGAATCTGTGATTGCCGTTCTCCGTGGAAATATCTGCCCTGGGATCCATTTTTAGGTAACACCTATAAGTGATATGATATGATATGTGTCTTCCACTTTCTGACTTACTACAAGTCACGTGATTACTTCTAGACTCATCTACGGTGCTGCAAATGGCATTGTGTCCTTTTTTCCCTTGGCTTCTCTTCTGCCTTAGCGGGGTCCATTTTCAACAATGTGATTCCCTGAGGGTTGTGGATTAGCTGACCTGGGCAGCCTTACCCTGCCGGCCCGCCCTCCCCAGGTGTGCCTCGTTGAGGTCAATATAAACAGCGCTCCAGGCAGCAATAGCCCTTGAAGCTGTGCCTGACTCCATATTCTCTGCCCCATCAGCAGTCTCGGGGCTGTGTTGGTGGAAGGGGTTGAGGGGCCACAGCTTTGTGGGTGGCCCGGTGTGAGTGGGGTTCTGCTGGCCTTTCTGCAGGAGTTGCCAGGCTGCCGCCTGTAAAGAAGAGGTTGTGTCACACATGCCATGCGCTGGAATTTCTCTCCGGACAGAGGTGAGGAAGGAAAAAAGCAGTGGGGGCCGGGACAGGAGGGGTATCTCAGGCAGGGCAATGGAAATCTTCTGGAAGAGCGCCCAGGGCCAGGACCACCCTGGCTGGCCTGCAGGCACCATGTTGGCCTGCGTGCTGTCGCTGGTGTGGCTCCACGGTCCTTCCTCTAGGCTTTCAAGCCCTTGTACATATTCAGGTGTTTTACCTGGAAAGGGTGGGAACAGTTCAGCAGTAGCTGGCCTGGGGCTCAGCTCACGTTTACTCACAGATGCCTCGGCACGGTCCCCCAGCTTTGCAATGAGGACGCTCATTGCGTGGGGGGTGGGTTGATGGCTGTATGGGAGATGGTTCCCCACCTCTGACCAATTTCAGAATTGTTTACCACTGGAGCAAGTGCCCTGATAGGGTTTTCCTCTGTATAACTCGTGGGTTCAGGTTTTTTTTTCTTTTATGGTACAAGTTATATTTTATTCCTCTTTTATATATTTATAGATATAAGCATTGAAATAATTCATTCCTATAAATACATCTGTGTGATGGGAAGAACTTTTTTCTGTTTTATTTTTAAATTTTATTTTTTTTAAAATTTTGAAATTTAATTTTATTTATTTTTTTATACAGCACGTTATTATTAGTTATGTATTTTATGCATATACATGTATACAGGTCAATCCCAAACTCCCAACTTATCCCACCACCACCACCCCATGGCTTCCCACACTTGGTGTCCATACGTTTGTTCTCTACCTCTGTGTCTCTATTTCTTCCCTGCAAACCAGTTCATCTGTACCATTTTTTTAGATTCCACATATATGCATTAATATACAATATTTGTTTTCCTCTTTCTGACTTACTTCATTCTGTATGACAGTCTCTCGATCCATCGATGTCTCTACAAATGACCCAGTTTCATTCCTTTTTATGGCCGAGTAATATTCCATTTTATATATGTACCACATCTTTATCCATTCATCTGTCTGTGGGCATTTAGTTTGCTTCCATTACCTGGCTATTGTAAATAGTGCTGCAACGAACATTGTGGTGAATGTGCCTTTTTGAAATACGGTTTTCTCTGGGTATATGCCCAGAAGTGGGATTGCTGGATCAGATGGTAATTCTATTTCTATTTTTTTTAAGGAAACTCCATACTGTTCTCCATAGTGACTGTATCAATTTACATTCCCACCAATAGTGGAAGAGGGCTCCTTTTGTCCACAACCTCCCCAGAATTGGTTGTTTGTAGATTTTCTGATGATGCCGATTCTAACAGGTGTGAGGTGAAATCTCATTGTAGTTTTGATTTGCATTTCTCTGATAATTAGTGCTGTTGAGCAGCTTTTCATGTGCGTCTTGGCCATCTCTGTGTCTCCTTTGAAGAAACGTCTCTTTAGATCTTCTGCCCATTTTTTTTGGGTTGTTTGTTTTTTTAATATTAAGCTGCATGAGCTGTTTATATATATTGGAGATTAAACCTCTGTCCATTGATTCGTCTGCAACGATTTTCGCCCATTCTGAGGGATGCCTTTTTCCATTCCCGTGTTTTTTAACAAAAAAGGAAAGAAAGGAAAAGAAGCAGAACACTAATGTGCCTAAAATATGCCTTTTGAAACGGTCGTTTTGACATATGGACGTCCTTTGAATTTTTTGGTCGATATGTGACCCCAGGATTTGTTTTCAGGGCAGGTGTCATTTACAGGCCTGCAATGATTTTGAATATCAACTGACCATTAGCTTTGGGATTAAAGCTGCTGTTGTGTGAAACGACCACAAGGTGGCAGCAGTTCACCCTTACCAAATCTGGTTACTAGGGCAAGAGAGCCTCAGTGGAAGTGGTGTTCTAGATTGGAGTTTAGAATGGAATGTGCCAGGAGAAAGCCCCTCACGTTTGTCTCACTACTTCTTGTTCGTGTTTTTAATTTAATTTTTTATTTTTTATTACAGCAAGTTTGATTACAATGTTTGGCTTGTTGTAGGTGTGGAAGATGTGGTTCTTTTACACATATACACATGTCTGTTCTTCCTGGGATACTTTTCCCATGTATGTTATGACAGAATATTGAGTAGTCCTCTCTTGGTATTCTGTAGGTCTTTGGTGATTATATATGTCACCTGTGTTTGTATATGTCTGTTAACGCCGATATCGTAATGAAACCAATCCTCACACCTTTCCATTGGTGAACCATAAGTCTGTTTAATGAATCTGTGATTGCCGTTTTCCGTGGAAATATCTGCCCTGGTATCCATTTTTAGGTAACACCTATAAGTGATATGATATGATATGTGTCTTCCACTTTCTGACTTACTACAAGTCACGTGATTACTTCTAGACTCATCTACGGTGCTGCAAATGGCATTGTGTCCTTTTTTCCCTTGGCTTCTCTTCTGCCTTAGCGGGGTCCATTTTCAACAATGTGATTCCCTGAGGGTTGTGGATTAGCTGACCTGGGCAGCCTTACCCTGCCGGCCCGCCCTCCCCAGGTGTGCCTCGTTGCGGTCAATATAAACAGTGCTCCAGGCAGCAATAGCCCTTGAAGCTGTGCCTGACTCCATATTCTCTGCCCCGTCAGCAGTCTCGGGGCTGTGCTGGTGGGAGGGAGTGAGGGGCCACAGCTTTGTTGGTGGCCCGGTGTGAGTGGGGTTCTGCTGGCCTTTCTGCAGGAGTTGCCAGGCTGCCGCCTGCAAAGAAGAGGTTGTGTCACCCATACCTTCCGCTGGAATTTCTCTCCGGACAGAGGTGAGGAAGGAAAAAAGCAGTGGGGGCCGGGACAGGAGGGGTATCTCAGGCAGGGCAATGGAAAGCTTCTGGAAGAGCGCCCAGGGCCAGGACCACCCTGGCTGGCCTGCAGGCACCAAGTTGGCCTGCGTGCTGTCGCTGGTGTGGCTCCACGGTCCTTCCTCTAGGCTTTCAAGCCCTTGTACATATTCAGGTGTTTTACCTGGAAAGGGTGGGAACAGTTCAGCAGCAGCTGGACAGGGGCTCAGCTCACGTTTACTCACAGATGCCTCGGCATGGTCCCCAAACTTTGCAATGAGGTCGCTCCTTGCGTGGGGGGTGGTTTGATGGCTGTATGGGAGATGCTTCCCCACCTCTGACCAATTTCATAATTGTTTACCAGTGGAGCAAGTGCCCTGATAGGGTTTTCCTCTGTATAACTCGTGGGTTCAGGTTTTTTTTTCTTTTATGGTTCAAGTTAGATTTTATTCCTCTTTTATGTATTTATAGATATAAGCATGGAAATAATTCATTCCTATAAATACATCTGTGTGACGGGAAGAACTTTTTTCTGTTTTATTTTTAAATTTTATTTTTTAAAATTTTGAAATTTAATTTCATTTATTTTTTTATACAGCACATTATTATTAGTTATGTATTTTATGCATATACATGTACACAGGTCAATCCCAAACTCCCAACTCATCCCACCACCACCACCCCATGGCTTCCCACACTTGGTGTCCATACGTTTGTTCTCTACCTCTGTGTCTCTATTTCTTCCCTGCAAACCAGTTCATCTGTACCATGTTTAGGCTCCACATATATGCATTAATATACAATATTTGTTTTCCTCTTTCTGACTTACTTCATTCTGTATGACAGTCTCTCGATCCATCGATGTCTCTACAAATGACCCAGTTTCATTCCTTTTAATGGCCGAGTAATATTCCATTTTATATATGTACCACATCTTTATCCATTCATCTGTCTGTGGGCCTTTAGGTTGCTTCCATTACCTGGCTATTGTAAATAGTGCTGCAATGAACATTGTGGTGAATGTGCCTTTTTGATTTACGGTTTTCTCTGGGTATATGCCCAGAAGTGGGATTGCAGGATCAGATGGTAATTCTATTTCTAGTTTTTTTAAGGAAACTCCATACTGTTCTCCATAGTGACTGTATCAATTTACATTCCCACCAATAGTGGAAGAGGGCTCCTTTTGTCCACACCCTCCCCAGAATTGGTTGTTTGTAGATTTTCTGATGATGACGATTCTAACAGGTGTGAGGTGAAATCTCATTGTAGTTTTGATTTGCATTTCTCTGATAATTAGTGCTGTTGAGCAGCTTTTCATGTGCGTCTTGGCCATCTCTGTGTCTCCTTTGAAGAAACGTCTCGTTAGATCTTCTGCCCATTTTTTTGGGGTTGTTTGTTTTTTTAATATTAAGCTGCATGAGCTGTTTATATATATTGGAGATTAAACCTCTGTCCATTGATTCGTCTGCAACGATTTTCGCCCATTCTGAGGGATGCCTTTTTCCATTCCCGTGTTTTTTAACAAAAAAGGAAAGAAAGGAAAAGAAGCAGAACACTAATGTGCCTAAAATATGCCTTTTGAAATGGTCGTTTTGACATATGGACGTCCTTTGAATTTTTTGGTCGATATGTGACCCCAGGATTTGTTTTCAGGGCAGGTGTCATTTACAGGCCTGCAATGATTTTGAATATCAACTGACCATTAGCGTTGGGATTAAAGCTGCTGTTGTGTGAAACGGCCACAAGGTGGCAGCAGTTCACCCTTACCAAATCTGGTTACTAGGGCAAGAGAGCCTCAGTGGAAGTGGTGTTCTAGAATGGAGTTTAGAATGGAATGTGCCAGGAGAAAGCCCCTCACGTTTGTCTCACTACTTCTTGTTCGTGTTTTTAATTTAATTTTTTATTTTTTATTACAGCAAGTTTGATTACAAAGTTTGGCTTGTTGTAGGTGTGGAAGATGTGGTTCTTTTTCACATATACAGATGTCTGTTCTTCCTGGGATACTTTTCCCATGTATGTTATGACAGAATATTGAGTAGTCCTCTCTTGGTATTCTGTAGGTCTTTGGTGATTATATATGTCACCTGTGTTTGTATATGTCTGTTAACCCCGATATCGTAATGAAACCAATCCTCACACCTTTCCATTGGTGAACCATAAGTCTGTTTAATGAATCTGTGATTGCCCTTCTCCGTGGAAATATCTGCCCTGGTATCCATTTTTAGGTAACACCTATAAGTGATATGATATGATATGTGTCTTCCACTTTCTGACTTACTACAAGTCACGTGATTACTTCTAGACTCATCTACGGTGCTGCAAATGGCATTGTGTCCTTTTTTCCCTTGGCTTCTCTTCTGCTTTAGCGGGGTCCATTTTCAACAATGTGATTGCCTGAGGGTTGTGGATTAGCTGACCTGGGCAGCCTTACACTGCCAGCCCGCCCTCCCCAGGTGTGCCTCATTGAGGTCAATATAAACAGCGCTCCAGGCAGCAATAGCCCCTGAAGCTGTGCCTGACTCCATATTCTCTGCCCCGTCAGCAGTCTCGGGGCTGTGCTGGTGGGAGGGAGTGAGGGGCCACAGCTTTGTTGGTGGCCCGGTGTGAGTGGGGTTCTGCTGGCCTTTCTGCAGGAGTTGCCAGGCTGCCGCCTGCAAAGAAGAGGTTGTGTCACCCATACCTTCTGCTGGAATTTCTCTCCGGACAGAGGTGAGGAAGGAAAAAAGCAGTGGGGGCCGGGACAGGAGGGGTATCTCAGGCAGGGCAATGGAAAGCTTCTGGAAGAGCGCCCGGGGACAGGACCACCCTGGCTGGCCTGCAGGCACCAATTTGGCCTGCGTGCTGTCGCTGGTGTGGCTCCACAGTCCTTCCTCTAGGCTTTCAAGCCCTTGTACATATTCAGGTGTTTTACCTGGAAAGGGTGGGAACAGTTCAGCAGCAGCTGGACAGGGGCTCAGCTCACGTTTACTCACAGATGCCTCGGCACGGTCCCCAAACTTTGCAATGAGGTCGCTCCTTGCTTGGGGGGTTGGTTGATGGCTGTATGGGAGATACTTCCCCACCTCTGACCAATTTCATAATTGTTTACCACTGGAGCAACTGCCCTGATAGGGTTTTCCTCTGTATAACTCGTGGGTTCAGGTTTTTTTTTTCTTTTATGGTTCTAGTTAGATTTTATTCCTCTTTTATATATTTATAGATATAAGCATGGAAATAATTCATTCCTATAAATACATCTGTGTGACGGGAAGAACTTTTTCTGTTTTATTTTTAAATTTTATTTTTTAAAATTTTGAAATTTAATTTTATTTATTTTTTTTATACAACACATTATTATTAGTTATGTATTTTATGCATATACATGTACACAGGTCAATCCCAAACTCCCAACTCATCCCACCACCACCACCCCATGGCTTCCCACACTTGGTGTCCATACGTTTGTTCTCTACCTCTGTGTCTCTATTTCTTCCCTGCAAACCAGTTCATCTGTACCATTTTTTTAGATTCCACATATATGCATTAATATACAATATTTGTTTTCCTCTTTCTGACTTACTTCATTCTGTATGACAGTCTCTCGATCCATCGATGTCTCTACAAATGACCCAGTTTCATTCCTTTTTATGGCCGAGTAATATTCCATTTTATATATGTACCACATCTTTATCCATTCATCTGTCTGTGGGCATTTAGTTTGCTTCCATTACCTGGCTATTGTAAATAGTGCTGCAACGAACATTGTGGTGAATGTGCCTTTTTGAAATACGGTTTTCTCTGGGTATATGCCCAGAAGTGGGATTGCTGGATCAGATGGTAATTCTATTTCTATTTTTTTAAGGAAACTCCATACTGTTCTCCATAGTGACTGTATCAATTTACATTCCCACCAATAGTGGAAGAGGGCTCCTTTTGTCCACAACCTCCCCAGAATTGGTTGTTTGTAGATTTTCTGATGATGCCGATTCTAACAGGTGTGAGGTGAAATCTCATTGTAGTTTTGATTTGCATTTCTCTGATAATTAGTGCTGTTGAGCAGCTTTTCATGTGCGTCTTGGCCATCTCTGTGTCTCCTTTGAAGAAACGTCTCTTTAGATCTTCTGCCCATTTTTTTGGGTTGTTTGTTTTTTTAATATTAAGCTGCATGAGCTGTTTATATATATTGGAGATTAAACCTCTGTCCATTGATTCATCTGCAACGATTTTCGCCCATTCTGAGGGATGCCATTTTCCATTCCCGTGTTTTTTAACAAAAAAGGAAAGAAAGGAAAAGAAGCAGAACACTAATGTGCCTAAAATATGCCTTTTGAAACGGTCGTTTTGACATATGGACGTCCTTTGAATTTTTTGGTCGATATGTGACCCCAGGATTTGTTTTCAGGGCAGGTGTCATTTACAGGCCTGCAATGATTTTGAATATCAACTGACCATTAGCGTTGGGATTAAAGCTGCTGTTGTGTGAAACGGCCACAAGGTGGCAGCAGTTCACCCTTACCAAATCTGGTTACTAGGGCAAGAGAGCCTCAGTGGAAGTGGTGTTCTAGATTGGAGTTTAGAATGGAATGTGCCAGGAGAAAGCCCCTCACGTTTGTCTCACTACTTCTTGTTCGTGTTTTTAATTTAATTTTTTATTTTTTATTACAGCAAGTTTGATTACAATGTTTGGCTTGTTGTAGGTGTGGAAGATGTGGTTCTTTTACACATATACAGATGACTGTTCTTCCTGGGATCCTTTTCCCATGTACGTTATGACAGAATGTTGAGTAGTCCTCTCTTGGTATTCTGTAGGTCTTTGGTGATTATATATGTCACCTGTGTTTGTATATGTCTGTTAACCCCGATATCGTAATGAAACCAATCCTCACACCTTTCCATTGGTGAACCATAAGTTTGATTAATGAATCTGTGATTGCCCTTCTCCGTGGAAATATCTGCCCTGGTATCCATTTTTAGGTAACACCTATAAGTGATATGATACGATATGTGTCTTCCACTTTCTGACTTACTACAAGTCACGTGATTACTTCTAGACTCATCTACGGTGCTGCAAATGGCATTGTGTCCTTTTTTCCCTTGGCTTCTCTTCTGCCTTAGCGGGGTCCATTTTCAACAATGTGATTCCCTGAGGGTTGTGGATTAGCTGACCTGGGCAGCCTTACCCTGCCGGCCCGCCCTCCCCAGGTGTGCCTCGTTGAGGTCAATATAAACAGTGCTCCAGGCAGCAATAGCCCTTGAAGCTGTGCCTGACTCCATATTCTCTGCCCCGTCAGCAGTCTCGGGGCTGTGCTGGTGGGAGGGAGTGAGGGGCCACAGCTTTGTTGGTGGCCCGGTGTGAGTGGGGTTCTGCTGGCCTTTCTGCAGGAGTTGCCAGGCTGCCGCCTGCAAAGAAGAGGTTGTGTCACCCATACCTTCCCCTGGAATTTCTCTCCGGACAGAGGTGAGGAAGGAAAAAAGCAGTGGGGGCCGGGACAGGAGGGGTATCTCAGGCAGGGCAATGGAAAGCTTCTGGAAGAGCGCCCAGGGCCAGGACCACCCTGGCTGGCCTGCAGGCACCAAGTTGGCCTGCGTGCTGTCGCTGGTGTGGCTCCACGGTCCTTCCTCTAGGCTTTCAAGCCCTTGTACATATTCAGGTGTTTTACCTGGAAAGGGTGGGAACAGTTCAGCAGCAGCTGGACAGGGGCTCAGCTCACGTTTACTCACAGATGCCTCGGCATGGTCCCCAAACTTTGCAATGAGGTCGCTCCTTGCGTGGGGGGTGGTTTGATGGCTGTATGGGAGATGCTTCCCCACCTCTGACCAATTTCATAATTGTTTACCAGTGGAGCAAGTGCCCTGATAGGGTTTTCCTCTGTATAACTCGTGGGTTCAGGTTTTTTTTTCTTTTATGGTTCAAGTTAGATTTTATTCCTCTTTTATGTATTTATAGATATAAGCATGGAAATAATTCATTCCTATAAATACATCTGTGTGACGGGAAGAACTTTTTTCTGTTTTATTTTTAAATTTTATTTTTTAAAATTTTGAAATTTAATTTCATTTATTTTTTTATACAGCACATTATTATTAGTTATGTATTTTATGCATATACATGTACACAGGTCAATCCCAAACTCCCAACTCATCCCACCACCACCACCCCATGGCTTCCCACACTTGATGTCCATACGTTTGTTCTCTACCTCTGTGTCTCTATTTCTTCCCAGCAAACCAGTTCATCTGTACCATGTTTAGGCTCCACATATATGCATTAATATACAATATTTGTTTTCCTCTTTCTGACTTACTTCATTCTGTATGACAGTCTCTCGATCCATCGATGTCTCTACAAATGACCCAGTTTCATTCCTTTTAATGGCCGAGTAATATTCCATTTTATATATGTACCACATCTTTATCCATTCATCTGTCTGTGGGCCTTTAGGTTGCTTCCATTACCTGGCTATTGTAAATAGTGCTGCAATGAACATTGTGGTGAATGTGCCTTTTTGATGTACGGTTTTCTCTGGGTATATGCCCAGAAGTGGGATTGCTGGATCAGATGGTAATTCTATTTCTAGTTTTTTTAAGGAAACTCCATACTGTTCTCCATAGTGACTGTATCAATTTACATTCCCACCAATAGTGGAAGAGGGCTCCTTTTGTCCACACCCTCCCCAGAATTGGTTGTTTGTAGATTTTCTGATGATGACGATTCTAACAGGTGTGAGGTGAAATCTCATTGTAGTTTTGATTTGCATTTCTCTGATAATTAGTGCTGTTGAGCAGCTTTTCATGTGCGTCTTGGCCATCTCTGTGTCTCCTTTGAAGAAACGTCTCTTTAGATCTTCTGCCCATTTTTTTTGGGTTGTTTGTTTTTTTAATATTAAGCTGCATGAGCTGTTTATATATATTGGAGATTAAACCTCTGTCCATTGATTCGTCTGCAACGATTTTCGCCCATTCTGAGGGATGCCTTTTTCCATTCCCGTGTTTTTTAACAAAAAAGGAAAGAAAGGAAAAGAAGCAGAACACTAATGTGCCTAAAATATGCCTTTTGAAACGGTCGTTTTGACATATGGACGTCCTTTGAATTTTTTGGTCGATATGTGACCCCAAGATTTGTTTTCAGGGCAGGTGTCATTTACAGGCCTGCAATGATTTTGAATATCAACTGACCATTAGCGTTGGGATTAAAGCTGCTGTTGTGTGAAACGGCCACAAGGTGGCAGCAGTTCACCCTTACCAAATCTGGTTACTAGGGCAAGAGAGCCTCAGTGGAAGTGGTGTTCTAGATTGGAGTTTAGAATGGAATGTGCCAGGAGAAAGCCCCTCACGTTTGTCTCACTACTTCTTGTTCGTGTTTTTAATTTAATTTTTTATTTTTTATTACAGCAAGTTTGATTACAATGTTTGGCTTGTTGTAGGTGTGGAAGATGTGGTTCTTTTTCACATATACAGATGTCTGTTCTTCCTGGGATACTTTTCCCATGTATGTTATGACAGAATATTGAGTAGTCCTCTCTTGGTATTCTGTAGGTCTTTGGTGATTATATATGTCACCTGTGTTTGTATATGTCTGTTAACCCCGATATCATAATGAAACCAATCCTCACACCTTTCCATTGGTGAACCATAAGTCTGTTTAATGAATCTGTGATTGCCGTTCTCCGTGGAAATATCTGCCCTGGTATCCATTTTTAGGTAACACCTATAAGTGATATGATATGATATGTGTCTTCCACTTTCTGACTTACTACAAGTCACGTGATTACTTCTAGACTCATCTACGGTGCTGCAAATGGCATTGTGTCCTTTTTTCCCTTGGCTTCTCTTCTGCTTTAGCGGGGTCCATTTTCAACAATGTGATTCCCTGAGGGTTGTGGATTAGCTGACCTGGGCAGCCGTACACTGCCGGCCCACCCTCCCCAGGTGTGCCTTGTTGAGGTCAATATAAACAGCGCTCCAGGCAGCAATAGCCCCTGAAGCTGTGCCTGACTCCATATTCTCTGCCCCGTCAGCAGTCTCGGGGCTGTGCTGGTGGGAGGGAGTGAGGGGCCACAGCTTTGTTGGTGACCCGTTGTGAGTGGGGTTCTGCTGGCCTTTCTGCAGGAGTTGCCAGGCTGCCGCCTGCAAAGAAGAGGTTGTGTCACCCATACCTTCTGCTGGAATTTCTCTCCGGACAGAGGTGAGGAAGGAAAAAAGCAGTGGGGGCCGGGACAGGAGGGGTATCTCAGGCAGGGCAATGGAAAGCTTCTGGAAGAGCGCCCAGGGACAGGACCACCCTGGCTTGCCTGCAGGCACCAAGTTGGCCGGCGTGCTGTCGCTGGTGTGGCTCCACGGTCCTTCCTCTAGGCTTTCAAGCCCTTGTACATATTCAGGTGTTTTACCTGGAAAGGGTGGGAACAGTTCAGCAGCAGCTGGCCAGGGGCTCAGCTCACGTTTACTCACAGATGCCTCGGCACGGTCCCCAAACTTTGCAATGAGGTCGCTCCTTGCGTGGGGCTTGGGTTGATGGCTGTATGGGAGATGCTTCCCCACCTCTGACCAATTTCATAATTGTTTACCTGTGGAGCAAGTGCCCTGATAGGGTTTTCCTCTGTATAACTCGTGGGTTCAGGTTTTTTTTTCTTTTATGGTTCAAGTTAGATTTTATTCCTCTTTTATGTATTTATAGATATAAGCATGGAAATAATTCATTCCTATAAATACATCTGTGTGACGGGAAGAACTTTTTTCTGTTTTATTTTTAAATTTTATTTTTTAAAATTTTGAAATTTAATTTTATTTATTTTTTTTAAACAGCACATTATTATTAGTTATGTATTTTATGCATATACATGTACACAGGTCAATCCCAAACTCCCAACTCATCCCACCACCACCACCCCATGGCTTCCCACACTTGGTGTCCATACGTTTGTTCTCTACCTCTGTGTCTCTATTTCTTCCCTGCAAACCAGTTCATCTGTACCATATTTAGGCTCCACATATATGCATTAATATACAATATTTGTTTTCCTCTTTCTGACTTACTTCATTCTGTATGACAGTCTCTCGATCCATCGATGTCTCTACAAATGACCCAGTTTCATTCCTTTTTATGGCCGAGTAATATTCCATTTCATATATGTACCACATCTTTATCCATTCATCTGTCTGTGGGCATTTAGGTTGCTTCCATTACCTGGCTATTGTAAATAGTGCTGCAATGAACATTGTGGTGAATGTGCCTTTTTGATTTACGGTTTTCTCTGGGTATATGCCCAGAAGTGGGATTGCTGGATCAGATGGTAATTCTATTTCTAGTTTTTTTAAGGAAACTCCATACTGTTCTCCATAGTGACTGTATCAATTTACATTCCCACCAATCGTGGAAGAGGGCTCCTTTTGTCCACACCCTCCCCAGAATTGGTTGTTTGTAGATTTTCAGATGATGCCGATTCTAACAGGTGTGAGGTGAAATCTCATTGTAGTTTTGATTTGCATTTCTCTCATAATTAGTGCTGTTGAGCAGCTTTTCATGTGCGTCTTGGCCATCTCTGTGTCTCCTTTGAAGAAACGTCTCTTTAGATCTTCTGCCCATTTTTTTGGGTTGTTTGTTTTTTTAATATTAAGCTGCATGAGCTGTTTATATATATTGGAGATTAAACCTCTGTCCATTGATTCGTCTGCAACGATTTTCGCCCATTCTGAGGGATGCCTTTTTCCATTCCCGTGTTTTTTAACAAAAAAGGAAAGAAAGGAAAAGAAGCAGAACACTAATGTGCCTAAAATATGCCTTTTGAAACGGTCATTTTGACATATGGACGTCCTTTGAATTTTTTGGTCGATATGTGACCCCAGGATTTGTTTTCAGGGCAGGTGTCATTTACAGGCCTGCAATGATTTTGAATATCAACTGACCATTAGCGTTGGGATTAAAGCTGCTGTTGTGTGAAACGGCCACAAGGTGGCAGCAGTTCACCCTTACCAAATCTGGTTACTAGGGCAAGAGAGCCTCAGTGGAAGTGGTGTTCTAGATTGGAGTTTAGAATGGAATGTGCCAGGAGAAAGCCCCTCACGTTTGTCTCACTACTTCTTGTTCGTGTTTTTAATTTAATTATTTATTTCTTATTACAGCAAGTTTGATTACAATGTTTGGCTTGTTGTAGGTGTGGAAGATGTGGTTCTTTTTCACATATACAGATGTCTGTTCTTCCTGGGATACTTTTCCCATGTATGTTATGACAGAATATTGAGTAGTCCTCTCTTGGTATTCTGTAGGTCTTTGGTGATTATATATGTCACCTGTGTTTGTATATGTCTGTTAACCCGATATCGTAATGAAACCAATCCTCACACCTTTCCATTGGTGAACCATAAGTCTGTTTAATGAATCTGTGATTGCCGTTTTCCGTGGAAATATCTGCCCTGGTATCCATTTTTAGGTAACACCTATAAGTGATATGATATGATATGTGTCTTCCACTTTCTGCTTACTACAAGTCACGTGATTACTTCTAGACTCATCTACGGTGCTGCAAATGGCATTGTGTCCTTTTTTCCCTTGGCTTCTCTTCTGCTTTAGCGGGGTCCATTTTCAACAATGTGATTCCCTGAGGGTTGTGGATTAGCTGACCTGGGCAGCCGTACACTGCCGGCCCACCCTCCCCAGGTGTGCCTTGTTGAGGTCAATATAAACAGCGCTCCAGGCAGCAATAGCCCCTGAAGCTGTGCCTGACTCCATATTCTCTGCCCCGTCAGCAGTCTCGGGGCTGTGCTGGTGGGAGGGAGTGAGGGGCCACAGCTTTGTTGGTGACCCGGTGTGAGTGGGGTTCTGCTGGCCTTTCTGCAGGAGTTGCCAGGCTGCCGCCTGCAAAGAAGAGGTTGTGTCACCCATACCTTCTGCTGGAATTTCTCTCCGGACAGAGGTGAGGAAGGAAAAAAGCAGTGGGGGCCGGGACAGGAGGGGTATCTCAGGCAGGGCAATGGAAAGCTTCTGGAAGAGCGCCCAGGGACAGGACCACCCTGGCTGGCCTGCAGGCACCAAGTTGGCCGGCGTGCTGTCGCTGGTGTGGCTCCACGGTCCTTCCTCTAGGCTTTCAAGCCCTTGTACATATTCAGGTGTTTTACCTGGAAAGGGTGGGAACAGTTCAGCAGCAGCTGGCCAGGGGCTCAGCTCACGTTTACTCACAGATGCCTCGGCACGGTCCCCAAACTTTGCAATGAGGTCGCTCCTTGCGTGGGGCTTGGGTTGATGGCTGTATGGGAGATGCTTCCCCACCTCTGACCAATTTCATAATTGTTTACCTGTGGAGCAAGTGCCCTGATAGGGTTTTCCTCTGTATAACTCGTGGGTTCAGGTTTTTTTTTCTTTTATGGTTCAAGTTAGATTTTATTCCTCTTTTATGTATTTATAGATATAAGCATGGAAATAATTCATTCCTATAAATACATCTGTGTGACGGGAAGAACTATTTTCTCTTTTATTTTTAAATTTTATTTTTTAAAATTTTGAAATTTAATTTTATTTATTTATTTTATACAGCACATTATTATTAGTTATGTATTTTATGCATATACATGTACACAGGTCAATCCCAAACTCCCAACTCATCCCACCACCACCACCCCATGGCTTCCCACACTTGGTGTCCATACGTTTGTTCTCTACCTCTGTGTCTCTATTTCTTCCCTGCAAACCAGTTCATCTGTACCATATTTAGGCTCCACATATATGCATTAATATACAATATTTGTTTTCCTCTTTCTGACTTACTTCATTCTGTATGACAGTCTCTCGATCCATCGATGTCTCTACAAATGACCCAGTTTCATTCCTTTTTATGGCCGAGTAATATTCCATTTCATATATGTACCACATCTTTATCCATTCATCTGTCTGTGGGCATTTAGGTTGCTTCCATTACCTGGCTATTGTAAATAGTGCTGCAATGAACATTGTGGTGAATGTGCCTTTTTGATTTACGGTTTTCTCTGGGTATATGCCCAGAAGTGGGATTGCTGGATCAGATGGTAATTCTATTTCTAGTTTTTTTAAGGAAACTCCATACTGTTCTCCATAGTGACTGTATCAATTTACATTCCCACCAATCGTGGAAGAGGGCTCCTTTTGTCCACACCCTCCCCAGAATTGGTTGTTTGTAGATTTTCAGATGATGCCGATTCTAACAGGTGTGAGGTGAAATCTCATTGTAGTTTTGATTTGCATTTCTCTCATAATTAGTGCTGTTGAGCAGCTTTTCATGTGCGTCTTGGCCATCTCTGTGTCTCCTTTGAAGAAACGTCTCTTTAGATCTTCTGCCCATTTTTTTGGGTTGTTTGTTTTTTTAATATTAAGCTGCATGAGCTGTTTATATATATTGGAGATTAAACCTCTGTCCATTGATTCGTCTGCAACGATTTTCGCCCATTCTGAGGGATGCCTTTTTCCATTCCCGTGTTTTTTAACAAAAAAGGAAAGAAAGGAAAAGAAGCAGAACACTAATGTGCCTAAAATATGCCTTTTGAAACGGTCATTTTGACATATGGACGTCCTTTGAATTTTTTGGTCGATATGTGACCCCAGGATTTGTTTTCAGGGCAGGTGTCATTTACAGGCCTGCAATGATTTTGAATATCAACTGACCATTAGCGTTGGGATTAAAGCTGCTGTTGTGTGAAACGGCCACAAGGTGGCAGCAGTTCACCCTTACCAAATCTGGTTACTATGGCAAGAGAGCCTCAGTGGAAGTGGTGTTCTAGATTGGAGTTTAGAATGGAATGTGCCAGGAGAAAGCCCCTCACGTTTGTCTCACTACTTCTTGTTCGTGTTTTTAATTTAATTTTTTTATTTTTTATTACAACAAGTTTGATTACAATGTTTGGCTTGTTGTAGGTGTGGAAGATGTGGTTCTTTTTCACATATACAGATGTCTGTTCTTCCTGGGATACTTTTCCCATGTATGTTATGACAGAATATTGAGTAGTCCTCTCTTGGTATTCTGTAGGTCTTTGGTGATTATATATGTCACCTGTGTTTGTATATGTCTGTTAACTCCGATATCGTAATGAAACCAATCCTCACACCTTTCCATTGGTGAACCTTAAGTCTGTTTAATGAATCTGTGATTGCCGTTCTCCGTGGAAATATCTGCCCTGGTATCCATTTTTAGGTAACACCTATAAGTGATATGATATGATATGTGTCTTCCACTTTCTGCTTACTACAAGTCACGTGATTACTTCTAGACTCATCTACGGTGCTGCAAATGGCATTGTGTCCTTTTTTCCCTTGGCTTCTCTTCTGCCTTAGCGGGGTCCATGTTCAACAATGTGATTCCCTGAGGGTTGTGGATTAGCTGACCTGGGCAGCCTTACCCTGCCGGCCCGCCCTCCCCAGGTGTGCCTCGTTGAGGTCAATATAAACAGCGCTCCAGGCAGCAATAGCCCCTGAAGCTGTGCCTGACTCCATATTCTCTGCCCCATCAGCAGTCTCGGGGCTGTGTTGGTGGAAGGGGTTGAGGGGCCACAGCTTTGTGGGTGGCCCGGTGTGAGTGGGGTTCTGCTGGCCTTTCTGCAGGAGTTGCCAGGCTGCCGCCTGTAAAGAAGAGGTTGTGTCACACATGCCTTCCGCTGGAATTTCTCTCCGGACAGAGGTGAGGAAGGAAAAAAGCAGTGGGGGCCGGGACAGGAGGGGTATCTCAGGCAGGGCAATGGAAAGCTTCTGGAAGAGCGCCCAGGGCCAGGACCACCCTGGCTGGCCTGCAGGCACAATGTTGGCCTGCGTGCTGTCGCTGGTGTGGCTCCATGGTCCTTCCTCTAGGCTTTCAAGCCCTTGTACATATTCAGGTGTTTTACCTGGAAAGGGTGGGAACAGTTCAGCAGTAGCTGGCTTGGGGCTCAGCTCACGTTTACTCACAGATGCCTCGGCACGGTCCCCCAGCTTTGCAATGAGGACGCTCCTTGCGTGGGGGGTGGGTTGATGGCTGTATGGGAGATGCTTCCCCACCTCTGACCAATTTCATAATTGTTTACCACTGGAGCAAGTGCCCTGATAGGGTTTTCCTCTGTATAACTCGTGGGTTCAGGTTTTATTTTCTTGTATGGTTCAAGTTAGATTTTATTCATCTTTTATGTATTTATAGATATAAGCATGGAAATAATTCATTCCTATAAATACATCTGTGTGACGGGAAGAACTATTTTCTCTTTTATTTTTAAATTTTATTTTTTTAAAATTTTGAAATTTAACTTTATTTATTTTTTTTATACAGCACATTATTATTAGTTATGTATTTTATGCATATACATGTACACAGGTCAATCCCAAACTCCCAACTCATCCCACCACCACCACCCCATGGCTTCCCACACTTGGTGTCCATACGTTTGTTCTCTACCTCTGTGTCTCTATTTCTTCCCTGCAAACCAGTTCATCTGTACCATTTTTAGGCTCCACATATATGCATTAATATACAATATTTGTTTTCCTCTTTCTGACTTACTTCATTCTGTATGACAGTCTCTCGATCCATCGATGTCTCTACAAATGACCCAGTTTCATTCCTTTTTATGGCCGAGTAATATTCCATTTCATATATGTACCACATCTTTATCCATTCATCTGTCTGTGGGCATTTAGGTTGCTTCCATTACCTGGCTATTGTAAATAGTGCTGCAACGAACATTGTGGTGAATGTGCCTTTTTGAAATACGGTTTTCTCTGGGTATATGCCCAGAAGTGGGATTGTTGGATCAGATGGTAATTCTATTTCTAGATTTTTTAAGGAAACTCCATACTGTTCTCCATAGTGACTGTATCAATTTACATTCCCACCAATAGTGGAAGAGGGCTCCTTTTGTCCACACCCTCCCCAGAATTGGTTGTTTGTAGATTTTCTGATGATGCCGATTCTAACAGGTGTGAGGTGATACCTCATTGTAGTTTTGATTTGCATTTCTCTAATAATTAGTGCTGTTGAGCAGCTTTTCATGTGCGTCTTGGCCATCTCTGTGTCTCCTTTGAAGAAACGTCTCTTTAGATCTTCTGCCCATTTTTTTGGGGTTTTTTGTTTTTTTAATATTAAGCTGCATGAGCTCTTTATATATATTGGAGATTAAACCTCTGTCCATTGATTCGTCTGCAACGATTTTCGCCCATTCTGAGGGATGCCTTTTTCCATTCCCGTGTTTTTTAACAAAAAAGGAAAGAAAGGAAAAGAAGCAGAACACTAATGTGCGTAAAATATGCCTTTTGAAACGGTCGTTTTGAAATATGGACGTCCTTTGAATTTTTTGGTCGATATGTGACCCCAGGATATGTTTTCAGGGCAGGTGTCATTTACAGGCCTGCAATGATTTTGAATATCAACTGACCATTAGCGTTGGGATTAAAGCTGCTGTTGTGTGAAACGGCCACAAGTTGGCAGCAGTTCACCCTTACCAAATCTGGTTACTAGGGCAAGAGAGCCTCAGTGGAAGTGGTGTTCTAGATTGGAGTTTAGAATGGAATGTGTCAGGAGAAAGACCCTCACGTTTGTCTCACTACTTCTTGTTCGTGTTTTTAATTTAATTTTTTATTTTTTATTACAGCAAGTTTGATTACAATGTTTGGCTTGTTGTAGTTGTGGAAGATGTGGTTCTTTTACACATATACAGATGACTGTTCTTCCTGGGATCCTTTTCCCATGTACGTTATGACAGAATGTTGAGTAGTCCTCTCTTGGTATTCTGTAGGTCTTTGGTGATTATATATGTCACCTGTGTTTGTATATGTCTGTTCACCCCGATATCGTAATGAAACCAATCCTCACACCTTTCCATTGGTGAACCATAAGTCTGTTTAATGAATCTGTGATTGCCCTTCTCCGTGGAAATATCTGCCCTGGGATCCATTTTTAGGTAACACCTATAAGTGATATGATATGATATGTGTCTTCCACTTTCTGACTTACTACAAGTCACGTGATTACTTCTAGACTCATCTACGGTGCTGGAAATGGCATTGTGTCCTTTTTTCCCTTGGCTTCTCTTCTGCTTTAGCGGGGTCCATTTTCAACAATGTGATTGCCTGAGGGTTGTGGATTAGCTGACCTGGGCAGCCTTACCCTGCCAGCCCGCCCTCCCCAGGTGTGCCTCATTGAGGTCAATATAAACAGCGCTCCAGGCAGCAATAGCCCCTGAAGCTGTGCCTGACTCCATATTCTCTGCCCCGTCAGCAGTCTCGGGACTGTGCTGGTGGAAGGGGTTGAGGGGCCACAGCTTTGTGGGTGGCCCGGTGTGAGTGGGGTTCTGCTGGCCTTTCTGCAGGAGTTGCCAGGCTGCCGCCTGCAAAGAAGAGGTTGTGTCACCCATACCTTCTGCTGGAATTTCTCTCCGGACAGAGGTGAGGAAGGAAAAAAGCAGTGGGGGCCGGGACAGGAGGGTTATCTCAGGCAGGGCAATGGAAAGCTTCTGGAAGAGCGCCCGGGGACAGGACCACCCTGGCTGGCCTGCAGGCACCAAGTTGGCCTGCGTGCTGTCGCTGGTGTGGCTCCACGGTCCTTCCTCTAGGCTTTCAAGCCCTTGTACATATTCAGGTGTTTTACCTGGAAAGGGTGGCAACAGTTCAGCAGCAGCTGGACAGGGGCTCAGCTCACGTTTACTCACAGATGCCTCGGCACGGTCCCCAAACTTTGCAATGAGGTCGCTCCTTGCTTGGGGGGTTGGTTGATGGCTATATGGGAGATACTTCCCCACCTCTGACCAATTTCAGAATTGTTTACCACTGGAGCAAGTGCCCTGATAGGGTTTTCCTCTGTATAACTCGTGGGTTCAGGTTTTTTTTTCTTTTATGGTTCAAGTTAGATTTTATTCCTCTTTTATATATTTATAGATATAAGCATGGAAATAATTCATTCCTATAAATACATCTGTGTGACGGGAAGAACTTTTTTCTGTTTTATTTTTAAATTTTATTTTTTAAAATTTTGAAATTTAATTTTATTTATTTTTTTATACAGCACGTTATTATTAGTTATGTATTTTATGCATATACATGTACACAGGTCAATCCAAATCTCCCAACTCATCCCACCACCACCACCCCATGGCTTCCCACACTTGGTGTCCATACGTTTGTTCTCTACCTCTGTGTCTCTATTTCTTCCCTGCAAACCAGTTCATCTGTACCATTTTTAGGCTCCACATATATGCATTAATATAAAATATTTGTTTTCCTCTTTCTGACTTACTTCATTCTGTATGACAGTCTCTCGATCCATCGATGTCTCTACAAATGACCCAGTTTCATTCCTTTTTATGGCCGAGTAATATTCCATTTCATATATGTACCACATCTTTATCCATTCATCTGTCTGTGGGCATTTAGGTTGCTTCCATTACATGGCTCTTGTAAATAGTGCTGCAACGAACATTGTGGTGAATGTGCCTTTTTGAAATACGGTTTTCTCTGGGTATATGCCCAGAAGTGGGATTGCTGGATCAGATGGTAATTCTATTTCTAGATTTTTTAAGGAAACTCCATACTGTTCTCCATAGTGACTGTATCAATTTACATTCCCACCAATAGTGGAAGAGGGCTCCTTTTGTCCACACCCTCCCCAGAATTGGTTGTTTGTAGATTTTCTGATGATGCCGATTCTAACAGGTGTGAGGTGATACCTCATTGTAGTTTTGATTTGCGTTTCTCTAATAATTAGTGTTGTTGAGCAGCCTTTCATGTGTGTCTTGGCCATCTCTGTGTCTCCTTTGAAGAAACGTCTCTTTAGATCTTCTGCCCATTTTTTGGGGGTTTTTTGTTTTTTTAATATTAAGCTGCATGAGCTCTTTATATATATTGGAGATTAAACCTCTGTCCATTGATTCATCTGCAACGATTTTCGCCCATTCTGAGGGATGTTTTTTTCCATTCCCGTGTTTTTTAACAAAAAAGGAAAGAAAGGAAAAGAAGCAGAACACTAATGTGCGTAAAATATGCCTTTTGAAACGGTCGTTTTGAAATATGGACATCCTTTCAATTTTTTGGTCGATATGTGACCCCAGGATTTGTTTTCAGGGCAGGTGTCATTTACAGGCCTGCAATGATTTTGAATATCAACTGACCATTAGCGTTGGGATTAAAGCTGCTGTTGTGTGAAACGGCCACAAGGTGGCAGCAGTTCACCCTTACCAAATCTGGTTACTAGGGCAAGAGAGCCTCAGTGGAAGTGGTGTTCTAGATTGGAGTTTAGAATGGAATGTGTCAGGAGAAAGACCCTCACGTTTGTCTCACTACTTCTTGTTCCTGTTTTTAATTTAATTTTTTATTTCTTATTACAGCAAATTTGATTACAATGTTTGGCTTGTTGTAGGTGTGGAAGATGTGGTTCTTTTACACATATACAGATGACTGTTCTTCCTGGGATCCTTTTCCCATGTACGTTATGACAGAATGTTGAGTAGTCCTCTCTTGGTATTCTGTAGGTCTTTGGTGATTATATATGTCACCTGTGTTTGTATATGTCTGTTAACCCCGATATCGTAATGAAACCAATCCTCACACCTTTCCATTGGTGAACCATAAGTTTGTTTAATGAATCTGTGATTGCCCTTCTCCGTGGAAATATCTGCCCTGGTATCCATTTTTAGGTAACACCTATAAGTGATATGATAGGATATGTGTCTTTCACTTTCTGACTTACTACAAGTCACGTGATTACTTCTAGACTCATCTACGGTGCTGCAATGGCATTGTGTCCTTTTTTCCCTTGGCTTCTCTTCTGCCTTAGCGGAGTCCATTTTCAACAATGTGATTCCCTGAGGGTTGTGGATTAGCTGACCTGGGCAGCCTTACCCTGCCGGCCCGCCCTCCCCCGGTGTGCCTCGTTGAGGTCAATATAAACAGCGCTCCAGGCAGCAATAGCCCCTGAAGCTGTGCCTGACTCCATATTCTCTGCCCCGTCAGCAGTCTCGGGGCTGTGCTGGTGGGAGGGAGTGAGGGGCCACAGCTTTGTGGGTGGCCCGGTGTGAGTGGGGTTCTGCTGGCCTTTCTGCAGGAGTTGCCAGGCTGCCGCCTGTAAAGAAGAGGTTGTGTCACCCATACCTTCCGCTGGAATTTATCTCCGGACAGAGGTGTGGAAGGAAAACAACAGTGGGGGCCGTGACAGGAAGTGTATCTCTGGCAGGGCAATGGAAAGCTTCTGGAAGAGCGCCCAGGGACAGGACCACCCTGGCTGGCCTGCAGGCACCAAGTTGCCCTGCGTGCTGTCGCTGGTGTGGCTCCAAGGTCCTTCCTCTAGGCTTTCAAGCCCTTGTACATATTCAGGTGTTTTACCTGGAAAGGGTGGGAAGAGTTCAGCAGCAGCTGGCCTGGGGCTCAGCTCACGTTTACTCACAGATGCCTCGGCACGGTCCCCCAGCTTTGCAATGAGGACGCTCCTTGCGTGGGGGGTGGGTTGATGGCTGTATGGGAGATGGTTCCCCACCTCTGACCAATTTCAGAATTGTTTACCACTGGAGCAAGTGCAGTGATAGGGTTTTCCTCTGTATAACTCGTGGGTTCAGGATTTTTTTTCTTTTATGGTTCAAGTTAGATTTTATTCCTATTTTATGTATTTATAGATATAAGCATGGAAATAATTCATTCCTATAAATACATCTGTGTGACGGGAAGTACTTTTTTCTGTTTTATTTTTAAATTTTATTTTTTAAAATTTTGAAATTTAATTTTATTTATTTTTTTTATACAACACATTATTATTAGTTATGTATTTTATGCATATACATGTACACAGGTCAATCCCAAACTCCCAACTCATCCCACCACCACCACCCCATGGCTTCCCACACTTGGTGTCCATACGTTTGTTCTCTACCTCTGTGTCTCTATTTCTTCCCTGCAAACCAGTTCATCTGTAGCATTTTTAGGCTCCACATATATGCATTAATATACAATATTTGTTTTCCTCTTTCTGACTTACTTCATTCTGTATGACAGTCTCTCGATCCATCGATGTCTCTACAAATGACCCAGGTTCATTCCTTTTTATGGCCGAGTAATATTCCATTTCATATATGTACCACATCTTTATCCATTCATCTGTCTGTGGGCATTTAGGTTGCTTCCATTACCTGGCTCTTGTAAATAGTGCTGCAACGAACATTGTGGTGAATGTGCCTTTTTGAAATACGGTTTTCTCTGGGTATATGCCCAGAAGTGGGATTGCTGGATCAGATGGTAATTCTATTTCTAGATTTTTTAAGGAAACTCCATACTGTTCTCCATAGTGACTGTATCAATTTACATTCCCACCAATAGTGGAAGAGGGCTCCTTTTGTCCACACCCTCCCCAGAATTGGTTGTTTGTAGATTTTCTGATGATGCCGATTCTAACAGGTGTGAGGTGATACCTCATTGTAGTTTTGATTTGCATTTCTCTAATAATTAGTGCTGTTGAGCAGCTTTTCATGTGCGTCTTGGCCATCTCTGTGTCTCCTTTGAAGAAACGTCTCTTTAGATCTTCTGCCCATTTTTTTTGGGTTGTTTGTTTTTTTAATATTAAGCTGCATGAGCTGTTTATATATATTGCAGATTAAACCTCTGTCCATTGATTCGTCTGCAACGATTTTCGCCCATTCTGAGGGATGCCTTTTTCCATTCCCGTGTTTTTTAACAAAAAAGGAAAGAAAGGAAAAGAAGCAGAACACTAATGTGCGTAAAATATGCCTTTTGAAACGGTCATTTTGAAATATGGACGTCCTTTGAATTTTTTGGTCGATATGTGACCCCAGGATTTGTTTTCAGGGCAGGTGTCATTTACAGGCCTGCAATGATTTTGAATATCAACTGACCATTAGCGTTGGGATTAAAGCTGCTGTTGTGTGAAACGGCCACAAGGTGGCAGCAGTTCACCCTTACCAAATCTGGTTACTAGGGCAAGAGAGCCTCAGTGGAAGTGGTGTTCTAGATTGGAGTTTAGAATGGAATGTGCCAGGAGAAAGACGCTCACGTTTGTCTCACTACTTCTTGTTCCTGTTTTTAATTTAATTTTTTATTTCTTATTACAGCAAGTTTGATTACAATGTTTGGCTTGTTGTAGGTGTGGAAGATATGGTTCTTTTACACATATACAGATGACTGTTCTTCCTGGGATCCTTTTCCCATGTACGTTATGACAGAATGTTGAGTAGTCCTCTCTTGGTATTCTGTAGGTCTTTGGTGATTATATATGTCACCTGTGTTTGTATATGTCTGTTCACCCCGATATCGTAATGAAACCAATCCTCACACCTTTCCATTGGTGAACCATAAGTCTGTTTAATGAATCTGTGATTGCCCTTCTCCGTGGAAATATCTGCCCTGGGATCCATTTTTAGGTAACACCTATAAGTGATATGATATGATATGTGTCTTCCACTTTCTGACTTACTACAAGTCACGTGATTACTTCTAGACTCATCTACGGTGCTGGAAATGGCATTGTGTCCTTTTTTCCCTTGGCTTCTCTTCTGCTTTAGCGGGGTCCATTTTCAACAATGTGATTGCCTGAGGGTTGTGGATTAGCTGACCTGGGCAGCCTTACCCTGCCAGCCCGCCCTCCCCAGGTGTGCCTCATTGAGGTCAATATAAACAGCGCTCCAGGCAGCAATAGCCCCTGAAGCTGTGCCTGACTCCATATTCTCTGCCCCGTCAGCAGTCTCGGGACTGTGCTGGTGGAAGGGGTTGAGGGGCCACAGCTTTGTGGGTGGCCCGGTGTGAGTGGGGTTCTGCTGGCCTTTCTGCAGGAGTTGCCAGGCTGCCGCCTGCAAAGAAGAGGTTGTGTCACCCATACCTTCTGCTGGAATTTCTCTCCGGACAGAGGTGAGGAAGGAAAAAAGCAGTGGGGGCCGGGACAGGAGGGTTATCTCAGGCAGGGCAATGGAAAGCTTCTGGAAGAGCGCCCGGGGACAGGACCACCCTGGCTGGCCTGCAGGCACCAAGTTGGCCTGCGTGCTGTCGCTGGTGTGGCTCCACGGTCCTTCCTCTAGGCTTTCAAGCCCTTGTACATATTCAGGTGTTTTACCTGGAAAGGGTGGCAACAGTTCAGCAGCAGCTGGACAGGGGCTCAGCTCACGTTTACTCACAGATGCCTCGGCACGGTCCCCAAACTTTGCAATGAGGTCGCTCCTTGCTTGGGGGGTTGGTTGATGGCTATATGGGAGATACTTCCCCACCTCTGACCAATTTCAGAATTGTTTACCACTGGAGCAAGTGCCCTGATAGGGTTTTCCTCTGTATAACTCGTGGGTTCAGGTTTTTTTTTCTTTTATGGTTCAAGTTAGATTTTATTCCTCTTTTATATATTTATAGATATAAGCATGGAAATAATTCATTCCTATAAATACATCTGTGTGACGGGAAGAACTTTTTTCTGTTTTATTTTTAAATTTTATTTTTTAAAATTTTGAAATTTAATTTTATTTATTTTTTTATACAGCACGTTATTATTAGTTATGTATTTTATGCATATACATGTACACAGGTCAATCCAAATCTCCCAACTCATCCCACCACCACCACCCCATGGCTTCCCACACTTGGTGTCCATACGTTTGTTCTCTACCTCTGTGTCTCTATTTCTTCCCTGCAAACCAGTTCATCTGTACCATTTTTAGGCTCCACATATATGCATTAATATAAAATATTTGTTTTCCTCTTTCTGACTTACTTCATTCTGTATGACAGTCTCTCGATCCATCGATGTCTCTACAAATGACCCAGTTTCATTCCTTTTTATGGCCGAGTAATATTCCATTTCATATATGTACCACATCTTTATCCATTCATCTGTCTGTGGGCATTTAGGTTGCTTCCATTACATGGCTCTTGTAAATAGTGCTGCAACGAACATTGTGGTGAATGTGCCTTTTTGAAATACGGTTTTCTCTGGGTATATGCCCAGAAGTGGGATTGCTGGATCAGATGGTAATTCTATTTCTAGATTTTTTAAGGAAACTCCATACTGTTCTCCATAGTGACTGTATCAATTTACATTCCCACCAATAGTGGAAGAGGGCTCCTTTTGTCCACACCCTCCCCAGAATTGGTTGTTTGTAGATTTTCTGATGATGCCGATTCTAACAGGTGTGAGGTGATACCTCATTGTAGTTTTGATTTGCGTTTCTCTAATAATTAGTGTTGTTGAGCAGCCTTTCATGTGTGTCTTGGCCATCTCTGTGTCTCCTTTGAAGAAACGTCTCTTTAGATCTTCTGCCCATTTTTTGGGGGTTTTTTGTTTTTTTAATATTAAGCTGCATGAGCTCTTTATATATATTGGAGATTAAACCTCTGTCCATTGATTCATCTGCAACGATTTTCGCCCATTCTGAGGGATGTTTTTTTCCATTCCCGTGTTTTTTAACAAAAAAGGAAAGAAAGGAAAAGAAGCAGAACACTAATGTGCGTAAAATATGCCTTTTGAAACGGTCGTTTTGAAATATGGACATCCTTTCAATTTTTTGGTCGATATGTGACCCCAGGATTTGTTTTCAGGGCAGGTGTCATTTACAGGCCTGCAATGATTTTGAATATCAACTGACCATTAGCGTTGGGATTAAAGCTGCTGTTGTGTGAAACGGCCACAAGGTGGCAGCAGTTCACCCTTACCAAATCTGGTTACTAGGGCAAGAGAGCCTCAGTGGAAGTGGTGTTCTAGATTGGAGTTTAGAATGGAATGTGTCAGGAGAAAGACCCTCACGTTTGTCTCACTACTTCTTGTTCCTGTTTTTAATTTAATTTTTTATTTCTTATTACAGCAAATTTGATTACAATGTTTGGCTTGTTGTAGGTGTGGAAGATGTGGTTCTTTTACACATATACAGATGACTGTTCTTCCTGGGATCCTTTTCCCATGTACGTTATGACAGAATGTTGAGTAGTCCTCTCTTGGTATTCTGTAGGTCTTTGGTGATTATATATGTCACCTGTGTTTGTATATGTCTGTTAACCCCGATATCGTAATGAAACCAATCCTCACACCTTTCCATTGGTGAACCATAAGTTTGTTTAATGAATCTGTGATTGCCCTTCTCCGTGGAAATATCTGCCCTGGTATCCATTTTTAGGTAACACCTATAAGTGATATGATAGGATATGTGTCTTTCACTTTCTGACTTACTACAAGTCACGTGATTACTTCTAGACTCATCTACGGTGCTGCAATGGCATTGTGTCCTTTTTTCCCTTGGCTTCTCTTCTGCCTTAGCGGAGTCCATTTTCAACAATGTGATTCCCTGAGGGTTGTGGATTAGCTGACCTGGGCAGCCTTACCCTGCCGGCCCGCCCTCCCCCGGTGTGCCTCGTTGAGGTCAATATAAACAGCGCTCCAGGCAGCAATAGCCCCTGAAGCTGTGCCTGACTCCATATTCTCTGCCCCGTCAGCAGTCTCGGGGCTGTGCTGGTGGGAGGGAGTGAGGGGCCACAGCTTTGTGGGTGGCCCGGTGTGAGTGGGGTTCTGCTGGCCTTTCTGCAGGAGTTGCCAGGCTGCCGCCTGTAAAGAAGAGGTTGTGTCACCCATACCTTCCGCTGGAATTTATCTCCGGACAGAGGTGTGGAAGGAAAACAACAGTGGGGGCCGTGACAGGAAGTGTATCTCTGGCAGGGCAATGGAAAGCTTCTGGAAGAGCGCCCAGGGACAGGACCACCCTGGCTGGCCTGCAGGCACCAAGTTGCCCTGCGTGCTGTCGCTGGTGTGGCTCCAAGGTCCTTCCTCTAGGCTTTCAAGCCCTTGTACATATTCAGGTGTTTTACCTGGAAAGGGTGGGAAGAGTTCAGCAGCAGCTGGCCTGGGGCTCAGCTCACGTTTACTCACAGATGCCTCGGCACGGTCCCCCAGCTTTGCAATGAGGACGCTCCTTGCGTGGGGGGTGGGTTGATGGCTGTATGGGAGATGGTTCCCCACCTCTGACCAATTTCAGAATTGTTTACCACTGGAGCAAGTGCAGTGATAGGGTTTTCCTCTGTATAACTCGTGGGTTCAGGATTTTTTTTCTTTTATGGTTCAAGTTAGATTTTATTCCTATTTTATGTATTTATAGATATAAGCATGGAAATAATTCATTCCTATAAATACATCTGTGTGACGGGAAGTACTTTTTTCTGTTTTATTTTTAAATTTTATTTTTTAAAATTTTGAAATTTAATTTTATTTATTTTTTTTATACAACACATTATTATTAGTTATGTATTTTATGCATATACATGTACACAGGTCAATCCCAAACTCCCAACTCATCCCACCACCACCACCCCATGGCTTCCCACACTTGGTGTCCATACGTTTGTTCTCTACCTCTGTGTCTCTATTTCTTCCCTGCAAACCAGTTCATCTGTAGCATTTTTAGGCTCCACATATATGCATTAATATACAATATTTGTTTTCCTCTTTCTGACTTACTTCATTCTGTATGACAGTCTCTCGATCCATCGATGTCTCTACAAATGACCCAGGTTCATTCCTTTTTATGGCCGAGTAATATTCCATTTCATATATGTACCACATCTTTATCCATTCATCTGTCTGTGGGCATTTAGGTTGCTTCCATTACCTGGCTCTTGTAAATAGTGCTGCAACGAACATTGTGGTGAATGTGCCTTTTTGAAATACGGTTTTCTCTGGGTATATGCCCAGAAGTGGGATTGCTGGATCAGATGGTAATTCTATTTCTAGATTTTTTAAGGAAACTCCATACTGTTCTCCATAGTGACTGTATCAATTTACATTCCCACCAATAGTGGAAGAGGGCTCCTTTTGTCCACACCCTCCCCAGAATTGGTTGTTTGTAGATTTTCTGATGATGCCGATTCTAACAGGTGTGAGGTGATACCTCATTGTAGTTTTGATTTGCATTTCTCTAATAATTAGTGCTGTTGAGCAGCTTTTCATGTGCGTCTTGGCCATCTCTGTGTCTCCTTTGAAGAAACGTCTCTTTAGATCTTCTGCCCATTTTTTTTGGGTTGTTTGTTTTTTTAATATTAAGCTGCATGAGCTGTTTATATATATTGCAGATTAAACCTCTGTCCATTGATTCGTCTGCAACGATTTTCGCCCATTCTGAGGGATGCCTTTTTCCATTCCCGTGTTTTTTAACAAAAAAGGAAAGAAAGGAAAAGAAGCAGAACACTAATGTGCGTAAAATATGCCTTTTGAAACGGTCATTTTGAAATATGGACGTCCTTTGAATTTTTTGGTCGATATGTGACCCCAGGATTTGTTTTCAGGGCAGGTGTCATTTACAGGCCTGCAATGATTTTGAATATCAACTGACCATTAGCGTTGGGATTAAAGCTGCTGTTGTGTGAAACGGCCACAAGGTGGCAGCAGTTCACCCTTACCAAATCTGGTTACTAGGGCAAGAGAGCCTCAGTGGAAGTGGTGTTCTAGATTGGAGTTTAGAATGGAATGTGCCAGGAGAAAGACGCTCACGTTTGTCTCACTACTTCTTGTTCCTGTTTTTAATTTAATTTTTTATTTCTTATTACAGCAAGTTTGATTACAATGTTTGGCTTGTTGTAGGTGTGGAAGATATGGTTCTTTTACACATATACAGATGACTGTTCTTCCTGGGATCCTTTTCCCATGTACGTTATGACAGAATGTTGAGTAGTCCTCTCTTGGTATTCTGTAGGTCTTTGGTGATTATATATGTCACCTGTGTTTGTATATGTCTGTTCACCCCGATATCGTAATGAAACCAATCCTCACACCTTTCCATTGGTGAACCATAAGTCTGTTTAATGAATCTGTGATTGCCCTTCTCCGTGGAAATATCTGCCCTGGGATCCATTTTTAGGTAACACCTATAAGTGATATGATATGATATGTGTCTTCCACTTTCTGACTTACTACAAGTCACGTGATTACTTCTAGACTCATCTACGGTGCTGGAAATGGCATTGTGTCCTTTTTTCCCTTGGCTTCTCTTCTGCTTTAGCGGGGTCCATTTTCAACAATGTGATTGCCTGAGGGTTGTGGATTAGCTGACCTGGGCAGCCTTACCCTGCCAGCCCGCCCTCCCCAGGTGTGCCTCATTGAGGTCAATATAAACAGCGCTCCAGGCAGCAATAGCCCCTGAAGCTGTGCCTGACTCCATATTCTCTGCCCCGTCAGCAGTCTCGGGGCTGTGCTGGTGGAAGGGGTTGAGGGGCCACAGCTTTGTGGGTGGCCCGGTGTGAGTGGGGTTCTGCTGGCCTTTCTGCAGGAGTTGCCAGGCTGCCGCCTGCAAAGAAGAGGTTGTGTCACCCATACCTTCTGCTGGAATTTCTCTCCGGACAGAGGTGAGGAAGGAAAAAAGCAGTGGGGGCCGGGACAGGTGGGTTATCTCAGGCAGGGCAATGGAAAGCTTCTGGAAGAGCGCCCGGGGACAGGACCACCCTGGCTGGCCTGCAGGCACCAAGTTGGCCTGCGTGCTGTCGCTGGTGTGGCTCCACGGTCCTTCCTCTAGGCTTTCAAGCCCTTGTACATATGCAGGTGTTTTACCTGGAAAGGGTGGGAACAGTTCAGCAGCAGCTGGACAGGGGCTCAGCTCACGTTTACTCACAGATGCCACGGCACGGTCCCCAAACTTTGCAATGAGGTCGCTCCTTGCTTGGGGGGTTGGTTGATGGCTATATGGGAGATACTTCCCCACCTCTGACCAATTTCATAATTGTTTACCACTGGAGCAAGTGCCCTGATAGGGTTTTCCTCTGTATAACTCGTGGGTTCAGGTTTTTTTTTCTTTTATGGTTCAAGTTAGATTTTATTCCTCTTTTATATATTTATAGATATAAGCATGGAAATAATTCATTCCTATAAATACATCTGTGTGACGGGAAGAACTTTTTTCTGTTTTATTTTTAAATTTTATTTTTTAAAATTTTGAAATTTAATTTTATTTATTTTTTTTATACAGCACATTATTATTAGTTATGTATTTTATGCATATACATGTACACAGGTCAATCCCAAACTCCCAACTCATCCCACCACCACCACCCCATGGCTTCCCACACTTGGTGTCCATACGTTTGTTCTCTACCTCTGTGTCTCTATTTCTTCCCTGCAAACCAGTTCATCTGTACCATTTTTAGGCTCCACATATATGCATTAATATACAATATTTGTTTTCCTCTTTCTGACTTACTTCATTCTGTATGACAGTCTCTCGATCCATCGATGTCTCTACAAATGACCCAGGTTCATTCCTTTTTATGGCCGAGTAATATTCCATTTCATATATGTACCACATCTTTATCCATTCATCTGTCTGTGGGCATTTAGGTTGCTTCCATTACATGGCTCTTGTAAATAGTGCTGCAACGAACATTGTGGTGAATGTGCCTTTTTGAAATACGGTTTTCTCTGGGTATATGCCCAGAAGTGGGATTGCTGGATCAGATGGTAATTCTATTTCTAGATTTTTTAAGGAAACTCCATACTGTTCTCCATAGTGACTGTATCAATTTACATTCCCACCAATAGTGGAAGAGGGCTCCTTTTGTCCACACCCTCCCCAGAATTGGTTGTTTGTAGATTTTCTGATGATGCCGATTCTAACAGGTGTGAGGTGATACCTCATTGTAGTTTTGATTTGCATTTCTCTAATAATTAGTGCTGTTGAGCAGCTTTTCATGTGCGTCTTGGCCATCTCTGTGTCTCCTTTGAAGAAACGTCTCTTTAGATCTTCTGCCCATTTTTTTTGGGTTGTTTGTTTTTTTTAATATTAAGCTGCATGAGCTGTTTATATATATTGCAGATTAAACCTCTGTCCATTGATTCGTCTGCAACGATTTTCGCCCATTCTGAGGGATGCCTTTTTCCATTCCCGTGTTTTTTAACAAAAAAGGAAAGAAAGGAAAAGAAGCAGAACACTAATGTGCCTAAAATATGCCTTTTGAAACGGTCGTTTTGAAATATGGACGTCCTTTGAATTTTTTGGTCGATATGTGACCCCAGGATTTGTTTGCAGGGCAGGTGTCATTTACAGGCCTGCAATGATTTTGAATATCAACTGACCATTAGCGTTGGGATTAAAGCTGCTGTTGTGTGAAACGGCCACAAGGTGGCAGCAGTTCACCCTTACCAAATCTGGTTACTAGGGCAAGAGAGCCTCAGTGGAAGTGGTGTTCTAGATTGGAGTTTAGAATGGAATGTGCCAGGAGAAAGACCCTCACGTTTGTCTCACTACTTCTTGTTCGTGTTTTTAATTTAATTTTTTATTTCTTATTACAGCAAGTTTGATTACAATGTTTGGCTTCTTGTAGGTGTGGAAGATGTGGTTCTTTTACACATATACAGATGACTGTACTTCCTGGGATCCTTATCCCACGTACGTTATGACAGAATGTTGAGTAGTCCTCTCTTGGTATTCTGTAGGTCTTTGGTGATTATATATGTCACCTGTGTTTGTATATGTCTGTTAACCCCGATATCGTAATGAAACCAATCCTCACACCTTTCCATTGGTGAACCATAAGTTTGTTTAATGAATCTGTGATTGCCCTTCTCCGTGGAAATATCTGCCCTGGGATCCATTTTTAGGTAACACCTATAAGTGATATGATAGGATATGTGTCTTTCACTTTCTGACTTACTACAAGTCACGTGATTACTTCTAGACTCATCTACGGTGCTGCAATGGCATTGTGTCCTTTTTTCCCTTGGCTTCTCTTCTGCCTTAGCGGGGTCCATTTTCAACAATGTGATTCCCTGAGGGTTGTGGATTAGCTGACCTGGGCAGCCTTACCCTGCCGGCCCGCCCTCCCCAGGTGTGCCTCGTTGAGGTCAATATAAACAGCGCTCCAGGCAGCAATAGCCCCTGAAGCTGTGCCTGACTCCATATTCTCTGCCCCGTCAGCAGTCTCGGGGCTGTGCTGGTGGGAGGGAGTGAGGGGCCACAGCTTTGTGGGTGGCCCGGTGTGAGTGGGGTTCTGCTGGCCTTTCTGCAGGAGTTGCCAGGCTGCCGCCTGTAAAGTAGAGGTTGTGTCACCCACACCTTCCGCTGGAATTTCTCTCCGGAGAGAGGTGAGGAAGGAAAAAAAGCAGTGGGGGCCGGGACAGGAGGGGTATCTCAGGCAGGGCAATGGAAAGCTTCTGGAAGAGCGCCCGGGGACAGGACCACCCTGGCTGGCCTGCAGGCACCAAGTTGGCCTGCGTGCTGTCGCTGGTGTGGCTCCACGGTCCTTCCTCTAGGCTTTCAAGCCCTTGTACATATTCAGGTGTTTTACCTGGAAAGGGTGGGAACAGTTCAGCAGCAGCTGGCCTGGGGCTCAGCTCACGTTTACTCACAGATGCCTCGGCACGGTCCCCCAGCTTTGCAATGAGGACGCTCCTTGCGTGGGGGGTGGGTTGCTGGCTGTATGGGAGATGATTCCTCACCTCTGACCAATTTCAGAATTGTTTACCACAGAAGCAAGTGCCCTGATAGGGTTTTCCTCTGTATAACTCGTGGGTTCAGGTTTTTTTTTGTTTTATGGTTCAAGTTAGATTTTATTTTCTTTTATGTATTTATAGATATAAGCATGGAAATAATTCATTCCTATAAATACATCTGTGTGACAGGAAGAACTTTTTTCTGTTTTATTTTTTAAAATTTTGAAATTTAATTTTATTTATTTTTTTATACAGCACGTTATTATTAGTTATGTATTTTATGCATATACATGTACACAGGTCAATCCAAATCTCCCAACTCATCCCACCACCACCACCCCATGGCTTCCCACACTTGGTGTCCATACGTTTGTTCTCTACCTCTGTGTCTCTATTTCTTCCCTGCAAACCAGTTCATCTGTACCATTTTTAGGCTCCACATATATGCATTAATATAAAATATTTGTTTTCCTCTTTCTGACTTACTTCATTCTGTATGACAGTCTCTCGATCCATCGATGTCTCTACAAATGACCCAGTTTCATTCCTTTTTATGGCCGAGTAATATTCCATTTCATATATGTACCACATCTTTATCCATTCATCTGTCTGTGGGCATTTAGGTTGCTTCCATTACATGGCTCTTGTAAATAGTGCTGCAACGAACATTGTGGTGAATGTGCCTTTTTGAAATACGGTTTTCTCTGGGTATATGCCCAGAAGTGGGATTGCTGGATCAGATGGTAATTCTATTTCTAGATTTTTTAAGGAAACTCCATACTGTTCTCCATAGTGACTGTATCAATTTACATTCCCACCAATAGTGGAAGAGGGCTCCTTTTGTCCACACCCTCCCCAGAATTGGTTGTTTGTAGATTTTCTGATGATGCCGATTCTAACAGGTGTGAGGTGATACCTCATTGTAGTTTTGATTTGCATTTCTCTAATAATTAGTGCTGTTGAGCAGCTTTTCATGTGTGTCTTGGCCATCTCTGTGTCTCCTTTGAAGAAACGTCTCTTTAGATCTTCTGCCCATTTTTTGGGGTTTTTTTGTTTTTTTAATATTAAGCTGCATGTGCTCTTTATATATATTGGAGATTAAACCTCTGTCCATTGATTCATCTGCAACGATTTTCGCCCATTCTGAGGGATGCCTTTTTCCATTCCCGTGTTTTTTAACAAAAAAGGAAAGAAAGGAAAAGAAGCAGAACACTAATGTGCGTAAAATATGCCTTTTGAAACGGTCGTTTTGAAATATGGACGTCCTTTGAATTTTTTGGTCGATATGTGACCCCAGGATTTGTTTTCAGGGCAGGTGTCATTTACAGGCCTGCAATGATTTTGAATATCAACTGACCATTAGCGTTGGGATTAAAGCTGCTGTTGTGTGAAACGGCCACAAGGTGGCAGCAGTTCACCCTTACCAAATCTGGTTACTAGGGCAAGAGAGCCTCAGTGGAAGTGGTGTTCTAGATTGGAGTTTAGAATGGAATGTGTCAGGAGAAAGACCCTCACGTTTGTCTCACTACTTCTTGTTCCTGTTTTTAATTTAATTTTTTATTTCTTATTACAGCAAATTTGATTACAATGTTTGGCTTGTTGTAGGTGTGGAAGATGTGGTTCTTTTACACATATACAGATGACTGTTCTTCCTGGGATCCTTTTCCCATGTACGTTATGACAGAATGTTGAGTAGTCCTCTCTTGGTATTCTGTAGGTCTTTGGTGATTATATATGTCACCTGTGTTTGTATATGTCTGTTAACCCCGATATCGTAATGAAACCAATCCTCACACCTTTCCATTGGTGAACCATAAGTTTGTTTAATGAATCTGTGATTGCCCTTCTCCGTGGAAATATCTGCCCTGGTATCCATTTTTAGGTAACACCTATAAGTGATATGATAGGATATGTGTCTTTCACTTTCTGACTTACTACAAGTCACGTGATTACTTCTAGACTCATCTACGGTGCTGCAATGGCATTGTGTCCTTTTTTCCCTTGGCTTCTCTTCTGCCTTAGCGGAGTCCATTTTCAACAATGTGATTCCCTGAGGGTTGTGGATTAGCTGACCTGGGCAGCCTTACCCTGCCGGCCCGCCCTCCCCCGGTGTGCCTCGTTGAGGTCAATATAAACAGCGCTCCAGGCAGCAATAGCCCCTGAAGCTGTGCCTGACTCCATATTCTCTGCCCCGTCAGCAGTCTCGGGGCTGTGCTGGTGGGAGGGAGTGAGGGGCCACAGCTTTGTGGGTGGCCCAGTGTGAGTGGGGTTCTGCTGGCCTTTCTGCAGGAGTTGCCAGGCTGCCGCCTGTAAAGAAGAGGTTGTGTCACCCATACCTTCCGCTGGAATTTATCTCCGGACAGAGGTGTGGAAGGAAAACAAGAGTGGGGGCCGTGACAGGAAGTGTATCTCTGGCAGGGCAATGGAAAGCTTCTGGAAGAGCGCCCAGGGACAGGACCACCCTGGCTGGCCTGCAGGCACCAAGTTGCCCTGCGTGCTGTCGCTGGTGTGGCTCCAAGGTCCTTCCTCTAGGCTTTCAAGCCCTTGTACATATTCAGGTGTTTTACCTGGAAAGGGTGTGAACAGTTCAGCAGCAGCTGGCCTGGGGCTCAGCTCACGTTTACTCACAGATGCCTCGGCACGGTCCCCCAGCTTTGCAATGAGGACACTCCTTGTGTGGGGTGTGGGTTGATGGCTGTATGGGAGATGGTTCCCCACCTCTGACCAATTTCAGAATTGTTTACCACTGGAGCAAGTGCCCTGATAGGGTTTTCCTCTGTATAACTCGTGGGTTCAGGATTTTTTTTCTTTTATGGTTCAAGTTAGATGTTATTCCTCTTTTATGTATTTATAGATATAAGCATGGAAATAATTCATTCCTATAAATACATCTGTGTGACGGGAAGAACTTTTTTCTGTTTTATTTTTAAATTTTATTTTTTAAAATTTTGAAATTTAATTTTATTTATTTTTTTATACAGCACGTTATTATTAGTTATGTATTTTATGCATATACATGTACACAGGTCAATCCAAATCTCCCAACTCATCCCACAACCACCACCCCATGGCTTCCCACACTTGGTGTCCATACGTTTGTTCTCTACCTCTGTGTCTCTATTTCTTCCCTGCAAACCAGTTCATCTGTACCATTTTTAGGCTCCACATATATGCGTTAATATACAATATTTGTTATCCTCTTTCTGACTTACTTCATTCTGTATGACAGTCTCTCGATCCATCGATGTCTCTACAAATGACCCAGGTTCATTCCTTTTTATGGCCGAGTAATATTCCATTTCATATATGTACCACATCTTTATCCATTCATCTGTCTGTGGGCATTTAGGTTGCTCCATTACCTGGCTCTTGTAAATAGTGCTGCAACGAACATTGTGGTGAATGTGCCTTTTTGAAATACGGTTTTCTCTGGGTATATGCCCAGAAGTGGGATTGCTGGATCAGATGGTAATTCTATTTCTAGATTTTTTAAGGAAACTCCATACTGTTCTCCATAGTGACTGTATCAATTTACATTCCCACCAATAGTGGAAGAGGGCTCCTTTTGTCCACACCCTCCCCAGAATTAGTTGTTTGTAGATTTTGTGATGATGCCGATTCTAACAGGTGTGAGGTGATACCTCATTGTAGTTTTGATTTGCATTTCTCTGATAATTAGTGCTGTTGAGCAGCTTTTCATGTGCGTCTTGGCCATCTCTGTGTCTCCTTTGAAGAAACGTCTCTTTAGATCTTCTGCCCATTTTTTGGGGGTTTTTTGTTTTTTTAATATTAAGCTGCATGAGCTCTTTATATATATTGGAGATTAAACCTCTGTCCATTGATTCATCTGCAACGATTTTCGCCCATTCTGAGGGATGCCTTTTTCCATTCCCGTGTTTTTTAACAAAAAAGGAAAGAAAGGAAAAGAAGCAGAACACTAATGTGCGTTAAATATGCCTTTTGAAACGGTCGTTTTGAAATATGGACGTCCTTTGAATTTTTTGGTCGATATGTGACCCCAGGATTTGTTTTCAGGGCAGGTGTCATTTACAGGCCTGCAATGATTTTGAATATCAACTGACCATTAGCGTTGGGATTAAAGCTGCTGTTGTGTGAAACGGCCACAAGGTGGCAGCAGTTCACCCTTACCAAATCTGGTTACTAGGGCAAGAGAGCCTCAGTGGAAGTGGTGTTCTAGATTGGAGTTTAGAATGGAATGTGTCAGGAGAAAGACCCTCACGTTTGTCTCACTACTTCTTGTTCCTGTTTTTAATTTAATTTTTTATTTCTTATTACAGCAAGTTTGATTACAATGTTTGGCTTGTTGTAGGTGTGGAAGATGTGGTTCTTTTACACATATACAGATGACTGTTCTTCCTGGGATCCTTATCCCACGTACGTTATGACAGAATGTTGAGTAGTCCTCTCTTGGTATTCTGTAGGTCTTTGGTGATTATATATGTCACCTGTGTTTGTATATGTCTGTTAACCCCGATATCGTAATGAAACCAATCCTCACACCTTTCCATTGGTGAACCATAAGTTTGTTTAATGAATCTGTGATTGCCCTTCTCCGTGGAAATATCTGCCCTGGGATCCATTTTTAGGTAACACCTATAAGTGATATGATAGGATATGTGTCTTTCACTTTCTGACTTACTACAAGTCACGTGATTACTTCTAGACTCATCTACGGTGCTGCAATGGCATTGTGTCCTTTTTTCCCTTGGCTTCTATTCTGCGTTAGTGGGGTCCATTTTCAACAATGTGATTCCCTGAGGGTTGTGGATTAGCTGACCTGGGCAGCCTTACCCTGCCGGCCCACCCTCCCCAGGTGTGCCTCGTTGAGGTCAATATAAACAGCGCTCCAGGCAGCAATAGCCCCTGAAGCTGTGCCTGACTCCATATTCTCTGCCCCGTCAGCAGTCTCAGGGCTGTGCTGGTGGGAGGGATTGAGGGGCCACAGCTTTGTGGGTGGCCCACTGTGAGTGGGGTTCTGCTGGCCTTTCTGCAGGAGTTGCCAGGCTGCCGCCTGTAAAGGAGAGGTTGTGTCACCCATAACTTCCGCTGGAATTTCTCTCCGGACAGAGGTGAGGAAGGAAAAAAAGCAGTGGGGGCCGGGACAGGAGGGGTATCTCAGGCAGGGCAATGGAAAGCTTCTGGAAGAGCGCCCGGGGACAGGACCACCCTGGCTGGCCTGCAGGCACCAAGTTGGCCTGCGTGCTGTCGCTGTTGTGGCTCCACGGTCCTTCCTCTAGGCTTTCAAGCCCTTGTACATATTCAGGTGTTTTACCTGGAAAGGGTGGGAACAGTTCAGCAGCAGCTGGCCTGGGGCTCAGCTCACGTTTACTCACAGATGCCTCGGCACGGTCCCCCAGCTTTGCAATGAGGACGCTCCTTGCATGGGTGGTGGGTTGCTGGCTGTATGGGAGATGATACCCACCTCTGACCAATTTCTGAATTGTTTACCACTGGAGCAAGTGCCCTGATAGGGTTTTCCTCTGTATAACTCGTGGGTTCAGGTTTTTTTTTTCTTTTATGGTTCAAGTTAGATTTTATTCCTCTTTTATGTATTTATAGTTATAAGCATGGAAATAATTCATTCCTATAAATACATCTGTGTGACGGGAAGAACTTTTTTCCGTTTTATTTTTATATTTTATTTTTTAAAATTTGGAAATTTAATTTTATTTATTTTTTTTATACAGCACGTTATTATTAGTTATGTATTTTATGCATATACATGTACACAGGTCAATCCCAAACTCCCAACTCATCCCACCACCACCACCCCATGGCTTCCCACACTTGGTGTCCATACGTTTGTTCTCTACCTCTGTGTCTCTATTTCTTCCCTGCAAACCAGTTCATCTGTACCATTTTTAGGCTCCACATATATGCATTAATATACAATATTTGTTTTCCTCTTTCTGACTTACTTCATTCTGTATGACAGTCTCTCGATCCATCGATGTCTCTACAAATGACCCAGTTTCATTCCTTTTAAAGGCCGAGTAATATTCCATTTTATATATGTACCACATCTTTATCCATTCATCTGTCTTTGGGCATTTAGGTTGCTTCCATTTCCTGGCTCTTGTAAATAGTGCTGCAACGAACATTGTGGTGAATGTGCCTTTTTGAAATACGGTTTTCTCTGGGTATATGCCCAGAAGTGGGATTGCTGGATCAGATGGTAATTCTATTTCTAATTTTTTTAAGGAAACTCCATACTGTTCTCCATAGTGACTGTATCAATTTACATTCCCACCAATAGTGGAAGAGGGCTCCTTTTGTCCACACCCTCTCCAGAATTGGTTGTTTGTAGATTTTCTGATGATGCCGATTCTAACAGGTGTGGGGTGGTACCTCATTGTAGTTTTGATTTGCATTTCTCTAATAATTAGTGCTGTTGAGCAGCTTTTCATGTGCGTCTTGGCCATCTCTGTGTCTCCTTTGAAGAAACGTCTCTTTAGATCTTCTGCCCATTTTTTTGGGTTGTTTGTTTTTTTAATATTAAGCTGCATGAGCTGTTTATATATATTGGAGATTAAACCTCTGTCCATTGATTCGTCTGCAACGATTTTCGCCCATTCTGAGGGATGCCTTTTTCCATTCCCGTGTTTTTTAACAAAAAAGGAAAGAAAGGAAAAGAAGCAGAACACTAATGTGCGTAAAATATGCCTTTTGAAACGGTCGTTTTGAAATATGGACGTCCTTTGAATTTTTTGGTCGATATGTGACCCCAGGATATGTTTTCAGGGCAGGTGTCATTTACAGGCCTGCAATGATTTTGAATATCAACTGACCATTAGCATTGGGATTAAAGCTGCTGTTGTGTGAAACGGCCACAAGGTGGCAGCAGTTCACCTTTACCAAATCTGGTTACTAGGGCAAGAGAGCCTAAGTGGAAGTGGTTTTCTAGATTGGAGTTTAGAATGGAATGTGCCAGGAGAAAGCCCCTCACGTTTGTCTCACTACTTCTTGTTCGTGTTTTTAATTTAATTTTTTATTTTTTATTACAGCAAGTTTGATTACAATGTTTGGCTTGTTGTAGGTGTGGAAGATGTGGTTCTTTTACACATATACAGATGACTGTTCTTCCTGGGATCCTTTTCCCACGTACGTTATGACAAAATGTTGAGTAGTCCTCTCTTGGTATTCTGTAGGTCTTTGGTGATTATATATGTCACCTGTGTTTGTATATGTCTGTTAACCCCAATATCGTAATGAAACCAATCCTCACACCTTTCCATTGGTGAACCATAAGTTTGTTTAATGAATCTGTGATTGCCCTTCTCCGTGGAAATATCTGCCCTGGGATCCATTTTTAGGTAACACCTATAAGTGATATGATAGGATATGTGTCTTTCACTTTCTGACTTACTACAAGTCACGTGATTACTTCTAGACTCATCTACGCTGCTGCAATGGCATTGTGTCCTTTTTTCCCTTGGCTTCTCTTCTGCCTTAGCGGGGTCCATTTTCAACAATGTGATTCCCTGAGGGTTGTGGATTAGCTGACCTGGGCAGCCTTACCCTGCCGGCCCGCCCTCCCCAGGTGTGCCTCGTTGAGGTCAATATAAACAGCGCTCCAGGCAGCAATAGCCCCTGAAGCTGTGCCTGACTCCATATTCTCTGCCCCGGCAGCAGTCTCCGGGCTGTGCTGGTGGGAGGGAGTGAGGGGCCACAGCTTTGTGGGTGGCCCGGTGTGAGTGGAGCTCTGCTGGTCTTTCTGCAGGAGTTGCCAGGCTGCCGCCTGTAAAGAAGAGGTTGTGTCACCCATACCTTCCGCTGGAATTACTCTCCGGACAGAGGTGTGGAAGGAAAAAAGCAGTGGTGGCCGGGACAGGAAGGGTATCTCTGGCAGGGAAATGGAAAGCTTCTGTAAGAGCGCCCGGGGACAGGACCACCCTGGCTGGCCTGCAGGCACCAAGTTGGCCTGCGTGCTGTCGCTGGTGTGGCTCCGCGGCCCTTCCTCTAGGCTTTCAAGCCCTTGTACATATTCAGTTGTTTTACCTGGGAAGGGTGGGAACAGTTCAGCAGCAGCTCGTCTGGGGCTCAGCTCACGTTTACTCACAGATGCCTCATCACTGTCCCCCAGCTTTGCAATGAGGATGCTCCTTGCGTGGGGGGTGGGTTGCTGGCTGTATGGGAGATGGTTCCCCACCTCTGACCAATTTCAGAAATGTTTACCGCTGGAGCAACTGTTCTGATAGCGTTTTCCTCTGTATAAATGGTGGGTTCAGGTTTTTTTTTTCTTTTATGATTCAAGTTAAATTTTATTTCTTTTATGTATTTATAGATATAAGCATGGAAATAATTCATTCCTATAAATACATCTGTGTGAAGGGAAGAACTTTTTTCTGTTTTATTTTTAAATTTTATTTTTTAAGTTTTTGAAATTTAATTTTATTTATTTTTTTTATACAGCAGGTTATTTTTCGTTATGTAATTTATGCATATACATGTATACAGGTCAATCCCAATCTCCCAACTCATCTCAGCAACACCACCCTAATGCTTCCCACACTTGGTGTCCATATGTGTGTTCTCTACCTCTGTGTCTCTATTTCTTCCCTGCAAATCAGTTCATCTGTACCATTTTTTAGGTTCCACATATATGCATTAAAATACAATATTTGTTTTCCTCTTTCTGACTTACGTCATTCTGTATGAAAGTCTCTAGATCCATCGATGTCTCTACAAATGACCCAGTTTCTTTCCTTTTTATGGCTGAGTAATATTCCATTTTATATATGTACCACATCTTTATCCATTCATCTGTCTGTGGGCATTTACGTTGCTTCCATTACCTGGCTATTGTAAATAGTGCTGCAATGAACATTGTGGTGAATGTGCCTTTTTGATTTATGGTTTTCTCTGGGTATATGCCCAGAAGTGGGATGGCTGGATCAGATGGTAATTATATTTCTAGTTTTTTTAAGGAAACTCCATACTGTTCTCTATAGTGACTGTATCAATTTACATTCCCACCAATAGTGGAAGAGGGCTCCTTTTGTCCACACCCTCCCCAGAATTTGTTGTTTGTAGATTTCCTGATGATGCCGATTCTAACAGGTGTGAGGTGATACCTCATTGTTGATTTGATTTGCATTTCTCTAATGATTAGTGCTGTTGAGCAGCTTTTCATGTGCGTCTTGGCCATCTCTGTGTCTTCTTTGAAGAAACGTCTCTTTAGATCTTCTGCCCATTTTTGTATTGGGTTGTTTGTTTTTTTAATATTAAGCTGCATGAGCTGTTTATATATATTGGAGATTAAACCTTTGTCCATTGATTCGTCTGCAACGATTTTCGCCCATTCTGAGGGATGCCTTTTTCCATTCCCCTTTTTTTAACAAAAAAAGGAAAGAAAAAAAAGAAGAAGAACACTAATGTGCGTAAAATATGCCTTTTGAAACGGTCGTTTTGAAATATGGACGTCCTTTGAATTTTTTGGTCGATATGTGACCCCAGGATATGTTTTCAGGGCAGGTGTCATTTACAGGCCTGCAATGATTTTGAATATCAACTGACCATTAGCATTGGGATTAAAGCTGCTGTTGTGTGAAACGGCCACAAGGTGGCAGCAGTTCACCTTTACCAAATCTGGTTACTAGGGCAAGAGAGCCTAAGTGGAAGTGGTTTTCTAGATTGGAGTTTAGAATGGAATGTGCCAGGAGAAAGCCCCTCACGTTTGTCTCACTACTTCTTGTTCGTGTTTTTAATTTAATTTTTTATTTTTTATTACAGCAAGTTTGATTACAATGTTTGGCTTGTTGTAGGTGTGGAAGATGTGGTTCTTTTACACATATACAGATGACTGTTCTTCCTGGGATCCTTTTCCCACGTACGTTATGACAAAATGTTGAGTAGTCCTCTCTTGGTATTCTGTAGGTCTTTGGTGATTATATATGTCACCTGTGTTTGTATATGTCTGTTAACCCCAATATCGTAATGAAACCAATCCTCACACCTTTCCATTGGTGAACCATAAGTTTGTTTAATGAATCTGTGATTGCCCTTCTCCGTGGAAATATCTGCCCTGGGATCCATTTTTAGGTAACACCTATAAGTGATATGATAGGATATGTGTCTTTCACTTTCTGACTTACTACAAGTCACGTGATTACTTCTAGACTCATCTACGCTGCTGCAATGGCATTGTGTCCTTTTTTCCCTTGGCTTCTCTTCTGCCTTAGCGGGGTCCATTTTCAACAATGTGATTCCCTGAGGGTTGTGGATTAGCTGACCTGGGCAGCCTTACCCTGCCGGCCCGCCCTCCCCAGGTGTGCCTCGTTGAGGTCAATATAAACAGTGCTCCAGGCAGCAATAGCCCCTGAAGCTGTGCCTGACTCCATATTCTCTGCCCCGGCAGCAGTCTCCGGGCTGTGCTGGTGGGAGGGAGTGAGGGGCCACAGCTTTGTGGGTGGCCCGGTGTGAGTGGAGCTCTGCTGGCCTTTCTGCAGGAGTTGCCAGGCTGCCGCCTGTAAAGAAGAGGTTGTGTCACCCATACCTTCCGCTGGAATTACTCTCCGGACAGAGGTGTGGAAGGAAAAAAGCAGTGGGGGCCGGGACAGGAAGGGTATCTCTGGCAGGGAAATGGAAAGCTTCTGTAAGAGCGCCCGGGGACAGGACCACCCTGGCTGGCCTGCAGGCACCAAGTTGGCCTGCGTGCTGTCGCTGGTGTGGCTCCGCGGCCCTTCCTCTAGGCTTTCAAGCCCTTGTACATATTCAGTTGTTTTACCTGGGAAGGGTGGGAACAGTTCAGCAGCAGCTCGTCTGGGGCTCAGCTCACGTTTACTCACAGATGCCTCATCACTGTCCCCCAGCTTTGCAATGAGGATGCTCCTTGCGTGGGGGGTGGGTTGCTGGCTGTATGGGAGATGGTTCCCCACCTCTGACCAATTTCAGAAATGTTTACCGCTGGAGCAACTGTTCTGATAGGGTTTTCCTCTGTATAAATGGTGGGTTCAGGTTTTTTTTTTCTTTTATGATTCAAGTTAAATTTTATTTCTTTTATGTATTTATAGATATAAGCATGGAAATAATTCATTCCTATAAATACATCTGTGTGAAGGGAAGAACTTTTTTCTGTTTTATTTTTAAATTTTATTTTTTAAGTTTTTGAAATTTAATTTTATTTATTTTTTTTATACAGCAGGTTATTTTTCGTTATGTAATTTATGCATATACATGTATACAGGTCAATCCCAATCTCCCAACTCATCCCAGCAACACCACCCTAATGCTTCCCACACTTGGTGTCCATATGTGTGTTCTCTACCTCTGTGTCTCTATTTCTTCCCTGCAAATCAGTTCATCTGTACCATTTTTTAGGTTCCACATATATGCATTAAAATACAATATTTGTTTTCCTCTTTCTGACTTACGTCATTCTGTATGAAAGTCTCTAGATCCATCGATGTCTCTACAAATGACCCAGTTTCTTTCCTTTTTATGGCTGAGTAATATTCCATTTTATATATGTACCACATCTTTATCCATTCATCTGTCTGTGGGCATTTACGTTGCTTCCATTACCTGGCTATTGTAAATAGTGCTGCAATGAACATTGTGGTGAATGTGCCTTTTTGATTTATGGTTTTCTCTGGGTATATGCCCAGAAGTGGGATGGCTGGATCAGATGGTAATTATATTTCTAGTTTTTTTAAGGAAACTCCATACTGTTCTCTATAGTGACTGTATCAATTTACATTCCCACCAATAGTGGAAGAGGGCTCCTTTTGTCCACACCCTCCCCAGAATTTGTTGTTTGTAGATTTCCTGATGATGCCGATTCTAACAGGTGTGAGGTGATACCTCATTGTTGATTTGATTTGCATTTCTCTAATGATTAGTGCTGTTGAGCAGCTTTTCATGTGCGTCTTGGCCATCTCTGTGTCTTCTTTGAAGAAACGTCTCTTTAGATCTTCTGCCCATTTTTGTATTGGGTTGTTTGTTTTTTTAATATTAAGCTGCATGAGCTGTTTATATATATTGGAGATTAAACCTTTGTCCATTGATTCGTCTGCAACGATTTTCGCCCATTCTGAGGGATGCCTTTTTCCATTCCCCTTTTTTTAACAAAAAAAGGAAAGAAAAAAAAGAAGAAGAACACTAATGTGCGTAAAATATGCCTTTTGAAACGGTCGTTTTGAAATATGGACGTCCTTTGAATTTTTTGGTCGGTATGTGACCCCAGGATTTGTTTTCAGGGCAGGTGTCATTTACAGGCCTGCAATGATTTTGAATATCAACTGACCATTAGCGCTGGGGTTAAAGCTGCTGTTGTGAGAAACGGCCACAAGGTGGCAGCAGTTCTCCCTCACCAAATCTGGTTAGTAGGGCAACAGAGCCTCAATGGTAGTGGTGTTCTAGATTGGAATTTAGAATGGAATGTGCCAGGAGAAAGCCCCTCAAGTTTGTCTCACTACTCCTTGTTCGTGGTTTTTATTTATTTATTTATTTTTTATTACAGCAAGTTTGATTACAATGTTTGGCTTGTTGTAGGTGTGGAAGATGTGGTTCTTTTACACATATACAGATGTCTGTTCTTCCTGGTATCCTTTTCCCATGTACCTTCTGACAGAATCTTGAGTAGTCCTCTGTTGGTATTCCGTAGGTCTTTGGTGATTATATATGTCACCTGTGTTTGTATATGTCTGTTAACCCCGATATCATAATGAAACCAATTCTCACACCTTTCCATTGGTGAACCATAAGTTTGTTTAATAAATCTGTGATTGCCCTTCTCCGTGGAAATATCTGCCCTGGTATCCATTTCTAGGTAACACCTATAAGTGATATGATACGATATGTGTCTTTCACTTTCTGACTTACTACATGTCGCATGATTAACTCTAGACTCATCTACGGTGCTGCAAATGGCATTGTGTCCTTTTTTTCCTTGGCTTCTATTCTGCCTTAGCGAGGTCCATTTTCAACAATGTGATTCCCTGAGGGTTGTGGATTAGCTGACCTGGGCAGCCTTACCCTGCCTGCCGGCCCTCCCCAGGTGTGCCTGGTTGAGGTCAATATAAACAGCGCTCCAGGCAGCAATAGCCCCTGAAGCTGTGCCTGATTCCATATCCTCTGCCCCGTCAGCAGTCTCGGGGCTGTGCTGGTTGGAGGGAGTGAGGGGCCACAGCTTTGTTGGTGGCCCAGTGTGAGGGGGACTCTGCTGGCCTTTCTGCAGGGGTGGCCAGCCTGCCACCTGTAAAGAAGAGGATGTGTCACCCATACCTTCCGCTGGAATTTCTCTCCGGATTGAGGTGAGGAAGGAAAAAAGCAGTGGGGGCCGGGACAGGAGGGGTATCTCAGGCAGGGCAATGGAAAGCTTCTGGAAGAGCACCCGGTGCCAGGACCACCCTGGCTGGCCTGCAGGCACCAAGTAGGCCTTCGTGCTGTCGCTGGTGTGGCTCCACGGCCCTTCCTCTAGTCTTTCAAGCCCTTGTACATATTCAGGTGTTTTACCTGGGAAGGGTGGGAACACTTCAGCAGCAGCTGGCCTGGGGCCCAGCTCACGTTTACTCAGAGATGCCTCGGCATGGTCCCCCAGCTTTGCAATGAGGACGCTCCTTGCATGGGGTGTGGGTTGATGGCTGTATGGGGGATGTTTCCCCACCTCTGACCAATTTCAGAATTGTTTACCGCTGGAGCAAGTGCCCTGAGAGGGTTTTCCTGTGTATAACTGGTGGGTTCAGGATTTTTTTTCTTTTATGTTTCAAGTTAGATTTTATTCCTCTTTTATGTTTTTATAGATATAAGCATGGAAATTATTCATTCCTATGAATATGTCTGTGTGAAGGGAAAAACTTTTTTCTGTTTTATTTTTAAATTTTATTTTTTTTAAATTTTGAAATTTAATTTTGTTTATTTTTTTTATACAGCAGGTTATTATTAGTTATGTATTTTATGCATATACATGTATACAGGTCAATCCCAATCTCCCAACTCATCCCACCACCACCACCCCATGGCTTCCCACACTTGGTGTCCATACGTTTGTTCTCTACCTCTGTGTCTCTATTTCTTCCCTGCAAACCAGTTCATCTGTACCATTTTTTAGGTTCCACATATATGCATTAATATACAATATGTTTTCCTCTTTCTGACTTACTTCATTCTGTATGACAGTCACTAGATCCATCGATGTCTCTACAAATGACCCAGTTTCATTCCTCTTTATGGCCGAGTAATATTCCATTTTATATATGTACCACATCTTTATCCATTCATCTGTCTGTGGGCATTTACGTTGCTTCCATTACCTGGCTATTGTAAATAGTGCTGCAATGAACATTGTGGTGAATGTGCCTTTTTGATTTATGGTTTTCTCTGGGTGTATGCCCAGACGTGGGATTGCTGGATCAGATGGTAATTCTATTTCTAGTTTTTTTTAAGGAAACTCCATACTGTTCTCCATAGTGACTGTATCAATTTACATTCCCACCAATAGTGGAAGAGGGCTCCTTTTATCCACACCCTCCCCAGAATTTGTTGTTTGTAGATTTCCTGATGATGCCGATTCTAACAGGTGTGAGGTGATACCTCATTGTTGATTTGACTTGCATTTCTCTAATAATTAGTGCTGTTGAGCAGCTTTTCATGTGCGTCTTGGCCATCTCTGTGTCTTCTTTGAAGAAACGTCTCTTTAGATCTTCTGCCCATTTTTGTATTGGGTTGTTTGTTTTTTTAATATTAAGCTGCATGAGCTGTTTATATATATTGGAGATTAAACCTTTGTCCATTGATTCGTTTGCAACGATTTTCGCCCATTCTGAGGGATGCCTTTTTCCATTCCCGTTTTTTTTAACAAAAAAAGGAAAGAAAGAAAAAGAAGCAGAACACTAATGTGCGTAAAATATGCCTTTTGAAATGGTCGTATTGAAATATGGACGTGCTTTGAATATTTTGGTCGATATATGACCCCAGGATTTGTTTTCAGGGCAAGTGTGATTTACAGGCCTGCAATGATTTTGAATATCAATGGACCATTACCGCTGGCATTAAAGCTGCTGTTGTGTGAAACAGCCACAAGGTGGCAGCAGTTCTCCCTTACCAAATCTGGTTAAGAGGGCAACAGAGCCTCAATGGAAGTCGTGTTCTAGATTGGAATTTAGAATGGAATGTGGCAGGAGAAAGCCCCTCAAGTTTGTCTCACTACATCTTCTTCGTGTTTTTAATTTATTTTTTATTTTTTATTACAGCAAGTTTGATTACAATGTTTGGCTTGTTGTAGGTGTGGAAGATGTGGTTCTTTTACACATATACAGATGTCTGATCTTCCTGGGATCCTTTTCCCATGTACGTTATGACAGAATGTTGAGTAGTCTTCTCTTGGTATTCCGTAGGTCTTTGGTGATTTTATATGTCACCTGTGTTTGTATATATCTGTTAACCCCGATATCGTAATGAAACCAATCCTCACACCTTTCCATTGGTGAACCATACGTTTGATTAATGAATCTGTGATTGCCATTCTCCGTGGAAATATCTGCCCTGGTATCCATTTTTAGGTAACACCTATAAGTGTTATGATACGATATATGTTTTTCACTTTCTGACTTACTACAATTTGCATGATTACCTCTAGACTCATCTACGGGGCTGCAAATGGCATTGTGTCTTTTTTTTCCTTGGCTTCTATTCTGCCTTAGCGAGGTCCATTTTCAACAATGTGATTCCCTGAGGGTTGTGGATTAGTTGACCTGGGCGCCTTACCCTGCCGGCCGGCCCTCCCCAGGTGTGCCTGGTTGAGGTCAATATAAACAGCGCTCCAGGCGGCAATAGCCCCTGAAGCTGTGCCTGACTCCATATCCTCTGCCCCGTCAGCAGTCTCGGGGCTGTGCTGGTGGGAGGGAGTGAGGGGCCACAGATTTGTTGGTGGCCCAGTGTGACGGGGGCTCTGCTGGCCTTTCTGCAGGGGTGGCCAGCTTGCCACCTGTAAAGTAGAGGATGTGTCACCCATACCTTCCGCTGGAATTTCTCTCCGGATTGAGGTGAGGAAGGAAAAAACAGTGGGGGCCGGGACAGTAGGGGTATCTCAGTCAGGGCAATGGAAAGCTTCTGGAAGAGCGCCCAGGGCCAGGACCACCCTGGCTGGCCTGCAGGCACCAAGTTGGCCTGCGTGCTGTCGCTGGTGTGGCTCCGCGGCCCTTCCTCTAGGCTTTCAAGCCCTTGTACATATTCAGGTGTTTTACCTGGGAAGGGTGGGAACAGTTCAGCAGCTGGCCTGGGGCTCAGCTCACGTTTACTCACAGATGCCTCGGCACGGTCCCCCAGCTTTGCAATGAGGACGCTCCTTGCGTGGGGGGTGGGTTGCTGGCTGTATGGGAGATGATTCCCAACCTCTGACCAATTTCAGAATTGTTTACCGCTGGGGAAAGTGCCCTGATAGGGTTTTCCTGTGTATAACTGGTGGGTTCAGTTTTTTTTTTCTTTTATGGTTCAAGTTAGATTTTATTCCTCTTTTATGTATTTATAGATATAAGCATGGAAATAATTCATTCCTATAAATACATCTGTGTGAAGGGAAGAACTTTTTTCTGTTTTATTTTTAAATTTTATTTTTTTTAAATTTTGAAATTTAATTTTGTTTATTTTTTTTATACAGCAGGTTATTATTAGTTATGTATTTTATGCATATACATGTATACAGGTCAATCCCAATCTCCCAACTCATCCCACCACCACCACCCCATGGCTTCCCACTCTTGGTGTCCATACGTTTGTTCTCTACCTCTGTGTCTCTATTTCTTCCCTGCAAACCAGTTCATCTGTACCATTTTTTAGGTTCTACATATATGCATTAATATACAATATTTGTTTTCCTCTTTCTGACTTACTTCATTCTGTATGACAGTCACTAGATCCATCGATGTCTCTACAAATGACCCAGTTTCATTCCTCTTTATGGCCGAGTAATATTCCATTTTATATATGTACCACATCTTTATCCATTCATCTGTCTGTGGGCATTTACGTTGCTTCCATTACCTGGCTATTGTAAATAGTGCTGCAATGAACATTGTGGTGAATGTGCCTTTTTGATTTATGGTTTTCTCTGGGTGTATGCCCAGACGTGGGATTGCTGGATCAGATGGTAATTCTATTTCTAGTTTTTTTTAAGGAAACTCCATACTGTTCTCCATAGTGACTGTATCAATTTACATTCCCACCAATAGTGGAAGAGGGCTCCTTTTGTCCACACCCTCCCCAGAATTTGTTGTTTGTAGATTTCCTGATGATGCCGATTCTAACAGGTGTGAGGTGATACCTCATTGTTGATTTGATTTGCATTTCTCTAATGATTAGTGCTGTTGAGCAGCTTTTCATGTGCGTCTTGGCCATCTCTGTGTCTTCTTTGAAGAAACGTCTCTTTAGATCTTCTGCCCATTTTTGTATTGGGTTGTTTGTTTTTTTAATATTAAGCTGCATGAGCTGTTTATATATATTGGAGATTAAACCTTTGTCCATTGATTCGTTTGCAACGATTTTCGCCCATTCTGAGGGATGCCTTTTTCCATTCCCGTTTTTTTTAACAAAAAAAGGAAAGAAAGAAAAAGAAGCAGAACACTAATGTGCGTAAAATATGCCTTTTGAAACGGTCGTTTTGAAATATGGACATGCTTTGAATATTTTGGTCGATATATGACCCCAGGATTTGTTTTCAGGGCAAGTGTGATTTACAGGCCTGCAATGATTTTGAATATCAATGGACCATTAGCGCTGGGATTAAAGCTGCTGTTGTGTGAAACGGCCACAAGGTGGCAGCAGTTCTCCCTTACCAAATCTGGTTAAGAGGGCAACAGAGCCTCAATGGAAGTCGTGTTCTAGATTGGAATTGAGAATGGAATGTGCCAGGAGAAAGCCCCTCAAGTTTGTCTCACTACATCTTCTTCGTGTTTTTAATTTATTTTTTTATTTTTTATTACAGCAAGTTTGATTACAATGTTTGGCTTGTTGTAGTTGTGGAAGATGTGGTTCTTTTACACATATACAGATGTCTGATCTTCCTGGGATCGTTTTCCCATGTACGTTATGACAGAATGTTGAGTAGTCTTCTCTTGGTATTCCGTAGGTCTTTGGTGATTATATATGTCACCTGTGTTTGTATATATCTGTTAACCCCGATATCGTAATGAAACCAATCCTCACACCTTTCCATTGGTGAACCATAAGTTTGATTAATGAATCTGTGATTGCCCTTCTCCGTGGAAATATCTGCCCTGGTATCCATTTTTAGGTAACACCTATAAGTGATATGATACGATATGTGTTTTTCACTTTCTGACTTACTACAATTTGCGTGATTACCTCTAGACTCATCTACGGGGCTGCAAATGGCATTGTGTCTTTTTTTTCCTTGGCTTCTATTCTGCCTTAGCGAGGTCCATTTTCAACAATGTGATTCCCTGAGGGTTGTGGATTAGTTGACCTGGGCGCCTTACCCTGCCGGCCGGCCCTCCCCAGGTGTGCCTGGTTGAGGTCAATATAAACAGCGCTCCAGGCGGCAATAGCCCCTGAAGCTGTGCCTGACTCCATATCCTCTGCCCCTTCAGCAGTCTCGGGGCTGTGCTGGTGGGAGGGAGTGAGGGGCCACAGATTTGTTGGTGGCCCAGTGTGACGGGGGCTCTGCTGGCCTTTCTGCAGGGGTGGCCAGCCTGCCACCTGTAAAGAAGAGGATGTGTCACCCATACCTTCCGCTGGAATTTCTCTCCGGATTGAGGTGAGGAAGGAAAAAACAGTGGGGGCCGGGACAGTAGGGGTATCTCAGGCAGGGCAATGGAAAGCTTCTGGAAGAGCGCCCGGGGCCAGGACCACCCTGGCTGGCCTGCAGACACCAAGTTGGCCTGCGTGCTGTCGCTGGTGTGGCTCCGCGGCCCTTCCTCTAGGCTTTCAAGCCCTTGTACATATTCAGGTGTTTTACCTGGGAAGGGTGGGAACAGTTCAGCAGCAGCTGGCCTGGGGCTCAGCTCACGTTTACTCACAGATGCCTCGGCACGGTCCCCCAGCTTTGCAATGAGGACGCTCCTTGTGTGGGGGGTGGGTTGCTGGCTGTATGGGAGATGATTCCCAACCTCTGACCAATTTCAGAATTGTTTACCGCTGGAGAAAGTGTCCTGATAGGGTTTTCCTGTGTATAACTGGTGGGTTCAGTTTTTTTTTTCTTTTATGGTTCAAGTTAGATTTTATTCCTCTTTTATGTATTTATAGATATAAGCATGGAAATAATTCATTCCTATAAATACATCTGTGTGAAGGGAAGAACTTTTTTCTGTTTTATTTTTAAATTTTATTTTTTTTAAATTTTGAAATTTAATTTTGTTTATTTTTTTATTCAGCAGGTTATTATTAGTTATGTATTTTATGCATATACATGTATACAGGTCAATCCCAATCTCCCAACTCATCCCACCACCACCACCCCATGGCTTCCCACACTTGGTGTCCATACGTTTGTTCTCTACCTCTGTGTCTCTATTTCTTCCCTGCAAACCAGTTCATCTGTACCATTTTTTAGGTTCCACATATATGCATTAATATACAATATTTGTTTTCCTCTTTCTGACTTACTTCATTCTGTATGACAGTCACTAGATCCATCGATGTCTCTACAAATGACCCAGTTTCATTCCTCTTTATGGCCGAGTAATATTCCATTTTATATATGTACCACATCTTTATCCATTCATCTGTCTGTGGGCATTTACGTTGCTTCCATTACCTGGCTATTGTAAATAGTGCTGCAATGAACATTGTGGTGAATGTGCCTTTTTGATTTATGGTTTTCTCTGGGTGTATGCCCAGACGTGGGATTGCTGGATCAGATGGTAATTCTATTTCTAGTTTTTTTTAAGGAAACTCCATACTGTTCTCCATAGTGACTGTATCAATTTACATTCCCACCAATAGTGGAAGAGGGCTCCTTTTGTCCACACCCTCCCCAGAATTTGTTGTTTGTAGATTTCCTGATGATGCCGATTCTAACAGGTGTGAGGTGATACCTCATTGTTGATTTGACTTGCATTTCTCTAATAATTAGTGCTGTTGAGCAGCTTTTCATGTGCGTCTTGGCCATCTCTGTGTCTTCTTTGAAGAAACGTCTCTTTAGATCTTCTGCCCATTTTTGTATTGGGTTGTTTGTTTTTTTAATATTAAGCTGCATGAGCTGTTTATATATATTGGAGATTAAACCTTTGTCCATTGATTCGTTTGCAACGATTTTCGCCCATTCTGAGGGATGCCTTTTTCCATTCCCGTTTTTTTTAACAAAAAAAGGAAAGAAAGAAAAAGAAGCAGAACACTAATGTGCGTAAAATATGCCTTTTGAAATGGTCGTATTGAAATATGGACGTGCTTTGAATATTTTGGTCGATATATGACCCCAGGATTTGTTTTCAGGGCAAGTGTGATTTACAGGCCTGCAATGATTTTGAATATCAATGGACCATTACCGCTGGCATTAAAGCTGCTGTTGTGTGAAACAGCCACAAGGTGGCAGCAGTTCTCCCTTACCAAATCTGGTTAAGAGGGCAACAGAGCCTCAATGGAAGTCCTGTTCTAGATTGGAATTTAGAATGGAATGTGCCAGGAGAAAGCCCCTCAAGTTTGTCTCACTACATCTTCTTCGTGTTTTTAATTTATTTTTTATTTTTTATTACAGCAAGTTTGATTACAATGTTTGGCTTGTTGTAGGTGTGGGAGATGTGGTTCTTTTACACATATACAGATGTCTGATCTTCCTGGGATCCTTTTCCCATGTACGTTATGACAGAATGTTGAGTAGTCTTCTCTTGGTATTCCATAGGTCTTTGGTGATTATATATGTCACCTGTGTTTGTATATATCTGTTAACCCCGATATCGTAATGAAACCAATCCTCACACCTTTCCATTGGTGAACCATAAGTTTGATTAATGAATCTGTGATTCCCCTTCTCCGTGGAAATATCTGCCCTGGTATCCATTTTTAGGTAACACCTATAAGTGATATGATACGATATGTGTTTTTCACTTTCTGACTTACTACAATTTGCATGATTACCTCTAGACTCATCTACGGGGCTGCAAATGGCATTGTGTCTTTTTTTTCCTTGGCTTCTATTCTGCCTTAGCGAGGTCCATTTTCAACAATATGATTCCCTGAGGGTTGTGGATTAGTTGACCTGGGCGCCTTACCCTGCCGGCCGGCCCTCCCCAGGTGTGCCTGGTTGAGATCAATATAAACAGCGCTCCAGGCGGCAATAGCCCCTGAAGCTGTGCCTGACTCCATATCCTCTGCCCCTTCAGCAGTCTCGGGGCTGTGCTGGTGGGAGGGAGTGAGGGGCCACAGATTTGTTGGTGGCCCAGTGTGACGGGGGCTCTGCTGGCCTTTCTGCAGGGGTGGCCAGCCTGCCACCTGTAAAGAAGAGGATGTGTCACCCATACCTTCCGCTGGAATTTCTCTCCGGATTGAGGTGAGGAAGGAAAAAACAGTGGGGGCCGGGACAGTAGGGGTATCTCAGGCAGGGCAATGGAAAGCTTCTGGAAGAGCGCCCGGGGCCAGGACCACCCTGGCTGGCCTGCAGGCACCAAGTTGGCCTGCGTGCTGTCGCTGGTGTGGCTCCGCGGCCCTTCCTCTAGGCTTTCAAGCCCTTGTACATATTCAGGTGTTTTACCTGGGAAGGGTGGGAACAGTTCAGCAGCAGCTGGCCTGGGGCTCAGCTCACCTTTACTCACAGATGCCTCGGCACGGTCCCCCAGCTTTGCAATGAGGACGCTCCTTGTGTGGGGGGTGGGTTGCTGGCTGTATGGGAGATGATTCCCAACCTCTGACCAATTTCAGAATTGTTTACCGCTGGAGAAAGTGTCCTGATAGGGTTTTCCTGTGTATAACTGGTGGGTTCAGTTTTTTTTTTCTTTTATGGTTCAAGTTAGATTTTATTCCTCTTTTATGTATTTATAGATATAAGCATGGAAATAATTCATTCCTATAAATACATCTGTGTGAAGGGAAGAACTTTTTTCTGTTTTATTTTTAAATTTTATTTTTTTTTAAATTTTGAAATTTAATTTTGATTATTTTTTTATACAGCAGGTTATTATTAGTTATGTATTTTATGCATATACATGTATACAGGTCAATCCCAATCTCCCAACTCATCCCACCACCACCACCCCATGGCTTCCCACACTTGGTGTCCATACGTTTGTTCTCTACCTCTGTGTCTCTATTTCTTCCCTGCAAACCAGTTCATCTGTACCATTTTTTAGGTTCCACATATATGCATTAATATACAATATTTGTTTTCCTCTTTCTGACTTACTTCATTCTGTATGACAGTCACTAGATCCATCGATGTCTCTACAAATGACCCAGTTTCATTCCTCTTTATGGCCGAGTAATATTCCATTTTATATATGTACCATATCTTTATCCATTCATCTGTCTGTGGGCATTTACATTGCTTCCATTACCTGGCTATTGTAAATAGTGCTGCAATGAACATTGTGGTGAATGTGCCTTTTTTGATTTATGGTTTTCTCTGGGTGTATGCCCAGAAGTCGGATTGCTGGATCAGATGGTAATTCTATTTCTAGTTTTTTTTAAGGAAACTCCATACTGTTCTCCATAGTGACTGTATCAATTTACATTCCCACCAATAGTGGAAGAGGGCTCCTTTTGTCCACACCCTCCCCAGAATTTGTTGTTTGTAGATTTCCTGATGATGCCGATTCTAACAGGTGTGAGGTGATACCTCATTGTTGATTTGATTTGCATTTCTCTAATGATTAGTGCTGTTGAGCAGCTTTTCATGTGCGTCTTGGCCATCTCTGTGTCTTCTTTGAAGAAACGTCTCTTTAGATCTTCTGCCCATTTTTGTATTGGGTTGTTTGTTTTTTTAATATTAAGCTGCATGAGCTGTTTATATATATTGGAGATTAAACCTTTGTCCATTGATTCGTTTGCAACGATTTTCGCCCATTCTGAGGGATGCCTTTTTCCATTCCCGTTTTTTTTAACAAAAAAAGGAAAGAAAGAAAAAGAAGCAGAACACTAATGTGCGTGAAATATGCCTTTTGAAACGGTCGTTTTGAAATATGGACATGCTTTGAATATTTTGGTCGATATATGACCCCAGGATTTGTTTTCAGGGCAAGTGTGATTTACAGGCCTGCAATGATTTTGAATATCAATGGACCATTAGCGCTGGGATTAAAGCTGCTGTTGTGTGAAACGGCCACAAGGTGGCAGCAGTTCTCCCTTACCAAATCTGGTTAAGAGGGCAACAGAGCCTCAATGGAAGTCGTGTTCTAGATTGGAATTGAGAATGGAATGTGCCAGGAGAAAGCCCCTCAAGTTTGTCTCACTACATCTTCTTCGTGTTTTTAATTTATTTTTTATTTTTTATTACAGCAAGTTTGATTACAATGTTTGGCTTGTTGTAGGTGTGGAAGATGTGGTTCTTTTACACATATACAGATGTCTGATCTTCCTGGGATCCTTTTCCCATGTACGTTATGACAGAATGTTGAGTAGTCTTCTCTTGGTATTCCGTAGGTCTTTGGTGATTATATATGTCACCTGTGTTTGTATATATCTGTTAACCCCGATATCGTAATGAAACCAATCCTCACACCTTTCCATTGGTGAACCATAAGTTTGATTAATGAATCTGTGATTGCCCTTCTCCGTGGAAATATCTGCCCTGGTATCCATTTTTAGGTAACACCTATAAGTGATATGATACGATATGTGTCTTTCACTTTCTGACTTACTACAATTTGCATGATTACCTCTAGACTCATCTACGGGGCTGCAAATGGCATTGTGTTTTTTTTTTCCTTGGCTTCTATTCTGCCATAGCGAGGTCCATTTTCAACAATGTGATTCCCTGAGGGTTGTGGATTAGTTGACCTGGGCGCCTTACCCTGCCGGTCGGCCCTCCCCAGGTGTGCCTGGTTGAGGTCAATATAAACAGCGCTCCAGGCGGCAATAGCCCCTGAAGCTGTGCCTGACTCCATATCCTCTGCCCCTTCAGCAGTCTCGGGGCTGTGCTGGTGGGAGGGAGTGAGGGGCCACAGCTTTGTTGGTGGCCCAGTGTGAGGGGGGCTCTGCTGGCCTTTCTGCATGGGTGGCCAGCCTGCCACCTGTAAAGAAGAGGATGTGTCACCCATACCTTCCGCTGGAATTTCTCTCCGGATTGAGGTGAGGAAGGAAAAAACAGTGGGGGCCGGGACAGTAGGGGTATCTCAGTCAGGGCAATGGAAAGCTTCTCGAAGAGCGCCCAGGGCCAGGACCACCCTGGCTGGCCTGCAGGCACCAAGTTGGCCTGCGTGCTGTCGCTGGTGTGGCTCCGTGGCCCTTCCTCTAGGCTTTCAAGCCCTTGTACATATTCAGGTGTTTTACCTGGGAAGGGTGGGAACAGTTCAGCAGCAGCGGACCTGGGGCTCAGCTCACCTTTACTCACAGATGCCTCGGCACGGTCCCCCAGCTTTGCAATGAGGACGCTCCTTGCGTGGGGGGTGGGTTGCTGGCTGTATGGGAGATGATTCCCAACCTCTGACCAATTTCAGAATTGTTTACCGCTGGAGAAAGTGCCCTGATAGGGTTTTCCTGTGTATAACTGGTGGTTTCAGTTTTTTTTTTCTTTTATGGTTCAAGTTAGATTTTATTCCTCTTTTATGTATTTATAGATATAAGCATGGAAATAATTCATTCCTATAAATACATCTGTGTGAAGGGAAGAACTTTTTTCTGTTTTATTTTTAAATTTTATTTTTTTTTAAATTTTGAAATTTAATTTTGATTATTTTTTTTATACAGCAGGTTATTATTAGTTATGTATTTTATGCATATACATGTATACAGGTCAATCCCAATCTCCCAACTCATCCCACCACCACCACCCCATGGCTTCCCACACTTGGTGTCCATACGTTTGTTCTCTACCTCTGTGTCTCTATTTCTTCCCTGCAAACCAGTTCATCTGTACCATTTTTTAGGTTCCACATATATGCATTAATATACAATATTTGTTTTCCTCTTTCTGACTTACTTCATTCTGTATGACAGTCACTAGATCCATCGATGTCTCTACAAATGACCCAGTTTCATTCCTCTTTATGGCCGAGTAATATTCCATTTTATATATGTACCACATCTTTATCCATTCATCTGTCTGTGGGCATTTACGTTGCTTCCATTACCTGGCTATTGTAAATAGTGCTGCAATGAACATTGTGGTGAATGTGCCTTTTTGATTTATGGTTTTCTCTGGGTGTATGCCCAGACGTGGGATTGCTGGATCAGATGGTAATTCTATTTCTAGTTTTTTATAAGGAAACTCCATACTGTTCTCCATAGTGACTGTATCAATTTACATTCCCACCAATAGTGGAAGAGGGCTCCTTTTGTCCACACCCTCCCCAGAATTTGTTGTTTGTAGATTTCCTGATGATGCCGATTCTAACAGGTGTGAGGTGATACCTCATTGTTGATTTGACTTGCATTTCTCTAATAATTAGTGCTGTTGAGCAGCTTTTCATGTGCGTCTTGGCCATCTCTGTGTCTTCTTTGAAGAAACGTCTCTTTAGATCTTCTGCCCATTTTTGTATTGGGTTGTTTGTTTTTTTAATATTAAGCTGCATGAGCTGTTTATATATATTGGAGATTAAACCTTTGTCCATTGATTCGTTTGCAACGATTTTCGCCCATTCTGAGGGATGCCTTTTTCCATTCCCGTTTTTTTTAACAAAAAAAGGAAAGAAAGAAAAAGAAGCAGAACACTAATGTGCGTAAAATATGCCTTTTGAAATGGTCGTATTGAAATATGGACGTGCTTTGAATATTTTGGTCGATATATGACCCCAGGATTTGTTTTCAGGGCAAGTGTGATTTACAGGCCTGCAATGATTTTGAATATCAATGGACCATTACCGCTGGCATTAAAGCTGCTGTTGTGTGAAACAGCCACAAGGTGGCAGCAGTTCTCCCTTACCAAATCTGGTTAAGAGGGCAACAGAGCCTCAATGGAAGTCGTGTTCTAGATTGGAATTTAGAATGGAATGTGCCAGGAGAAAGCCCCTCAAGTTTGTCTCACTACATCTTCTTCGTGTTTTTAATTTATTTTTTATTTTTTATTACAGCAAGTTTGATTACAATGTTTGGCTTGTTGTAGGTGTGGGAGATGTGGTTCTTTTACACATATACAGATGTCTGATCTTCCTGGGATCCTTTTCCCATGTACGTTATGACAGAATGTTGAGTAGTCTTCTCTTGGTATTCCATAGGTCTTTGGTGATTATATATGTCACCTGTGTTTGTATATATCTGTTAACCCCGATATCGTAATGAAACCAATCCTCACACCTTTCCATTGGTGAACCATAAGTTTGATTAATGAATCTGTGATTGCCCTTCTCCATGGAAATATCTGCCCTGGTATCCATTTTTAGGTAACACCTATAAGTGATATGATACGATATGTGTTTTTCACTTTCTGACTTACTACAATTTGCATGATTACCTCTAGACTCATCTACGGGGCTGCAAATGGCATTGTGTCTTTTTTTTCCTTGGCTTCTATTCTGCCTTAGCGAGGTCCATTTTCAACAATGTGATTCCCTGAGGGTTGTGGATTAGTTGACCTGGGCGCCTTACCCTGCCGGCCGGCCCTCCCCAGGTGTGCCTGGTTGAGGTCAATATAAACAGCGCTCCAGGCGGCAATAGCCCCTGAAGCTGTGCCTGACTCCATATCCTCTGCCCCTTCAGCAGTCTCGGGGCTGTGCTGGTGGGAGGGAGTGAGGGGCCACAGATTTGTTGGTGGCCCAGTGTGACGGGGGCTCTGCTGGCCTTTCTGCAGGGGTGGCCAGCCTGCCACCTGTAAAGAAGAGGATGTGTCACCCATACCTTCCGCTGGAATTTCTCTCCGGATTGAGGTGAGGAAGGAAAAAACAGTGGGGGCCGGGACAGTAGGGGTATCTCAGGCAGGGCAATGGAAAGCTTCTGGAAGAGCGCCCGGGTCCAGGACCACCCTGGCTGGCCTGCAGGCACCAAGTTGGCCTGCGTGCTGTCGCTGGTGTGGCTCCGCGGCCCTTCCTCTAGGCTTTCAAGCCCTTGTACATATTCAGGTGTTTTACCTGGGAAGGGTGGGAACAGTTCAGCAGCAGCTGGCCTGGGGCTCAGCTCACGTTTACTCACAGATGCCTCGGCACGGTCCCCCAGCTTTGCAATGAGGACGCTCCTTGTGTGGGGGGTGGGTTGCTGGCTGTATGGGAGATGATTCCCAACATCTGACCAATTTCAGAATTGTTTACCGCTGGAGAAAGTGCCCTGATAGGGTTTTCCTGTGTATAACTGGTGGGTTCAGTTTTTTTTTTCTTTTATGGTTCAAGTTAGATTTTATTCCTCTTTTATGTATTTATAGATATAAGCATGGAAATAATTCATTCCTATAAATACATCTGTGTGAAGGGAAGAACTTTTTTCTGTTTTATTTTTAAATTTTATTTTTTTTAAATTTTGAAATTTAATTTTGTTTATTTTTTTTATACAGCAGGTTATTATTAGTTATGTATTTTATGCATATACATGTATACAGGTCAATCCCAATCTCCCAACTCATCCCACCACCACCACCCCATGGCTTCCCACACTTGGTGTCCATACGTTTGTTCTCTACCTCTGTGTCTCTATTTCTTCCCTGCAAACCAGTTCATCTGTACCATTTTTTAGGTTCCACATATATGCATTAATATACAATATTTGTTTTCCTCTTTCTGACTTACTTCATTCTGTATGACAGTCACTAGATCCATCGATGTCTCTACAAATGACCCAGTTTCATTCCTCTTTATGGCTGAGTAATATTCCATTTTATATATGTACCACATCTTTATCCATTCATCTGTCTGTGGGCATTTACTTTGCTTCCATTACCTGGCTATTGTAAATAGTGCTGCAATGAACATTGTGGTGAATGTGCCTTTTTGATTTATGGTTTTCTCTGGGTGTATGCCCAGAAGTGGGATTGCTGGATCAGATGGTAATTCTATTTCTAGTTTTTTTTAAGGAAACTCTATACTGTTCTCCATAGTGACTGTATCAATTTACATTCCCACCAATAGTGGAAGAGGGCTCCTTTTGTCCACACCCTCCCCAGAATTTGTTGTTTGTAGATTTCCTGATGATGCCGATTCTAACAGGTGTGAGTTGATACCTCATTGTTGATTTGATTTGCATTTCTCTAATAATTAGTGCTGTTGAGCAGCTTTTCAAGTGCGTCTTGGCCATCTCTGTGTCTTCTTTGAAGAAACGTCTCTTTAGATCTTCTGCCCATTTTTGTATTGGGTTGTTTGTTTTTTTAATATTAAGCTGCATGAGCTGTTTATATATATTGGAGATTAAACCTTTGTCCATTGATTCGTTTGCAACCATTTTCGCCCATTCTGAGCGATGCCTTTTTCCATTCCCGTTTTTTTTAACAAAAAAAGGAAAGAAAGAAAAAGAAGCAGAACACTAATGTGCGTAAAATATGCCTTTTGAAACGGTCGTTTTGAAATATGGACGTGCTTTGAATATTTTGGTCGATATATGACCCCAGGATTTGTTTTCAGGGCAAGTGTGATTTACAGGCCTGCAATGATTTTGAATATCAATGGACCATTAGCGCTGGGATTAAAGCTGCTGTTGTGTGAAACGGCCACAAGGTGGCAGCAGTTCTCCCTTACCAAATCTGGTTAAGAGGGCAACAGAGCCTCAATGGAAGTCGTGTTCTAGATTGGAATTGAGAATGGAATGTGCCAGGAGAAAGCCCCTCAAGTTTGTCTCACTACATCTTCTTCGTGTTTTTAATTTATTTTTTATTTTTTATTACAGCAAGTTTGATTACAATGTTTGGCTTGTTGTAGGTGTGGAAGATGTGGTTCTTTTACACATATACAGATGTCTGATCTTCCTGGGATCCTTTTCCCATGTACGTTATGACAGAATGTTGAGTAGTCTTCTCTTGGTATTCCGTAGGTCTTTGGTGATTATATATGTCACCTGTGTTTGTATATATCTGTTAACCCCGATATCGTAATGAAACCAATCCTCACACCTTTCCATTGGTGAACCATAAGTTTGATTAATGAATCTGTGATTGCCCTTCTCCGTGGAAATATCTGCCCTCGTATCCATTTTTAGGTAACACCTATAAGTGATATGATACGATATGTGTTTTTCACTTTCTGACTTACTACAATTTGCATGATTACCTCTAGACTCATCTACGGGGCTGCAAATGGCATTGTGCCTTTTTTTTCCTTGGCTTCTATTCTGCCTTAGCGAGGTCCATTTTCAACAATGTGATTCCCTGAGGGTTGTGGATTAGTTGACCTGGGCGCCTTACCCTGCCGGCCGGCCCTCCCCAGGTGTGCCTGGTTGAGGTCAATATAAACAGCGCTCCAGGCGGCAATAGCCCCTGAAGCTGTGCCTGACTCCATATCCTCTGCCCCTTCAGCAGTCTCGGGGCTGTGCTGGTGGGAGGGAGTGAGTGGCCACAGCTTTGTTGGTGGCCCAGTGTGAGGGGGGCTCTGCTGGCCTTTCTGCAGGGGTGGCCAGCCTGCCACCTGTAAAGAAGAGGATGTGTCACCCATACCTTCCGCTGGAATTTCTCTCCGGATTGAGGTGAGGAAGGAAAAAACAGTGGGGGCCGGGACAGTAGGGGTATCTCAGGCAGGGCAATGGAAAGCTTCTGGAAGAGCGCCCAGGGCCAGGACCACCAAGGCTGGCCTGCAGGCACCAAGTTGGCCTGCGTGCTGTCGCTGGTGTGGCTCCGCAGCCCTTCCTCTAGGCTTTCAAGCCCTTGTACATATTCAGGTGTTTTACCTGGGAAGGGTGGGAACAGTTCAGCAGCAGCTGGCCTGGGGCTCAGCTCACGTTTACTCACAGATGCCTCGGCACAGTCCCCCAGCTTTGCAATGAGGACGCTCCTTGCGTGGGGGGTGGGTTGCTGGCTGTATGGGAGATGATTCCCAACCTCTGACCAATTTCAGAATTGTTTACCGCTGGAGAAAGTGCCCTGATAGGGTTTTCCTGTGTATAACTGGTGGGTTCAGTTTTTTTTTTCTTTTATGTTTCAAGTTAGATTTTATTCCTCTTTTATGTATTTATAGATATAAGCATGGAAATAATTCATTCCTATAAATACATCTGTGTGAAGGGAAGAACTTTTTTCTGTTTTATTTTTAAATTTTATTTTTTTTAAATTTTGAAATTTAATTTTGTTTATTTTTTTTATACAGCAGGTTATTATTAGTTATGTATTTTATGCATATACATGTATACAGGTCAATCCCAATCTCCCAACTCATCCCACCACCACCACCCCATGGCTTCCCACACTTGGTGTCCATACGTTTGTTCTCTACCTCTGTGTCTCTATTTCTTCCCTGCAAACCAGTTCATCTGTACCATTTTTTAGGTTCCACATATATGCATTAATATACAATATTTGTTTTCCTCTTTCTGACTTACTTCATTCTGTATGACAGTCACTAGATCCATCGATGTCTCTACAAATGACCCAGTTTCATTCCTCTTTATGGCCGAGTAATATTCCATTTTATATATGTACCACATCTTTATCCATTCATCTGTCTGTGGGCATTTACGTTGCTTCCATTACCTGGCTATTGTAAATAGTGCTGCAATGAACATTGTGGTGAATGTGCCTTTTTGATTTATGGTTTTCTCTGGGTGTATGCCCAGAAGTGGGATTGCTGGATCAGATGGTAATTCTATTTCTAGTTTTTTTTAAGGAAACTCCATACTGTTCTCCATAGTGACTGTATCAATTTACATTCCCACCAATAGTGGAAGAGGGCTCCTTTTGTCCACACCCTCCCCAGAATTTGTTGTTTGTAGATTTCCTGATGATGCCGAATCTAACAGGTGTGAGGTGATACCTCATTGTTGATTTGATTTGCATTTCTCTAATAATTAGTGCTGTTGAGCAGCTTTTCATGTGCGTCTTGGCCATCTCTGTGTCTTCTTTGAAGAAACGTCTCTTTAGATCTTCTGCCCATTTTTGTATTGGGTTGTTTGTTTTTTTAATATTAAGCTGCATGAGCTGTTTATATATATTGGAGATTAAACCTTTGTCCATTGATTCGTTTGCAACCATTTTCGCCCATTCTGAGCGATGCCTTTTTCCATTCCCGTTTTTTTTAACAAAAAAAGGAAAGAAAGAAAAAGAAGCAGAACACTAATGTGCGTAAAATATGCCTTTTGAAACGGTCGTTTTGAAATATGGACGTGCTTTGAATATTTTGGTCGATATATGACCCCAGGATTTGTTTTCAGGGCAAGTGTGATTTACAGGCCTGCAATGATTTTGAATATCAATGGACCATTAGCGCTGGGATTAAAGCTGCTGTTGTGTGAAACGGCCACAAGGTGGCAGCAGTTCTCCCTTACCAAATCTGGTTAAGAGGGCAACAGAGCCTCAACGGAAGTCGTGTTCTAGATTGGAATTGAGAATGGAATGTGCCAGGAGAAAGCCCCTCAAGTTTGTCTCACTACATCTTCTTCGTGTTTTTAATTTATTTTTTATTTTTTATTACAGCAAGTTTGATTACAATGTTTGGCTTGTTGTAGGTGTGGAAGATGTGGTTCTTTTACACATATACAGATGTCTGATCTTCCTGGGATCCTTTTCCCATGTACGTTATGACAGAATGTTGAGTAGTCTTCTCTTGGTATTCCGTAGGTCTTTGGTGATTATATATGTCACCTGTGTTTGTATATATCTGTTAACCCCGATATCGTAATGAAACCAATCCTCACACCTTTCCATTGGTGAACCATAAGTTTGATTAATGAATCTGTGATTGCCCTTCTCCGTGGAAATATCTGCCCTCGTATCCATTTTTAGGTAACACCTATAAGTGATATGATACGATATGTGTCTTTCACTTTCTGACTTACTACAATTTGCATGATTACCTCTAGACTCATCTACGGGGCTGCAAATGGCATTGTGTCTTTTTTTTCCTTGGCTTCTATTCTGCCTTAGCGAGGTCCATTTTCAACAATGTGATTCCCTGAGGGTTGTGGATTAGCTGACCTGGGCAGCCTTAACCTGCCGGCCAGCCCTCCCCAGGTGTGCCTGGTTGAGGTCAATATAAACAGCGCTCCAGGCGGCAATAGCCCCTGAAGCTGCGCCTGACTCCATATCCTCTGCCCCGTCAGCAGTCTCGGGGCTGTGCTGGTGGGAGGGAGTGAGGGGCCACAGCTTTGTTGGTGGCCCAGTGTGAGGGGGGCTCTGCTGGCCTTTCTGCAGGGGTGGCCAGCCTGCCACCTGAAAGAAGAGGATGTGTCACCCATACCTTCCGCTGGAATTTCTCTCCGGACAGAGGTGAGGAAGGAAAAAACCAGTGGGGGCCGGGACAGGAGGGGTATCTCAAGCAGGGCATTGGAAAGCTTCTGGAAGATCGCCCAGTGCCAGGACCACCGTGGCTGGCCTGCAGGCACCAAGTTGGCCTGCGTGCTGTCGCTGGTGTGGCTCCGCGGCCCTTCCTCTAGGCTTTCAAGCCCTTGTACATATTCAGGTGTTTTACCTGGGAAGGGTGGGAACAGTTCAGCAGCAGCTGGCCTGGGGCTCAGCTCACGTTTACTCACAGATGCCTCGGCACGGTCCCCCAGCTTTGCAATGAGGACGCTCCTTGCGTGGGGGGTGGGTTGCTGGCTGTATGGGAGATGATTCCCAACCTCTGACCAATTTCAGAATTGTTTACTGCTGGAGAAAGTGCCCTGATAGGGTTTTCCTGTGTATAACTGGTGGGTTCAGTTTTTTTTTTCTTTTATGGTTCAAGTTAGATTTTATTCCTCTTTTATGTATTTATAGATATAAGCATGGAAATAATTCATTCCTATAAATACATCTGTGTGAAGGGAAGAACTTTTTTCTGTTTTATTTTTAAATTTTATTTTTTTTTAAATTTTGAAATTTAATTTTGATTATTTTTTTTATACAGCAGGTTATTATTAGTTATGTATTTTATGCATATACATGTATACAGGTCAATCCCAATCTCCCAACTCATCCCACCACCACCACCCCATGGCTTCCCACACTTGGTGTCCATACGTTTGTTCTCTACCTCTGTGTCTCTATTTCTTCCCTGCAAACCAGTTCATCTGTACCATTTTTTAGGTTCCACATATATGCATTAATATACAATATTTGTTTTCCTCTTTCTGACTTACTTCATTCTGTATGACAGTCACTAGATCCATCGATGTCTCTACAAATGACCCAGTTTCATTCCTCTTTATGGCTGAGTAATATTCCATTTTATATATGTACCACATCTTTATCCATTCATCTGTCTGTGGGCATTTACGTTGCTTCCATTACCTGGCTATTGTAAATAGTGCTGCAATGAACATTGTGGTGAATGTGCCTTTTTGATTTATGGTTTTCTCTGGGTGTATGCCCAGAAGTGGGATTGCTGGATCAGATGGTAATACTATTTCTAGTTTTTTTTAAGGAAACTCCATACTGTTCTCCATAGTGACTGTATCAATTTACATTCCCACCAATAGTGGAAGAGGGCTCCTTTTGTCCACACCCTCCCCAGAATTTGTTGTTTGTAGATTTCCTGATGATGCCGATTCTAACAGGTGTGAGGTGATACCTCATTGTTGATTTGATTTGCATTTCTCTAATAATTAGTGCTGTTGAGCAGCTTTTCATGTGCGTCTTGGCCATCTCTGTGTCTTCTTTGAAGAAACGTCTCTTTAGATCTTCTGCCCATTTTTGTATTGGGTTGTTTGTTTTTTTAATATTAAGCTGCATGAGCTGTTTATATATATTGGAGATTAAACCTTTGTCCATTGATTCGTTTGCAACGATTTTCGCCCATTCTGAGGGATGCCTTTTTCCATTCCCGTTTTTTTTTAACAAAAAAAGGAAAGCAAGTAAAAGAAGCAGAACACTAATGTGCGTAAAATATGCCTTTTGAAACGGTCGTTTTGAAATATGGACGTGCTTTGAATATTTTGGTCGATATATGACCCCAGGATTTGTTTTTAGGGCAAGTGTGATTTACAGGCCTGCAATGATTTTGAATATCAATGGACCATTAGCGCTGGGATTAAAGCTGCTGTTGTGTGAAACGGCCACAAGGTGGCAGCAGTTCTCCCTTACCAAATCTGGTTAAGAGGGCAACAGAGCCTCAATGGAAGTCGTGTTCTAGATTGGAGTTGAGAATGGAATGTGCCAGGAGAAAGCCCCTCAAGTTTGTCTCACTACATCTTCTTCGTGTTTTTAATTTATTTTTTTATTTTTTATTACAGCAAGTTTGATTACAATGTTTGGCTTGTTGTAGTTGTGGAAGATGTGGTTCTTTTACACATATACAGATGTCTGATCTTCCTGGGATCCTTTTCCCATGTACGTTATGACAGAATGTTGAGTAGTCTTCTCTTGGTATTCCGTAGGTCTTTGGTGATTATATATGTCACCTGTGTTTGTATATATCTGTTAACCCTGATATCGTAATGAAACCAATCCTCACACCTTTCCATTGGTGAACCATAAGTTTGATTAATGAATCTGTGATTGCCCTTCTCCGTGGAAATATCTGCCCTGGTATCCATTTTTAGGTAACACCTATAAGTGATATGATACGATATGTGTCTTTCACTTTCTGACTTACTACAATTTGCGTGATTACCTCTAGACTCATCTACGGGGCTGCAAATGGCATTGTGTCTTTTTTTTCCTTGGCTTCTATTCTGCCTTAGCGAGGTCCATTTTCAACAATGTGATTCCCTGAGGGTTGTGGATTAGATGACCTGGGCGCCTTACCCTGCCGGCCGGCCCTCCCCAGGTGTGCCTGGTTGCGGTCACTATAAACAGTGCTCCAGGCAGCAATAGCCCCTGAAGCTGTGCCTGATTCCATATTCTCTGCCCCGTCAGCAGTTTCAGGGCTGTGCTGGTGGGAGGGTGTGAGGGTCCACGGCTTTGTTGGTGGCCCGGTGTGAGTGGGGCTCTGCTGGACTTTCTGCAGGAGTTGCCAGGCTGCCACCTGTAAAGAAGAGGATGTGTCACCCATAACTTCCGCTGTCATTTCTCTCCAGGCTGACATGAGGAAAGAAAAAAAGGAGTGGGGGCCGGGACAGGAGGGGTATCTCAGGCAGCGAAATGGAAATCTTCCAGAAGAGCGCCCGGGGCCAGGACCATCCTGGCTGGCCTGCAAGCACCAAGTGGGCCTTCGTGCTGTCACTGGTGTGGCTCTACGGCCCTTCTTCTAGGCTTTCAAGCCCTTGTACATATTCAGGTGTTTTACCTGGGAAGGGTGGGAACAGTTCAGCAGCAGCTGGCCTGTGGCTCAGCTCACGTTTACTCACAGACTCCTGGGTATGGTTCCCCACCTTTGCAATGAGGACGCTCCTCGCATGGGGGTGGGGGGTTGCTGGATGTATGGGAGATGATTCCCGACCTCTGACCAATTTCAGAATTGTTTACCGCTTGAGCTATTGCCTTGATAGGGTTTTCCTCTGTATAACTGTTGGGTTCAGGGATTTTTTTTTCTTTTTTGGTTCAAGTTAGATTTTATTCCTCTTTTATGTATTTATAGATATAAGCATGGAAATAATTCATTCCTATAAATACATCTGTGTGAAGGGAAGAACTTTTTTCTGTTTTATTTTTAAATTTTATTTTTTTTAAATTTTGTAATTTAATTTTATTTATTTTTTTATACAGCAGGGTATTATTAGTTATGTATTTTATGCTTATACATGTATACAGGTCAATCCCAATCTCCCAACTCATCCCACCACCACCACCCCATGGCTTCCCACACTTTGTGTCCATAAGTTTGGTCTCTACCTCTGTGTCTCTATTTCTTCCCTGCAAATCAGTTCATCTGTACCATTTTTTAGGTTCCACATATATGCATTAATATACAATATTTGTTTTTCTCTTTCTGACTTACTTCCCTCTGTATGACAGTCTCTAGTTCCATCGACGTGTCTACAAATGACCCAGTTTCATTCCTTTTTATGGCTGAGTAATAATCCATTTTATATATGTACCACATCTTTATCCATTCGTCCGTCTGTGGGCATTTAGGTTGCTTCCATTACCTGACTATTGTAAATAGTGTTGCAGTGAGTATTGTGGTGAATGTGCCTTTTTGATTTATGGTTTTCTCTGGGTATATGCCCAGAATTGGGATTGCTGGATCCTATGGTAATTCTGTTTCTAGTTTTTTAAGGGAAACTCCATACTCTTCCCCACAGTGACTGTATTATTTTACATTCCCACCAATAGTGGAAGAGGGATCCTTTTGTGCACACCCTCCACAGAATTTGTTGTTTGCAGATTTTCTGATGATGCCTATTCTAACAGGTGTGAGGTGATACCTCATTGTTCTTTTGATTTGCATTTCCCTAATAATTAGTGATATTGAGCAGCTTTGCATGTGCATTTTGGCTATCATTGTGCCTTCTATGAAGAAACGTCTCTTATAGTGGGTTTGAGCTGATTCTCACTGCCATGTTTATGCCAGTCTAGACACACTTGATTTCCTTATGGAGACATATCAATACATAGGTTTTAAGATTCTTACTAGTCAGATATATTCCTTTGCGTGGAATATGGTGTTTTGAGTCCCTGTCAGTGAGGAAGTTGTAGGTCTTAACTATTCGGTATTTGGTTTTTGGACCGCTACCTTTGCTAATATCAAACTCTGTTTTTATGCATCACCCCACCACTCCTTCCCCCTTTAGCAGGCATAAGAGTGTTTTCTCAGTGTGAGACTCTCTTTTCCTTCCTTACTCAGTTCATGTGTAGCCATGTATACAGGACCTTTATAAGTGATATATTATGATAAGTTTCTTTTTCTGTGTGACTTATTTCACTTAGAATCATCGTACCTGAATCCACTCATTTTGCTGCTACTGGTCTTGTGACGTTGATTTCATGGCTGAGGGATATTCCATGGTATGTAAGTACCACAATTTTTTGAACCATTTTTATATTTCCTGGGATATTTAAGGTGTACCCAAGTTGAGGTTCTTGTTAGCAGTGCAGCCCTAAATTTTGGGGTGGCTCTGACTTATTGATTTTCAGTTTTCCCAAGGTATATTCCCTAGACTGGAAGTGCCCTTGGCTCTGTAGCTCTGTTGTTTCCTTGTTATAGGGAACACAACACACTACTCCAGAGAGGCAGTTGGCAAATTACATCCAGCCCATCAGCATAACAAGGCTCCCTGTTCTCCAGGGCCTGTCTTGCCTTTCTGGTTTTTACACATTTTGTGGATGTCCCTTTTGACCGGTGGGAAGTGATACTTCTTTGTAGTGCAGATTTGCATTGCCTGCGTTCTTGCTTGGCCAAACAGGGTGTATGAGTTTTCTCCTGGATATATTCAGGGGAAAATGCATACACCCTGTTTGGCCAAGTGCATCATTGTCGAAGTTGTGCCCATCTTCCTGTTTTTTAAAGGTGATTCCAACATACCTCTTGAAATCTGTTTCCTGCTATTCTGCCCAGCTTTCAAGTCCGCCTCGTTGCCTTCCCTCAAAAGATTTTTGGACGATAGATGTCCTTTATTACTCGGCCAGTTTGTGAATTGCTGTGCCCCTGAGCTTCATTTTTCAATCGTTTTTTGTGAGCTGTACGCAAGTCCAAATTTTGGTTCAGGACCTATATTGGTTCCCATTGGGTGGTTGAGATTTTGGTTAATTCTTCTTCTTGCCGGGAACTTAGAGTGACATGTGCCCATCCAAATGCATAACAGCTACCCTCTCATTGGTTCTCCCTCTTCCCTTTCATCCTCTGCCAAATTGGCAACCTGTGCGAACCAGGAGCTTAAAGGGGCTGTCTCTCCAAGTTGGGAGATTGATAGGAAAGCAGTTGGAAAGTCAAATCAGAGCACCAGGAGGGGGACTATTTGTTGAGTTTTAGAAACCTTTCGTATTCACAGTGTGTCCATTCTCTAGGTTTCCCGTACATGTTATAGCTGTAGTAATATTCCCTTCAACCTGGAGAGTTGGGACGCATGGAATGGGTGCCATGCATTATTGCCTTAAAGGGTCTGCATTTGCTCACCCAATCTCACCAATCCCCTCAGTCCCAAGTGTCCAGCCTTATGCCACATCCAGCTGTCATTGTAGATAGGCCCAATCCAGGTTTCATCAGAGACGCTGCAGGAATTGTAAAGAATTTCCCTGTTTTTTTTTTTGTTTTTGAAATTCCTTTTTAGAGTGGGTTTGAGCTGATTCTCGCTTCCATGTTTATGCCAGTCTAAACACACTTTATTCCCTTATGGACACATATCAATACATATGTTTTTAGATTCTTACTAGTCAGATATATTCCTCTGTGGGAAATATGGGGTTTTGAGTCCCTTTCACTGAGGAAGGTGTAGGTCTTGTCTATTCCATAGTTGGTTTTTGGAACGGTACCTGTGCTTATATCAAACTCTGGTTTTATGCATCACCCCACCTCTCCTTCTCCCTTAAGCAGGCATAAGAGTGTTTTCTAAATGTGAGACTCTGTTCTCTTTCCTAACTCAGTTCAAGTGTAGTCATGTTTACACGATCTTCATAAGTGATATCTTATGATAAGTTTCTTTTTCTGTGTGACTTATTTCACTTAGAATCATCATACATGAATCCACTCATTTTGCTGCTACTGGTCTTATGACATTGATTTCATGGCTGAGGGATATTCCATCGTACGTAAATACCACAATTTTTTGAACCATTTTTATATATCCTGGGGTATTTAAGGTGTACCCAAGTTGAGGTTCTTGTAAGCAGTGCAGCCCTAAATTTGGGGGTGGCTCTGTCTTATTGATTTTCAGTTTTCCCAAGTTATATTCCCTAGACTGGAAGTGCCCTTGGCTCTGTAGCTCTGTTGTTCACTTGTTTTAGGGAACGCAATGCACTCCTCCATTGAGGCAGTTGGCAATTTACATCTTGCCCATCAGCATAAGAAGGCTCCCTGATCTCCAGGGCCTGTCTTGCCTTTCTGGTATTTACACATTTTGTGGATATCCCTTTTGACCGCTGGGAAGTGATACATCTTTGTAGTGCAGATTTGCATTGCCTGCTTGCTTGCTTGGTCAAAAAGGACGTATGCGTTTTCTCCTGAATATATTCAGGAGAAAACGCATACACCCTTTTTGGCCACGTGCATCATTGTCGAAATTGTTCCCCTCTTCCTGTACTTTACAGGCGATTCCCACATACCTCTTGCAATCTGTTTCCTGCTATTCTGCCTCGCTCTCAAGTCCGCCTCGATGCCTTCCCTCAAAAGATTTTTGGACGATAGGTGTCCTTTATTACTCTGCCAGCTTGTGAATTGCTGTGCCCCTGAGTTCCATTTTTCAACTCGTTTTTGTGAGCTGAATGCAAGTCCAAAATTTTGGTTGATGACCTCTATTGGTTCCCTGTGGGTGGCTGAGACTTTGGTTAATTCTTCTTCCTGCCGGGAAATTAGAGTGACATGTGCCTGTCCAAATGCCTAACAGCTACTCTCTCATTCGTTCTCTCTCTTCCCTTTCATCCTCTGCCAAATTGGCAACCTGTGCGAACCAGAAGGTTAAAGTGGCTGTCTCCCCAAGTTGGGAGATTGATAGTAAAGCAGTTGGAAAGTCAAGCCGGAGCACCAGGAGAGGGACTATTCGTTGAGTTTTAGAAACCTTTCGTATTCACAGTGTGTCCATTCTCTAGGTTTTCCGTACATGTTATAGCTGTAGTAATATTCCCTTCAACCTGGAGAGTTGGGACGCATGGAATGGGTGCCATGCATTGTTGCCTTAAAGGGTCTGCATTTGCTCACCCAATCTCACAAATCCCCTCAGTCCCAAGTGTCCAGCCTTATGCCACATCCATCTGTCATTGTAGATAGGCCCAATCCAGGTTTCATCAGAGACGCTGCAGGAATTGTAAAGAATTTCCCTGTTTTTTTTTGTTTTTGAAATTCCTTTTTAGAGTGGGTTTGAGCTGATTCTCGCTTCCATGTTTGTGCCAGTCTAGACACACTTTATTCCCTTATGGACACATATCAATACATATGTTTTAAGATTCTTACTAGTCAGATCTATTCCTCTGCGGGAAATATGGGGTTTTGAGTCCCTTTCACTGAGGAAGGTGTAGGTCTTGTCTATTCCATAGTTGGTTTTTGGAACGGTACCTGTGCTTATATCAAACTCTGGTTTTATGCATCACCCCACCTCTCCTTCTCCCTTAAGCAGGCATAAGAGTGTTTTCTAAATGTGAGACTCTGTTCTCTTTCCTAACTCAGTTCAAGTGTAGTCATGTTTACACGATCTTCATAAGTGATATCTTATGATAAGTTTCTTTTTCTGTGTGACTTATTTCACTTAGAATCATCATACATGAATCCACTCATTTTGCTGCTACTGGTCTTATGACATTGATTTCATGGCTGAGGGATATTCCATCGTACGTAAATACCACAATTTTTTGAACCATTTTTATATATCCTGGGATATTTAAGGTGTACCCAAGTTGAGGTTCTTGTAAGCAGTGCAGCCCTAAATTTGGGGGTGGCTCTGTCTTATTGATTTTCAGTTTTCCCAAGTTATATTCCCTAGACTGGAAGTGCCCTTGGTTCTGTAGCTCTGTTGTTTCCTTGTTTTAGGGAACACAATGCACTCCTCCAGTGAGGCAGATGGAAATTTATATCCCGCCCATCAGCATAACAAGGCTCCTTGTTCTCCAGGGCCTGTCTTGCCTTTCTGGTTTTTACACATTTTGTGGATATCCCTTTTGACGGGTGGGAAGTGATACTTCTTTGTAGTGCGGATTTGCATTGCCCACTTGCTTGGTTGGCCAAAAAGGTCGTATGCGTGTTTTCATGAATATATTCAGGGCACCCATATATGCCATTTTTGGCCAAGTGCATCATTGTCAAAATTGGGACCGATTTTCTGTGTTTAAAATGCGATTCCAATCTACTTCTTGAAATATGTTTCCTGCAATCATGCCTCGATTTCAAGTCCTCTTCGTTTCCTTCCTTGAACAGATTTTTGGATGATAGTTGTCCATTATAATTCTGCTGGTTTGTGAGTTCCTGAGTAGTTGAGCTCCATTTTTCAACTCGCTTTGTTGGTGAGCTGGCCACAAAACTGCAGGATTGCATCAGGCCATATTCTTGTTCTGGTACAGAAGGCTGAGCATTTGGTTAACTCTTCTTCGTGATGGGAAATTAGAGTGGCATGTGCCTGTCCAAATGCTTACAGCATGTCTCTCATTGGTTGCCCCTAATCCCTTTTAATCTCCGCACAAATTGCAAACTGTCTGAAACAGGAGGTTAAAGGCACTGACTCTCTAAGCGGGGAGATTTATAGTAAAGTGGCTGGAATGGTGAACCTGAGCACAAGGAGAGGAAAAATGAGGTGTGTTTTTGAAACCTGTCCAGATCACAAGTAGTCCCGTTCTCTGGGTTTCCCAGGCATGTTTTAGCTGTAATAAGATTCCCTTGAATCTAGAGTGTTGGGACCCATGGAACGGGTTGAACCCATTATTGTTTTAAATGGTCTGCATTTGATCACACAACCTCACCAATGCTCTCAGTCCAAAGTGTCCAGCGTTATGTCACATTCAGCTGTGGGCATTGATGTGGTCAATATATGTTTCTTCAGAGACCCTGAATGACTTTTATAAAAATTTTGCTGTTTTTGTGTATTGTTTTGAAATTAATTTTTATAGTGTTGTTGAACTGATTTTCACTGCCGTGTTTATGCCACTCTATACACTCTTGATTCCCTTATGGAGATATTTCAATACATAGGTATTAAAATTCTTACTAGTCATATATATTCCTTTGCAGGGAATAGGGGATGTTGAGTGCAGTTCACTGAGCAAGGAGTAGGTCTTGTCTATTACACGTTTGGTTTAAGGAATTGTACCTGTGCTTGTATCAAACTCTGGTTTTATGCATCACCTCATCTCACCATTACCTTTAAGCAGATATAAGAGTATTTTTTGTAAATGAGAGACTCTGTTCTGTTTTCTAATTCAGCTCATGTGTAGCCATGTTTACACACCCTTCATAAGTGATATCTTATGATAAGTTTCTTTTTCTGTGTTACTTATTTCACTTAGAAACATCGTACCTAAATCCAGTCATTATGCTGCTCCTGGGTTTATGACATTGATTCCATGGCTGAGGGATACCCCATAGTATGTAAATACCACAACTTCTTTATCCACTTTTGTCTTTCCTGGGATATTTAAGGTGTACCGAAGTTGATATTTTTGTAAACAGAGCAGCCTTATAATTTAGGGTGGCTGTTTCTTGTTGATTTTCAGTTTTCCCAATGTATACGCCGACAAATGGAAGTACCCTAAGCTCTGTAACACAGTTTTCAGATGTTTTAGGAAACACTGTGGACTTGTCCAGAGTGGCTCTTGACAGTTTACATCCCTCCCATCAGCGTAACAAGGCTCACTGTTCCACACGGCTGTGCAGCCTTTCTACATTTTACAATTTTTGGGGGGATGTTCTGTTTTACCAGTGGCAAATGAGAGTTATTTGTAGTCCGGATTTGCATTGCCCGCTTGCATCGTTGGCCAAAAAGTGTGTATGCGTGTTTTCTTTTATATATTGTGGAAAAAACACATATGCCCTTTTGGCCAAGTGCATCATTGTTGAAGTTGTGCCACATTTCCTGTGCTTAAAAGGCGATTCCTATCTACCTCTTCAAATATGTTTCCTGCAGTCCTGCATCGATTTCCGGTCCTCCTCGCTTCCTTCCCTCAACAGATTTTTGGACGTTAGTTGTCCATTATAACTCTGAAAGTTTGTGAATTCCTGAGACCCTGAGCTCCATTACTCAACTCGCTTTTTTCTCTGAGCTTGCCACGAACCCTCAGGATTGCTTCAGGCCCTATCTGGGTTTTGGGGCGGCAGGATGAGGTTTGGGTTAACTCTTATTCATGACGGGAAATTAGAGTGACATGTGCCTGTCCACATGCTTTCAGCAAATCTCTCCTTGGTTCCATCTCTTCCCTTTCATCCTCCACACAATTTGCAAACTGTGTGAAACATGAGGTTAAATGTACTGACTCTCCAAGAGTGGAGATTAATAGTAAAGTGACTGGAATGGGAAACCCGAGCACAATGAGAGGAAAAAGGAGGAGCGTTTTAGAAAACTGTCCAGATCACACGTTGTCCCATCCTCTGGGTTTCCCATGCATGTTTTGGCTATAATAAGTTTCCCTTGAATCTAGAGTGTTGGGACCCATGGAACGGGTTGCACGTATTATTGCTTTAAATGGTCTGCATTTGCTCACACAACCTCACCAATGCTCTCAGCCCCAAGTGTTCAGCATTATTTCTCATCCAGCTGTGGGTGTAGATGGGGTCAATCCAGGTTGCTTCAGAGCCCCTGAATGAATTTTGTAAGAATTTTGCTGTTTTTGTGTATTGTTTTTGAAATTAATTTTTATAATGGGGTTGAGCTGATTTTCACTGCCGTGTTTATGACACTCTATACACGCTTGATTCCCTTACAGACATATTTGAATACATAGGAATTAAAATTCTTACTAGTCAGATATATTCCTCTGCAGGGAATAGGAGATGTTGAGTCCAGTTCACTGAGAAAGGACTAGGTCTTGTCTATTACACGTTTGGTTGATGGAATTTACCTGTGCTTATATCAAACTCTGGATTTATGCATCACCCCACCTCACCTTTGCCTTTAATCAGATATAAGAGGTTTTCTTTTTTTCCTAAATGTGAGGCTCTGTTCTGTTTTCTAATTCAGCTTATGTGTAGGCCTGTTTCCTTACCCTTCATAAGTGATATCTTTTTTTTATACTATTTGTTCCTTTTCATTACGACCAGAAAAACAATTCATGTATGTATGTTCTCACCTTTGCCGTTCCACTCACTGACCTGCTTTTTTTTTTTTTTTTTTTTGCCGTTGGAGGGCTTCTCACTGTTGTGGCCTCTCCCGTTGCAGAGTGCAGGCTCAGCGGCCATGGCTCACAGGCCCAGCCACTCCGCGGCATGTGGGATCTTCCCAGACCGGGGCACGAACCCGTGTCCCCTGCATCGGCAGGCAGACTCTCAACCACTGCGCCACCAGGGAAGCCCTGACCTGCTTTTTTTTTATCTTTATTTTTTATTTATTTTTTTGCTTTATAACCAATTTAATACGTTATACATATTTTGCCAAATCTGCCTCTGAGAACTAAAATTATTCAAGTGATTTCTGCATCTCTACACTGCCTCCTTATGCTAGCATTCTGATTCTATACATAAGGAAAGTCTATCTGACTATGGGTATCACCTTATCTTTGACAATTCGACTACTGAATTACAAGAATACATTTATAAAGTGTTTTTTTTTTAAACCAATGACTCGAGGCATTATAAAGATAGTGTAATTTTAAAATGGTAGTATAAATCTCAAATTGATGATATAAATAATTTTTTTCAGCAAAATAGATGTTTTTCTGGTGTTTCTGAAGTTGGTCATCCCTAAAAATACTCTGTTTGGATATATCCACACATTTATAGGTACAGTGTGCTTTTCTCTGGCACTCCCTACTTAATGAATTAATCTTGCTTTAAGATTTTGCTTTTGTAATTTAATTAACCCACAACATGGCCACTTAATGGATTCATATGCACTATAGTTAAAGAAAGGGAAATGTGTATTATTCATGAAGTATATGCAATTTAATATTGTTCAAGAGTTAAAAAGTGCACAAAATACTGATGGTTTTCAAAGTATGTGAGTACACAGGCAATATTTGAAATAAGCAATTTCTTAATTATTATTTAAAACACTAAACTCTACTTAAGCCAAAGTTTTTGCCTTTTATGAAATACACAGTAATTTAGATTTGTCCTGGTTTTCAGAAACCAGATATTCCAAACTTAAAAACTCATAAATTAAAGGGCCATTAGTGTCATTATCTAATGATTAATTAAAGGATTTCTTTCAAAAGTGTTAGTCTCTGGTACAATATTGGAAAATAAGTTGGATTAATTTCTATATTGGATATCATATTAACATCCAATGCCGCAAAAACACCGTCTACTTAGAATTTTAATTTTTTAATACCCAGTTTGCACTAAGCAAATTACTCACAATTCCCCAATCCATAAATGTACTGTAGATATAGGTCCTACGTCGAAGCATTAGGCACTTACTATTTCTTTGAAAACCTTCATATTTCAAATATTATAGGAAAACATAATGAAATATTAGGAGCTATATTTCTAACATTTCCTGAATATGTGATAAACAAAATACTACCAAAATCAAATCCTCCACAGCTAACAATTAATGTAGAAAACTTTTCAAAAAAAAAACTACCGACAATAATGCATGCATCTTCTGAATACAAGAATGATTAGACATCTGAGCTTAAATTCTCTTTAAAAAATAAAAATAAAATTAAAAAAGGATGGCAAGTCTGTTTTCCCCTATCAAAGACCACAAATCCCAGTTGCTGTATGAAAACAAAAACTTGGGGCTCTAAAAGCAGACCCGGTTGTGCACGAAATTACAGTGTACGGAAAGGACTTAAGGATAAACTGAGCTCTGCATGCGCCAGCCTCTCGCCTCGGGAGCACGCACCTCCCAGTCCCGCTCTCAGCAGCTCTCACTATTTAAAGCCGGATCTGGTGTTTAAATGGAGAGGTGGTGACGTAGGCCTGAAAAGCACCTTCTCATCCTGGCAGAGTCCATATTAAGAGCGGCAATGGCTCTATATAAAAAGGGCTGCCAAGGGGAGGAGGACCACAAGGTTCAGGGACTGAAAAGCAGGGTAAGCGGCCGCAGCCATGATGGATCGACCTGAGTCATCAATGGTAGGGAGCCGGGCTGCCGTGGGCTTGTCTGCATTTGGGACCGGGCAAAAAAGTATTTTATTGTCTTAATAAAAATAAGAGAGTGGGGTGGACTAGTGATCACATTTTGCGTTGGTGACTGAAAAGGTTATTTATGTGACTGCTTTTTGCAAACTTACGTGATCGCAAGTAAGAAAAAAGGGACAAACGGTGAGTAGTAGGCAAATTTCAAGGCGAAAGCGGGGCACTTTGACGACTACTGTAAGCTTTCTTTGTTTTGGTGCATTTGCTAGTCGAAGATACGATGGGGGTTTTGCTTCCCCTTCGCCATTTTACCGATTCGGAAGGAACCGAGATAAGTGCTTTTCAACCTTCGTCTTTTTATTTTTAAACATAAAATGGCCCCACTGAAGGCTCTTTAAGCACAACCGCCAAAACGCCCAAAGTAACCCCCAAAGTAGCCATTAACTTTTCAGTGCGTTAAAGTGGATCGCGGTGGGTCTTGGGAAGTCGCCCAGCTCCCCAAACACGGTTTTTGTTTTGAGGCTGCTCCGGGAGCCCTTTTCCAGGCGGCACGGCCTGGCGGGCTTTGGGGAGAAGCAGCGGCATCCCTCCCGCCCTCCCTCCTGGCAGCCGGGGTCTGGGGCCGGGGCCGCGCGCTAGCCCCGCCCCAACCGCCCCGCGGCGGCCCCAGGCACAGAAGGCGCGCCCGCCATCCCCGCTTGGCGGCCCCGAGCCTCTGCACCCACCTGCGCCTGCCGCCCGGCGCACCGGCCCGCTCCGCCTGAGGTGGGAAGCGGCGGCGGAGGCTGCGCGGGCGACAGAGGAGAGTCGAGGCTGGGAGTCGCGGCCGTCCCCGCCACGTCCGGCCATTGCTGCTGCCTGAATGAAGCCCCCGCCGGCCACCAAACCACGTCCTTACCACGGTGTTTGTATTTGCCGAGTTCGCCATTTCCACACACAACACAAACAAGAGGGGGGGGAACCGCGAGAAAAGATGAAAAACAAAAACAAACAAATAAAAATAAAACACCCGGTGACCCAAGCCACCGCAAAATTGGGGGGAAAGCTTTTGAAACAAAATCGGATCCTGACGGAGGACAGAGGAGCGGTGAGAGGAGGTAGAGGAGGAGGAGAGCACTACTCGGAAATAAAAACTCGAGAATCGCCCTTAAAAATAAAAAAGGCCACGACCCTTCAGGGGACCTGGGGGGTGTTGCCTGTTCCCCACCCCGCACCCAGGAAGGAATCCAAACTGGTCGCCAATCCCCGCGCCGCCGCTGCCACCAAAGGCAGCAGTTCCAGCCCAGTGATATCTTATGATAAGTTTCTTTTTCTGTGTTACTTATTTCCCTTAGAATCATCGTATCTTACTCCAGTCATTATGCTGCTACTGGCTTTATGACATTGATTCCATGGCTGAGGGATATCCCTTTGTACGTAAGTACCACAACTTCTTAATCCACTTTTGTCTTTCCTGGGATATTTGAGGTGTACTGAAGTGGATTTCTTTGTAAACAAAGCAGCCCTAAACTTTGGAGTGGCTCTTTCTTGTTGATTTTCAGTTTTCCCAATGTATACGCCCATGAGTGGAAGTACCCTAAACTCTTTAGCTCAGTTTTCAGATGTTTGAGGAAACACAGTGGACTTCTCCAGAGTGGCTCTTGGCAATTTACATCCCTCCCATCAGCGTAACAAGGCTTACTGTTCCACACGACTGTGCTGCATTTCTAGATTTTACTTTTTTTTTTTTTTTGGATATTCTGTTTCACCATTGGCAAATGAGAGTTATTTGTAGTCCGGCTTTGCATTGCCCACTTGATTCGTTTGCCAAAAATTGTGTATGCGTGTTTTCTTGAATATATTGAGGAAAAAACGCATCCGCCCTTTTGTCCAATTGCATCATTGTTGAAGTTGTGCCACATTTCCTGTGCCTAAAAGGCGATTCCTATCTACCTCTTCAAATATGTTTCCTTCAGTCCTGCCTCAATTTCCGGTCCTCCTCGTTTCCTTCCCTCAACAGACTTTTGGACGATAGTTGTCCATTATAACTCTGAAAGTTTGTGAATTCCTGAGACCCTGAGCTCCATTTTTTAACTCGCTTTCTTTTCTGAGCTTGCCACAGACCCGTAGGATTGCTTCAGGCCATATCTGGGTTCTGGGGCAGCAGAATGAGGTTTGGGTTAACTCTTCTTCGTGATGGGAAATTAGAGTGCCATGTGCCTGTCCAAATGCTTACAGCAAATCTCTTATTACTTCCACCTCTTCCCATTCATCCTCCGCACAATTTGTGAACAGTGTGAAACATGAGGTTAAATGTGCTGATTCTCCAAGATGGGAGATTTATAGTAAAGTGACTGGAATGGCAAACCCAAGCACAAGGAGACAAAAAAGGAGAAGCGTTTTAGAAAGCTGTCCGGAACACACGCAGTGCCATTATCTGGGTTTCCCACGCGTGTTTTAGCTGTCATAAGATTCCCTTGAATCTAGAGTGTTGGGACCCTTGGAATGGGTTGCATGCATTTTTCCTTTAAATGGTCTGCATTTGTTCAGAAGCTCACCAATGCTCTCAGCCCCAAGTGTCCAACGTTATGTCTCATCCACCTGTAGGTGTAGATGGGGTCAATCCAGGTTGCTTCAGAGCCCCTGAATGAATTTCGTAAGAATTTTGTTGTTTTTGTGTATTTTTTTGGAAATTAATTTTTATGATGGGGTTGAGCTGAATTTCACTGCCGTGTTTATGCCACTCTATACACGTTGGGTTCCCTTACGGACATATTTGAATACATAGGAATTAAACTTCATACTAGTCAGATATATTCCTCTGCAGGGAATAGGGGATGTTGAGTCCAGTTCACTGAGAAAGGAGTAGGTCTTGTCTATTACACGTTTGGTTTATGGAACTGTACGTGCGCTAATATCAAACTCGGGTGTTATGCATCACCCCAAGTCACCTTTCGCTTTAAGCAGATATAAGAGTATTTTTTTCTAAATGTGAGACTCTGTTCTGTTTTCTAATTCAGCTCATGTGTAGCCATGTTTACACACCCTTCATAAGTGATATCTTATGATAAGTTTCTTTTTCTGTGTTACTTATTTCACTTAGAAACATCGTACCTAAATCCAGTCATTATGCTGCTACTGGCTTTATGACATTGATTCCATGGCTGCGGGATATCCCATAGTATGTAAGTACCCCAACTTTTTATTTTTCCTGGGATATTTCAGGTGTACTGAAGTCGATTTTCTTGTAAATGGAGCAGCCCTAAACTTTGGTGGGGCTGTTTCTTGTTGATTTTCTGTTTACCCAATGTATTAGCTCATGAGTGGAAGTACCCTAGGCTCTTTAGCTCTGTTTTTAGATGTTTCAGGAAACACCATGGACTTCTCCAGAGTGGCTCTTGTCAATTTACATCCCGCCCATCATTGTCAAAGGACCCCCTGTTCCACACAGCTGTGCTGCCTTTCTAGTTTTTACAATTCTTTAGGATGTTCTGTTTAACCAGTTGGACATGAGACTACTTTGTAGTGAGGATTTGCATTGCCCGCTTGCTTGGTTGGCCGAAAATTGCATATGCGTGTTTCCTTGAATATATTGCGGGAAACCACATACGCCCTTTTTGGCCAAGTGCATCATTGTCAAAATTGGGCCGCATTTCCTGTGCTTAAAGTGCGATTCCAATCTACTTCTTGAAATATGTTTCCTGTAATCCTGCCTCGAATTAAAGTCCTCCTCGTTTCCTTCCATCTACAGATTTTTGGACGATAGTTGTCCATTATAACTCTGCAGGTTTGTGAATTCCAGAGAACCTGAGCTCAGTTTTTCAACTTGCTTTTTTTGTGAGCTGGCCACAAACCTGCAGGATTGTGTCAGGCCATATCCATGTTCTGCTGCAGCAGGCTGAGCATTTGGTTAAATATTCTTCGTGATGGGAAATTACAGGGGCGTGTGCCCGTCCAAATGCTTACAGCATGTCTCTCATTGGTTCCCCCTATTCCCATTTAATCTCCACACAAATTGCAAACTGTGTGAAACAGGAGGTTAAAGGCACTGACTCTCTAAGCGGGGAGATTTATAGTAAAGTGGCTGGAATGGTGAACCCGAGCACAAGGAGAGGACAAAGGAGGTGTATTTTAGAAAGATGTCCGGGTCACACGGTGTCCCATCCTCTGGGTTTCCCATGCATGTTTTAGCTGTAATAAGATTCCCTGGACCCCAGAGGGTTGGGACCCAAGGAATGGGTTGCACACATTATTGCTTTAAATGGTCTGCATTTGCTCACACAACCTCACCAATCCTCTCAGCCCCAAGTGTCCAGCCTTATGTCTCATCCAGCTGTGGGTGTAGATGTGGTCAGTCCCAATTGCATCAGAGCCCCTTAACAAACTCTGTAAGGATTTCGCTGGTTTTTTGTTTTAGTTTGAAATTTATTTTTATAATGGTGTTGAGCTGATGTTCACTGCCGTGTTTATGCCACTCTATACACGCTTGATTCCCTTAAGGAGACATATCAATACAGAGGTATTAAGATTCTTACTAGTCAGATATTAATCTGAAGGGAATAGGGGATGTTGAATCCAGTTCACTGAGCAAGAGTCGGTCTTGTCTATTACACATTTGGTTTATGGAATTGTACGTGTGCTAATATTAAGCTCGGGTGTTATGCATCACCACAGCTCACCTTTCGCCTTAAGCAGATATAAGTGTTTTTATTTCTTAATGTGAGACTCTGTTCTCTTTTCTAATTCAGCTCATGTGTAACCATGTTTACATTCCCTTCATAAGTGATATCTTATGATAAGTTTCTTTTTTCTGTGTTACTTATTTCCCTTAGAAACATCGTACCTAAATCCAGTCATTATGCTGCTACTGGCTTTATGACATTGATTCCATGGCTGAGCGATATCCCATAGTATGTAATTACCACAACTTTTTCCTTTCCTGGGATATTTAAGGTGTAGTGAAGTTGATTTTCTTGTAAACGGAGCAGCCCTTAACTTTGGTGTTGCTGTTTCTTGTTGATTTTATTTGCCCAATGTATTAGCCCATGAGTGGAAGTACCCTAGGCTCTGTAGCTCTGTTTTTAGATGTTTCAGGAAACACCATGGACTTCTCCAGAGTGGCTCTTGTCAATTTACATCCCGCACATCATTGTCACAAGACTCCCTGTTCCACACAGCTGTGCTGCCTTTCTATTTTTTACAATTCTTTTGGATGTTCTGTTTAACTGGTTGGAAATGCGACTGCTTTGTAGTGAGGATTTGCATTGCCCACTTGCTTGGTTGGCCAAAAGTCATATGCGTGTTTCCTTGAATATATTGTGGGAAAACACATATGCCATTTTTGGCAAAGTGCATCATTGTCAAAATTGGGCTGCATTTCCTGTGCTTAAAAGGCGATTCCAATCTACTTCTTGAAATATGTTTCCTGAAATCCTGCCTCGAATTTAAGTCCTCCTCGTTTCCTTCCTTCAACAGATTTTTGGACGATAGTTCTCCATTATAACTCTGCAGGTTTGTGAATTCCAGAGAACCTGAGCTCAATTTTTCAACTTGCTTTGTTTGTGAGCTGGCCACAAACCTGCAGGATTGTGTCAGGCCATATCCGGTTTCTGGTGCAGCAAGCTGAGCATTTTGTTAACTCTTCTTTGTGATGGGAAATTAGATTGGCAAGTGTACGTCCAAATGCTTGCAGTAAATCTCTCATTCGTTCCCCTCTTCTCTTTCATCCTCCACACAATTTGTGAACAGTGTGAAACATGAGGTTAAATGTGCTGATTCTCCAAGAGGGTAGATTAAATGTAAAGTGACTGGAATGGCAAACCCGAGCACAAGGAGATGAAAAAGGGGGAGGATTTTATACAGCTGTCCCGATCACACGTTGTCCCATCGTCTGGGTTTCTCATGCATGTTTTGGCTGTCATAAGATTCCCTTGAATCTAGAGTGTTGGGACCCTTGAAATGGGTTGCATGCATTATTGCTTTAAATGGTCTGCATTTGCTCACATCCTCACCAATGCGCTCAGCCCCAAGTGTATAGCGTTATGTCTCGACCAGCTGTGAGTGTAGATGTGGTCAGTCCTGATTGCATCAGAGCCCCTGAATGAATTTCGTAAGAATTTCGCTGTTTTTTTGTTTTGTTTTGTTTTTAAACTTTATTTTTATAATGGGGTTGAGCTGATTTTTACTGCCATGTTTATGGCACTCTATACGCACTTGTTTCCCATACGGAAACATATCAATACATAGGTTTTAAGATTCTTACTAGTCAGATATATTAATTTGCAGGGAATAGGGGATGTTGCGTTCAGTTCACTGAGCAAGGAGTAGGTCTTGACTATTACACATTTGTTTTATGGAACGGTACCTGTGCTAATATCAAACTCTGGTTTTATGCGTCAGTCCACATCACCTTTCCCCTTAATCAGGCATAGGAGTTTTTTTTTTTTTTTTTCTAAATGTGAGACTCTGTTCTGTTTTCTAATTCAGCTCATGTGTAACCATGTTTACATTCCCTTCATAAGTGATATCTTATGATAAGTTTCTTTTTCTGTGTTACTTATTTCCCTTAGAATCATCATTCCTTACTCCAGTCATTATGCTGCTTCTGTCTTTATGATATTGATTCCATGGCTGAGAGATATCCCATAGTATGTAAGTACCACAACTTCTTTTTCCACTTTTGTCTTTCCTGGGATATTTAAGGTGTACTGAAGTAGATTTTTTTGTAAACAGAACAGCCCTAAACATTGGGGTGGCTGTTTCTTGTTGATTTTCAGTTTTCCCAAAGTATTCGCCCATTAGTCGTAGTACCCTAAGCTCTGAGGCTCAATTTTCAAATGTTTTAGGAAACACCATGGACTTCTCCAGAGTGGCTCTTAACAATTTACATCCCTCCCATCAGGATAACAAGGGTCACTGTTACACACGGCTGTGCTGCGTTTCTAGATTTTACAATTTTTTTGATGTTCTGTTTGACCAGTGGGAAATGAGAGTTATTTGAACTCCGGATTTGCATTGCCCACTTGCTTCGTTGTCCAAAAAGTGTGTATGCATGTTTTCCTGAATATATTGAGGATAAAACACATACGTCTTTTTGGCCAAGTGCATCATTTTCGAAGTTGTGCCACATTTCCTGTGCTTAAAAGGTGATTCTTATCTACGTCTTCAAATATGTTTCCTGCAGTCCTGCCTCAATTTCCGGTTCTCCTCGTTTCCTTCCCTCAACAAATTTTTGGACGCTAGTTGTCCATTATAACTCTGAAAGTTTGTGAATTCCTGAGACCCTGAGCTACATTTTTCAACTCACTTTATTTTTGAGCTTGCCACAGACCCGTAGGATTGCTTCAGGCCCTATCTGGGTTCTGGGGTGGCAGTCTTTGGTTTGGGTTAACTCGTCTACATGACGGGAAATTAGAGTAATATGTGCCTCTCCAAATGCTTACAGCAAATCTCTCATTGGTTCCACCTCTTCCCTTTCATCCTCCACAAATTTTGTTAACAGTATGAAACATAATGTTAAATGTGCTGACTCTCCAAATGGGGAGATTAATAGTAAAGTGACTGAAATGGCAAACCCGAGCACAAGGAGAGGAAAAATGAGGATCGTTTTAACAAGCTGTCTGGATCATACGTTGCCCCATCCTCTGGGTTTCCCATGTATGTTTTAAGTGTAATAAGATTCCCTTGAATCTAGAGTGTTGGGACCCTTTGGAACGGGTTGCACACATTATTGCTTTAATCGTTCTCCATTTGCTCACACAACCTGACCAATGCTCTCAGCCCCAATTGTCCAGCCTTATATATCATCCAGCTGTGTGTGTAGATGGGGTCAATCCAGGTTGCTTCATAGCCCCTGATTGAATTTTGTAACAATTTTGCTGTTTTGTATATTGTTTTTGAGATTAATTTTTATAATGGGGTTCAGCTGATTTTCACTGCCATGGTTATGCCACTCTATAGACGCTTGATTCCATTATGGCAATATTTGAATACATAGGAATTAAAATTATTATTAGTCAGATATATTCCTCTGCAGGGAATAGGGGATGTTGAGTCCATTTCACTGAGCAAGGAGTAGGTCTTGTCTATTACAAGTTTGGTTTATGGAATTGTACCTGTGCTAATATCAACCTCTGGTTTTATGCATCACTCCACCTCACCTTTCCCTTTAAGCAGATACGAGAGTTTATTTTTCTAAATGTGAGAATCTGTTCTGTTTTCTAATTCAGCTCATGTGTAGCCATGTTTACATTCCCTTCATAAGTGATATCTTATGATAAGTTTCTTTATCTGTGTTACTTATTTCCCTTGGTATCATTCTACCTTAATACAGTCATTATGTTGCTACTGGCTTTATGGCATTGATTCCAAGCCTGAGGGATTTCTTATAGTACTAAAGTACCACAACTTCTTTATCCACTTTTTTTTTCCCTGGGATATTTAAGTTGTACAGAAGTCGGTTTTCCTGTAAACAGTGGAGCCGTAAACTTTTGGGTGGCTGTTTCTTTTTGACTTTCAGTTTTCCTAATATATATGCCCATTAGTAGAAGTACCCTAGGCTATGTAGCTCTGTTTTTAGATATTTTCGGAAACACCATGGGGTTCTCCAGAGTGGCTGTTGGCAATTTCAATCTGTCCCATCAGCGTGACAAGGCTCCCTGTTCAACATCACTGTGCTGCCTTTCTAGTTTTTTACAATTTTTTTGGATATTCTGTTTGACCGGTTGGGAATGAGACTTTTTTTTAGTCCGGTTTTGCATTGCTCACCTGCTTGGGAGGCCAAAAATGGCAAATGTATGTATTCCTGTATATATTGAGGGTATAACGCATACACCATTTTTGGCCACGTGCATGACTGTCGAAGTTGTCCAGATCACACGTTTTCCCATCCTCTGTGTTTCCCATGCATGTTTTAGCTGTAATAAGGTTCCATTGAACACAGAGAGTTGGGCCCCATGGAATGGGTTGCATTCATTATTGCTTTAAATGGCCTGCATTTGCTCACACAACCTCACCAATCCTCTCAGCCCCAAGTGTCCAGCATTATGTCTCATCCAGCTGTGGGTGTAGGTGTGGTCAATCCAGGTTGCATCAGAGCCCCTGAACAAATTGTGTAAGAAATTCGCCGTTAGTGTGTTTTGTTTTTGAAATTTACTTTTATAGTGAGGTTGAGGTAATTTTCACTGCCGTGTTTATGCCACTCTATACATGCTTAACACCCTTACGGAGACATATCAATACACAGGTATTAAGATTCTTACTATTCAGATATATTCTTCTGCATGGAATAGAGGATGTTGAGTCCAGTTCACTGAGCATGGAGTAGGTCTTGTCTATTATATATTTGGTTTATGGAATGGAACCTGTGCTAATATTAAACTCCAGTTTTATGCACCACCTCACCTCTCCTTTCCCCTGAATCAGGCATAAGATTTTTTTTTTCTCAATGTGAGACTCCTTTGTGTTTTCTAATTCAGTTCATGTGTAGCCATGTTTACATTCCCTTCATAAGTGATATCTTATGATAAGTTTCTATTTCTGTGTTACTTATTTCACTTAGAGTTATCATATCTAAATCCAGTCATTATACTGCTACTGGCTTTATGACATTGATTCCATGGCTGAGGGATATCCCATCGTACATAAGTACCACAACTTTTTTATCCACTTTTGTTTTTCCTTGGATATTTAAGGTGTAGCGAAGTCGATTTTCTTGTGATCAGTGCAGCCCTAAACTTTGGTGTCGCTGATTCTTGTTGATTTTCTATTTTCGCATGGTATACACCTATGAGTGGAAGTACCCTATGCTCTGTAGCTCTGTTTCTAGATGTTTTAGCAAACACCATGGACTTCTCCAGAGTGGCTCTTGGCAATTTACATCCCTTCCATCAGTGTAACAATGCTCCCTGTTCCCCAAGGCTGTGCTGCCTTTGTAGTTTTTACAGTTTTCTTGGATATTTTGTTTGACTGGTCTGAAATGAGATTTCTTTTTAGTGTGGATTTGTGTTGCCCAGTTGCTTGGTTGCCCAGAAGGGGAGTATGCGTGTTTTCTTGAATATATTTAGGAAAATATGCATAAGCACTTTTTTGCCAAGTGCATCATTATCAAAATTGTGTCGCATTTCCTGTGCTTAAAAGTTTTTTCCAATCTAACTCTTGAAATATATTTCCTCCAATCCCGCCTCGATTTCAATTCCTCCTGGTTGTCTTCCGTTAACATATTTTTGGATGATAGTTGTCCATTATAATACTGCAGGTGTGTGAAGTCCTGTGCACCTGAGCTCCACTTAACAACTCACTTTTTTTGTGAGATATCCGCAAACCTGCAGGATTGCTTCAGGCCCTATCCTAGTTGTGGGGCGGCAGGCTGAGCGTTTGGTTAACTGTTTTGCATGACAGGAAATTAAAGTGATATGTGCCCGTCCAAATGCTTACAGGAAGTTTCTCATTGTTTCCCCATCTTCCCTTTCATTCTCCGCACAAATTGTAAACTTTGTGAAACAGGAGGTTAAAGGCACTCAGCCTCCAAGAGTGGAGATTGATAGTAAAGTGGCTGGAATGCCTAACCCGAGCACAAGGAGAAGAAAAAGGAGGAGCGTTTTAGAAACCTGTCCAGATCAATCGTTGTCCCATTCTCTGCATTTCCCATGTATGTTTTACCTGAAATAAAATTACTTTGAACCTAGAGAGTTGGGACACGTGGAAAGGATTGCATGCATTATTGCTTTAAATCCTCTGCATTTGCTCACCCAACCTCACCAATCCTCTCAGTCCCAAGTGTCCAGGCTTATGTCTCATCCAGCTGTGTGTGTAGATGTAGTCAATCCAGGTTGCATCAGAGACCCTGAAGGAATTGTGTAAGATTTTCGCTGTTTCTGTGTTTTGTTTTTGAAATTTATTTTTATAATTGGTTTGAGCTGATTTTCACCACCGTGTTTATGTCACTCTATGCCCGCTTTATTACCTTACACAGACATATCAATACATAGGTTTTAAGATTCTTGCTAGTCAGATATATTCCTCTGCGGGGAATATGGGGTTTTGAGTCCCTTTCACTGAGTAAGGTGTAGGTCTTGTCTATTCCGTATTTGGTTTTTGGAATAGTATCTGTGCTAATATCAAACTCTAGTTTTATGCATCAGTTCACCTCTCCTTTCCCCTTAAGTAGGCATAAGTGTTTGTTTTTTTGTAAATGTGAGACTCTGTTCTGTTTTCTAATTCAGTTCATTTGTAGCCATGTTTATATTCCCTTCATAAGTGATATCTTATGATACATTTCTTTTTCTTTGTTACTTATTTCACTTTGAATGATCATATCTAAATCCAGTCATTATGTTGCTACTGGCTTTATGACATTGATTCCATGGTTGAGGGTTATCCCATCAAACGTAAGTACCACAACTTCTTTATCCACTTTTGTCTTTCCTGGGGTTTCTAAGGTGTACTGAAGTCAAGGTTCTTGGAAACAGAGCAGCCTTAAACTTTTGGGTTGCAACGGTAAGTGTTACGGTTAGGGGTAGCAAACGGGTAAGTTTTATTGTAAAGGTGAAGGTACGAAAATATGTTAGTGTTAGGGTATGGGTTAGTGTTAGTGTACACGTTGGATTAGGGAAGGGGTTGGCTAGGGTTGGTTTTGGTTTAGCGGTTAGGGTTGGGGTTAGGTTTGGGGTTAGGGTTGTGGTTGGGGTTGGGTTTAGGGTTGGGGATGTGGTTGAGGTTGGGTTTGGGTTTGAGGTTAGGGTTAGGGTTTAGGTTTAGTGTTAGTGTTAGGGTTTAGCTTTAGCTTTAGTGTTAGGATCTGGGTTAAGTGTAACTTTATTTTTAGGGTACAGTTTAGGGTACGGCTATGGGTTAGGTTTAGGTTACGGGTGAGGGTTTGTTTTATTGTTAGGGTACGAGTTAGGTTTAGGGTATGGGTTAGGGTTATGGTATGGGTCAGTGTACGCTTTAGGGTTTGTGTATTTGTTAAACCTCTCCCACTCTCCAGATATTACTTAGCACTTAAAGGAACATTATTTGGGGTCCAGCCATGGAGAAGACTTTAGACACTAGGATAAAACAAAGAACACATGTATTATAAATAAATCTCATTAGGGTTTTGTTTTTAACCTGTACATAAAAAACACTAGTGCTTAGGAAGTATAATGGGGGCAGAAGCAGTAAAGGGTAGTTTTATGGGAATAACAGCACAGATTTACTGTAGAATACCCAGATTTTGACTGGTTAGAAAGTCAAGAGGAGTGCTTTTGTTCTGAAGATATAAATCCTCTTCTAAATTGAGCTGTTATTGGAAATTAGAAATTTTTTGTTGCTGTTGTATTGCTTTGTGTTTTCATGATTATTCTGCTTGCATCTCCCTTGTTAAACCTTTGATTTGGGGAGGAGTGCCATTACTGCAAATGACTTTACAGAATTATTTTGAAAAACAGAAGGAAATGGTTTTCACCTAAATATTAAGAAATAATCTCTATACTGTTGTACTAACAGAATTATGATTCAGGGATAATAATTGTATGAAATGTAATTAAAGGCAATATATATATTTTTCTTTTAAATTTCCATTGTTACTTTTTAAAAGTACAATTATAATTCAAGTTGTTTGTAAAAGTGAAATTTAAAAAGATTAAAGGAAAATATAATATTTTATCACTTGCCATCCTTTCCCACTTCCTGAAACGACCAGCATAATGTGTGGCTTTCTCATTTTATCCAGGTGTTCCTTACATCTGGAACATCATGTTTCTCACTGTAGAGAAACAAATTTAGCTCTCACACTTTTTACAGGCTATATAACAGTCCATAGAACAGAAGTATCAAGTATACACAGGTATAGTGTCCACTCCTTAGTTACTGAGAAATTAGGGCCTCCTTTAGTGTCAGGGCTTCAGGTAGGGACAGCGCCAGAGCCTGACGTAGGGAGAGCAACAGGGACCGAGTGAGGCCTAGCATCAGTCCCTTAGCTGGGGACACTGTCAGGGCATGACTCAGGAGCAGCATCAGGGCCTTTGTAGGATCAGCATTATGGTCTCAGTTAAAGACATGATCAGGGCCTGAGTTAGGCAGAGCGTCAGGGCCTCAGTTCAGGATAGCTTCATGGCCTATGTTAGGGATGGCCTCAGGGCTTTATTTAGGGACAGCGTCAGGGCTACCTTAGGGATAGTGTCAGGACGTTGGTTAGAGATGGGTTAGTATATGAACTCAGGATAGTGTCAGGCGTTTAGTTATTGCCGTTAGCAGGGCCACATCAGGGTCAGCTTCCGGGCATTAGTTACAAACATTGTCAGCGACTTAGCGAGTAATAGCCAGGGCTTTAAGTAGGGACAGCATTAGGGCTTCAGGTCGGATAAAAGGCAGGACAGTAACTACAGACCGAGTCAGGTTACGGGCTAGGGATAAGGTCAGGAATAGAGCAAGGGACAGTTTGAAAGCCTTAGTTACTGAGAGTACCTGGGCCTTCTTTAGGACGAGTGTCACAGCTTTCTTAGGGACAGTGCCAGGGCAAGGCTTAGGAGGAGCAGAAGGGCCTCTGTAGGATCAGCATCAGGGTCTTGGTTAAAGACATTCTCAGGGCCTCTGTTAGAGTCAGAGTCAGGGCCTCACTTAGGGACAGTTCCAGTACTTTAGTAAGAGATGGATCAGGATATATGCTTATGATAGTGTCAGGACTTTAGATATTGATGGAAGCAGAGTCTTTGTTAGGGGCAGAGTCAGGGCCTGAGTTAGGACTAACATCAGAGCCTTTGCTAGGTATCCTGTGATACCTGAGTTAGGAGTACTGTCAAGGCCTTAGTTAGGGACAGTGTCAGTGTCTTAGGACTAGTCAGGGCCTTAGTTAGGGACAAATTTAGGGCTTCAGTTAGGAAAAGAGGCAGGACATTAGCTATAGGGAGAGTCATGTTTCGGGCTAGGGATAATGTATGGAAATGAGCAAGAGATAGTTTGAAGGTCTTAGTTATTGAGAGTATCAGGGAGTTATTTAGGCCCCTTGTCAGGACCGTAACCAGGGACAGTGTCAGGGTAAGGCTTAGGAATAGCCTAAGGGCCTCTGTAGGATCAGGATCAGGGTGTTTGTTAGAGACATTATCAGTGTCTCTTATGGATAGCCTCAGGGAGTCACTTAGGGACCATGTCAAGTTTCACTTAGGGACAGTTTCAGGAACTTAGTAATAGATGGGTCAGGATATGAGCTCAGGATAGTGTCAGGATTTTAGATATTGATGGCAACATGGCCTTAGTTAGGGATAGTTGTCAGGACCTGAGTTAGGAGTAGTGTTGGCGCCTTAGGGAGAGTATCATGCATTGAGTCAGGACCAGCATCTAGGCCTTAGTTTGGGGCAGTGTCACGGCATTGGGGCTAAATTCAGGGTGTGAGTTAGGCACAGCATCAATAATTTAGTTGGCATAAGAGGCTCGAATTTAGCTAAAGACAGTGTTAGGTTAACGTCTAGGTATAGTGTCAAGAAATGACCTGGGGATAATGTCAATCCCATAGTTACTGAGAATACCAGGGCCTTGTTTAGAACCAGTGTCAGCGCTTCAGGTAGGGACCACATCAGAGCCTGATATAGGGAGAGCAACAGGGCCTGAGTGAGGACTAGCATCAGTCCCTTAGCTAGGGAAATTCTCAGGATATGAGTTAGGAGCAGCATCAGGGCCTTTGTAGGATGAGCATTAGTGTCTTATCTAAAGACATGATCAAGGCCTGAGTTAGGAGTAGGTTCTGGGCCTTAGGTAGGGCGAGTGTCAGGGCTTTAGTTAAGACTAGGATCAGAGCCTTTGTTAGGTATCCTGTCTTGGCCTGTGTTATGAGTAGTGTCAGGGTATTTGTTAGGGACAGTGTCAGGACCTGACTTAGGAGTAGTTTGAAGGCTTTAGTTAGGGTCAGTGTCAGGGCCCTAGTGATGACTAGTCAGGGCCTTAGTTAGGGACAGCATTATGGCTTAAGGTAGGATAAGAGTCAGGACATTATCTACAGAGTGATTCAGGTTACAAGCTAGGGAAAATGTTAGGAAATGA